>NC_053389.1:178590714-178893744 GCF_905171765.1 Bufo bufo
GACACCGGCAATGGGCATTCTGAAATTTGCGGACCGCACATCGCCGCCACTATAATAGAAAATGCCTATAATAGAAAATGCCTGCGGACAAGAATAGGACATGTTCTATTTTTTTGCGGAAACGGAAGCACGGATGCGGAAGTGCGGATCCGCAAATGCGGATGCGGACAGCACATTCCGGCCCCATTGAAAATGAATGGGTGTGCACCCGTTCCGCAAAATTGCGGAACGGATGTGGACCCATTTTGCGGACGTGTGAATGGAAAAGATATCCCTCAAAACTAAAACAAATTAAATTATTAAAGTTAAGCAAAAAGCATAGATGTGGTAGGCAATAATAAGTGCTCGGCGGCACTAAATCAGGTGCTCGGCAGCACCAAATCAGAAACCATATGTCCTACCACAATCCGAGGGGTTCCAGTGCACATCCATGAATCCCGGAGCGAAAGCAAAAAACATCTATCCCTGGGCTAGATGATGATGTGGTATTGAAGGACAGGGTAGGCAAAGAACTGTCCCTGATATTGCCCTACAGGGGGGTGCTATTCTGGCCCTGATAGCCTTACCACAGACCACCCGCCCAGATATGAGCGACCCCGTCCGGAACCTTACCCTATATAAAAATGGCCCTAGTAAGCCCCTAGCCCCTAGGCCCCTGACTTCCAGGTGGTCACTATATAGATCTATGTGTTTTTGACTCATTATAAAAGTATATTATAAGTATATCGCACCCCTCTGTGTATCACACCTATCGATAGCACACCTATACCAATCCTTAAAATGACTTTTGTGGCCCTATTAGCTAGCGTTTGGTGTCCCTAACAGCCTGTCCCTGCTCCACACAGCAACCTCTCCCTATACTGGCAAAATACTGAATGTAAAATGGCGGCCAGATCAGGTTTATTTATAAGGTAGGGGGTGTGTCCATGTGCTGAAACGTCTCAATTGGCTGTCCTGTACCACCTTATGGATGCATTATGGGTCAAAGTTCTTCACAATGTAAAAGAATATGGCGGGCGCGAATATCTCCATATGTTCACATGTTTGGCGAATCGTGAACACGCAAAGTTCGCCGCAAAACGACCGCCGGGCGAACCGCAAGGCCATCTCTACTTGTAAGATTTCATTCCAATCCTCAACATGGTGAGTCTTACAGTATGCTAAAACCTGTAATCAGCAGATCTTTTTCTCACTTTTGATTCTGTAGAAAGTCCATTATTTGTAGACACAATAGATATTTCTGCTGGTAACATTAGTGCAGCGATCTATAGTCAGAACCATGGCGTTATAATAATAGCAACGGAGCGAGGCGCAGACATAGCGCAGGGCGTACTGACTTAGGGGGAAGACTGTAGGCTAGTAAGGGGTTAATGATGCTGGGTTGGTGTATGGTTGGGGGCTGGTCTGCTGGACGGAGTGGGGGGAGCTGGTAATTTGATGTAGATCTCATTACTGACAGCTCTCACTACATGCACTCTCTTCTGAATACAGTATTGTGTGCAGTCCGCACAGTGAGCGGTCACTTTTCCCACACAGATTAGTAGTGTGACGATATACAATGCTATGTACAAATAGAAGTACACAGTGGGGGAGATTTATCAAAACTGGTGTAAAGTAGAACCAGTTTAGTTGCCCTTAGCAAGCAATCAGATTCCTCCTTTCATTTTCCAATGGATCTGTGAAAAATGAAAGGTGGAATCTGATTGGTTGCTATGGGCAGCTAAACCAGTTCTACTTTACACCAGTTTGATAAATGACATATATATATATATATATACACTGCGTGCAGAATTATTATGCAAATGAGTATTTTGACCACATCATCCTCTTTATGCATGTTGTCTTACTCCAAGCTGTATAGGCTCGAAAGCCTACTACCAATTAAGCATATTAGGTGATGTGCATCTCTGTAATGAGAAGAGGTGTGGTCTAATGACATCAACACCCTATATCAGGTGTGCATAATTATTAGGCAAATTCCTTTCCTTTGGCAAAATGGGTCAAAAGACGGACTTGACAGGCTCAGAAAAGTCAAAAATAGTGAGATATCTTGCAGAGGGATGCAGCACTCTTAAAATTGCAAAGCTTCTGAAGCTTGATCACCGAACAATCAAGCGTTTCATTCAAAATAGTCAACAGGGTCGCAAGAAGCGTGTGGAAAAACCAAGGCGCAAAATAACTGCCCATGAACTGAGAAAAGTCAAGCGTGCAGCTGCCAAGATGCCACTTGCCACCAGTTTGGCCATATTTCAGAGCTGCAACATCACTGGAGTGCCCAAAAGCACAAGGTGTGCAATACTCAGAGACATGGCCAAGGTAAGAAAGGCTGAAAGACGACCACCACTGAACAAGACACACAAGCTGAAACGTCAAGACTGGGCCAAGAAATATCTCAAGACTGATTTTTCTAAGGTTTTATGGACTGATGAAATGAGAGTGAGTCTTGATGGGCCAGATGGATGGGCCCGTGGCTGGATTGGTAAAGGGCAGAGAGCTCCAGTCCGACTCAGACGCCAGCAAGGTGGAGGTGGAGTACTGGTTTGGGCTGGTATCATCAAAGATGAACTTGTGGGGCCTTTTCGGGTTGAGGATGGAGTCAAACTCAACTCCCAGTCCTACTGCCAGTTTCTGGAAGACACCTTCTTCAAGCAGTGGTACAGGAAGAAGTCTGCATCCTTCAAGAAAAACATGATTTTCATGCAGGACAATGCTCCATCACACGCGTCCAAGTACTCCACAGCGTGGCTGGCAAGAAAGGGTATAAAAGAAGAAAATCTAATGACATGGCCTCCTTGTTCACCTGATCTGAACCCCATTGAGAACCTGTGGTCCATCATCAAATGTGAGATTTACAAGGAGGGAAAACAGTACACCTCTCTGAACAGTGTCTGGGAGGCTGTGGTTGCTGCTGCACGCAATGTTGATGGTGAACAGATCAAAACACTGACAGAATCCATGGATAAGCAAAATGTAGAGATACAAAAAGAGGATTACGGTACAATTTGAACTTCCTGGTTTTGGAAACAGACCAGGAGTCACAAAAGAGGTACCTAGAGTAGAGGCTATCAGAGGCGCCAGGGGGCGGAGGTGAATTCTATATAGGCCAATATATATATCAATATATATATATATATATATATATATGGAGTTATGCCCGTCTGCAATTAAGGAACAGGATAGGCTGCTCAAGTGTTTCAGTGGGTAAAGGATTGCCCTTGTCCACTTAAGAAGAGATATAGGCGGTGTGGAGAGGAGAGAGAAAAAGGAACCTATCACACCCGTGGAGGAAAAAGTTTGAAACACATACCAGGCGCCAAATCCCTCGGTTATTAGTCGTGAAAAAGATATAGGTTGATTCTTATTTGTGTATAAAATATAAAAAATAAAAAAGACCTTCACTAGGTCTATTGAAGAGCTCGGGTTTTCGGAAACAAATACCTCAGTTCGATAGTGATGATATTAAGAATCATAAATTAATGATAATAAAAACAAATGCACTCACTTCACAGGGGGGGCAGTCACCAGGATAAACTCATGACACCTGAGACTATTTTCCCCCCCGGCCAGGATCGCATGAAGAGATGTAAATAATTGAACGCCGCCTACACACGTGGCTTCTGGTCAATCATTTTAATAAATATAAGGCTCAACGCGTTTCGAGGGTCTGAGGCCCTCTTCTTCAGGAGAAATACATAAATGAATAAATAAATGAATAAATAAATAAATGAATTTGGTTACAACAGAATACATAAAAAGTTATTGTATAGATACATACATACATATACATTCATACACACCTATATGCACACACACGCACACACATGGGAAAATTGTGTACATGTGTGTGTAGGTGCACCCATACAAAACCACATGGCAGCACTCATGTGGATGGTATTTTGCCTCACGTTTATCGTTAGGTATATAGAGATAATCGTAAAGATATGCATATGGATAATAAATCACATGTATCAAGTTCATTCATAGTATGTAGATACATACACCTAATAAGATAGAAAAAACCCCCAATAGAGCCTTAATAAACAATAATCAATAAAGAATGTGTAAAGATACATATATATATATATATATATATATACACAAACGTACACATATACAAACACATATACATACACATACACACACACATGTACATTAAATAATAGATAATAATATATATAAATATTCATATGTAAAATGGTGAACACACATATGCTATCCAGCCAGGATACAGATAAAGATAAAAGGTATACATGCATATAAAATCTGCATAAGAATAACCTAAAATGGGAATAGAAATGAGTCCAAATAAGATTAAAGTGATCTATACCTTCAGGAGTGCTTTAGCAGATTCAGAGACCAGTCTGGAGTCATAGGGATGGGTTACTGCAGTGGAGTATTTATAGTTTGCACGTGTATTTTTTTTGCTGTGGTCTCTGGAGCCTCCTACTTCCTGTTTGTGTGAATCGAATTAAATAGCTTTCTGATGGTTCTTATTTTGTATCTAGTCTGTAGTATTTTGTTTTCTTACATTACAATTGTAAGGAGGTCCCTATTTATCTTATTTTTGATCTAAAAACCTTATTTTCAAAGGCCAACTGAACGTTTCTATTTGCGATGCGTTCCACTGTGGAACGCATCACCATTCACTTCCGGTTGTTCGATATGGGAATATGAGCTGGATTTCGGTGGTTGATATATAAATATAGTTCTTTTCCTAAGTGGATAAGGGGGGAGAAAGAAGGGCCAGCTTCACTATACTTTAGTGGCTTGAGTTATCACCACCGTTACTGTGTCGGCATCATCTGTAGTTGCGATGCGTTCCACTGTGGAACGCACCGCTACCTACTTCCGGTTGCAGGACGAAATGAGAGGAGGAGAGGCCGGCTTCCGTATGATGGGTGGATGCATATGCAATGCGTTTCACCCTGGAACGCAAACCCCTTCCTGGATCGCTATGTAGTGTGAGTATCTACTTTACAGGGGGATGTGTCCTGATTAGATTTTGAAAAGAATTTGGTCAAGGGTTATCTGAATTGAAACATTGGATAAAGGAATTGTGGGGTCCCACTAGGGGGGGGAATTTTAAATGGAGGTATGATTAACATGAGAAGCGGAGGGGAGGGGGAAACAAAGGAGGGGTTGGGCAGCAGGGGTGCTGATGATCATATATACAGACACATTGAGGAATATATCTCTATATGTGCAGTATAGCCCTATGTGGAACGCAGATGCATCAATTATATACACCACGGGGAGTAGTGCTACATGTGGAATATATGGAACCGGATATTTGTTATGTTTCAGTAGTTCACATATTCAAGGGATTCGTTTAAACCAAATGGTGTTAAAGTGTTGAGACAGAAGATCCAATACATTTCCCTGCGACACAGAGATTGGTAGGATTTCATGTCCTTTTCTAATAGTGTAACTGTTAGGCCTGATGGGTCACCCTCATGGAACATCGCAAAATGCCTGGAAACACTATGGGTTGTGACCTTCCTTGTAATATTCGACCGGTGTTCGTTCATCCTTTCGCGTGCTGTTTGAATGGTGCGTCCCACATAGAAAAGATTGCAGGGACAGCGTAAGAGGTAGATGACATTAGTTGACCCACATTCTAACCTGCATTTGATGTTAAAAACTTCATTGTTGGAGGGGATGGTTACTTCTTTTTTACCGTCTGTTAGCATGTTGCAGCATTTGCATCTTATATTGTTGCATTTGAAGTTTCCCAAAGGTTTCCTTGCAGTTTTTTCAGTTTTTTCAGTAGTCTTACTGCATTGGGAGGGGCTTCTCTCTATTTTCGGGCACGAGGGGGCTAATAGGTTCTTCAGGGTTTTTGCTCTTCTAAATATAAGAATAGGTTTCGGGGGAATTAGTTTACCCAATATAGGGTCTTTTAGTAGGATCGGCCAATTTTTTGTTAGCGTCTGCCTAATAAGGGAATGTTGTGAATTGTAACGAGTAATTAGACTCGAACCTTGAAACTTATCATTACTCTTTGTTTTTTCTAATTTGGAGAATTTGGGTTTGGGTTTAAGGCTTTCCTTTTGTGAAATTTGATATATTCTCCTGCTGGAGTCCATCAGCAGTTTTTTTGGGTAGCCTTTTTGTTTGAATCTTTCCTTTAGTTCCTTTACCTGGGTCTTCATAGTCCGGTCATCTGTGCAATTTCTTCTAATTCTTTTCATTTGACTATATGGGATGTTGCGCTTCCATTTGGAATGGTGACAGCTCCTATAGTCAAGAAAACTATTTGCGTCTACACTTTTGAAATGGGTCTTACTGATGATTTTTTTATTTTTTATACTAAGGTGTAAATCCAGGAAGACCACCTCAACTGTATTATGTTCCATAGTGAAGGAAAGATTCCAATGGTTGGAATTAATATGTTCAGTAAATTGGACTAAGTCATTACTGTCACCTTGCCAGATAAAGATGATGTCGTCTATGAATCGACGATAGAACTTGATTTGTGGATGTGTCAGTAAACCGAATTTCTGTTCGAACGCTCCCATAAAAAGGTTTGCATAAGATGGGGCAAACTTGGTGCCCATCGCTGTTCCCTGTGTTTGAATGTAAAATTTATCATTGAATGTGAAATAGTTATGTTGAAGTATAAATTCAATTGATCTAAGCAGGAATTCTTTTTGATGGTCTGGCATGTGGGAGTCCTGAAATAAGGTCTGAGAGATGGCAGCAATACCTAGAGTGTGTTGGATGTTGCTATACAGGGCTGAAACATCCAGGGTAACCCAGATATAATTCTCCTCCCACTGAAAGGATTCCAAAGACTCTATAAGATGTGATGTGTCTCTTATATACGATGGGAGCAAGGGTACATACTTCTGTAGATAACTATCTACGTAGGCAGAAAGGTTGGCTGTCAAGCAGTCTACTCCTGAAATAATTGGTCTTCCAGGTGGGTTTTGAAGATTTTTATGGATTTTGGGCAGAAAATAAAATCTAGATATTGATGGATGTGCAGTTTTCAAAAAAGATCTTAGTTTTTTGTCAATGATTCCACCAGAGTATCCTACGTCTATTAGATCAAATAAAGATATCTTGAAAGTTTTTGTTGGATCTTCTTTTAATGGTTTATAGTATTCAGAATCTGATAAGATTCTTAGGGATTCTGTTAGATAATAGTCAGAATTCATAACTACCACCCCTCCTCCTTTGTCCGCACTCTTTATAACAATTTCTTTATTGGCCCTAAGGCTTTTTAGTGCTTTCTGTTCATTCGGATCTAAATTTTTTTGGGGTATTTTTGAATATGGATCAAGGGGACCTTTTTTACTGTCTCCTTTCTGTTCAGTGAGTGCAGTCTTTAGATCTTCCAGTATTATGTTATAGAAGCATTCTATGTGTGCTCCCCTGCTCTCTAGGGGGTAAAAAGATGATTTTCCCTTAAGATCGCATGGGATGGGTGGACAGCTCTGGGTGGAGAGTTCCGGTGAATCCTCCCCTTTAGTTTGTACCTGGATTTTACTTGCAAAATGCCTTTTGAGGGTAAGTTTTCTCATAAATTGATTTAGATCAACAAAAAATTCAAAAGGGTCTATTTTATCTGTTGGGCAGAAGGAGAGACCTCTACTTAACAGTGCTATCTCATTTTCTTGTAAGGTGTGCTTAGATAGATTAAATATGCCTTTAGATCTTTCTGGATGGCTTGAGGATGGTGACTGTATTATGTGAGACTGTTTTTCTTGTTCTGGGCCCTTGACTTCTTTTTTACCGGTGTTTCTGTGTTTTCCTCCTCTGCATCCTCTTGGCCGGAAATAGGTCTTTTTCTGGTGGTTATCACAGGTGAGTAAAATTGTGTGATCTTCATTGACCGAAGGTTCTGATGGGTGTTCGTTATATTTGCATCGGTATGTGTTAGTAATGGACTTAGGAGCTGTGCTGCTTCCCAGGTTTTTCGCACAGGGATTAAGGGACTCTGGACTCTTGTTGCTGTAGGCGAGATCCGGTCTAAAAAAGGACTTTCTCCAAGGCTGGGCGGTAATTCTAAAAAATTGTCGGAACTGCTAATGGATACTGAGTGTGTAGAAATATCGATGGATGTAGATAAATGAGTAGACTGTGGCGTGGATGGAGGGATGGGGTGTATTTCTACTATCTGTGGTTCAGTGGCTAGGGATCTTATTGGTGAGGACGGTACATGTGGTGTATAGGGTCTCAAGTTACCCACTGGAGTGCCGTAAACAGATTTATTCTGGACCCCTAGTGAGGTGTTCATTAAGGGTATTATTACTTTCATTAAGGGTATTATTACTTACATGTGTGTGTGTATGTGTATATATATGTGTTTGTATATGTGTACGTTTGTGTATATATATATATATATATATATATGTATCTTTACACATTCTTTATTGATTATTGTTTATTAAGGCTCTATTGGGGGTTTTTTCTATCTTATTAGGTGTATGTATCTACATACTATGAATGAACTTGATACATGTGATTTATTATCCATATGCATATCTTTACGATTATCTCTATATACCTAACGATAAACGTGAGGCAAAATACCATCCACATGAGTGCTGCCATGTGGTTTTGTATGGGTGCACCTACACACACATGTACACAATTTTCCCATGTGTGTGCGTGTGTGTGCATATAGGTGTGTATGAATGTATATGTATGTATGTATCTATACAATAACTTTTTATGTATTCTGTTGTAACCAAATTCATTTATTTATTTATTCATTTATTTATTCATTTATGTATTTCTCCTGAAGAAGAGGGCCTCAGACCCTCGAAACGCGTTGAGCCTTATATTTATTAAAATGATTGACCAGAAGCCACGTGTGTAGGCGGCGTTCAATTATTTACATCTCTTCATGCGATCCTGGCCGGGGGGGAAAATAGTCTCAGGTGTCATGAGTTTATCCTGGTGACTGCCCCCCCTGTGAAGTGAGTGCATTTGTTTTTATTATCATTAATTTATGATTCTTAATATCATCACTATCGAACTGAGGTATTTGTTTCCGAAAACCCGAGCTCTTCAATAGACCTAGTGAAGGTCTTTTTTATTTTTTATATTTTATACACAAATAAGAATCAACCTATATCTTTTTCACGACTAATAACCGAGGGATTTGGCGCCTGGTATGTGTTTCAAACTTTTTCCTCCACGGGTGTGATAGAATCCATGGATGGCAGGCTTTTGAGTGTCCTTGCAAAGAAAGGTGGCTTTATTGGTCACTGATTTGTTTTTGTTTTGTTTTTGAATGTCAGAAATGTATATTTGTGAATGTTGAGATGTTATATTGGTTTCACTGGTAAAAATAAATAATTGAAATGGGTATATATTTGTTTTTTGTTAAGTTGCCTAATAATTATGCACAGTAATAGTCACCTGCACACACAGATATCCCCCTAAAATAGCTAAAACTAAAAACAAACTAAAAACTACTTCCAAAAATATTCAGCTTTGATATTAATGAGTTTTTTGGGTTCATTGAGAACACGGTTGTTGTTCAATAATAAAATTAATCCTCAAAAATACAACTTGCCTAATAATTCTGCACTCCCTGTATATATATATATATATATATATATATAGAGGAGTAAGTTCAAGGCAGCACTCCTGGTAGTAATGTGTGGGTGCCAGCGGCGAAAACACCTTACCGAGGTGTACAATATAGAATAAAGAATGACACCGCAGCACGTCCGTTTGGTGAAAAAAGTGGGACCCTTTATTCACCAAACGGACGTGCTGCGGTGTCATTCTTTATTCTATATATATATATAAAAATGACAGCACTCTCAAACACTTTATTCACCCCTGTGGTTGCACTGTTTTTGGCTCATTCACAGAGTCTCTTTTCAAGCTATGAGCTAAAACGTTGCGACTAGTGTTGAGTGAACTTGTGTTTCAAGTTCGACGTATAAGGTTCAGGTTATCTAAGAATTCCGTTATGGATTCCGCTACCACGGACCATAAGGGTCCATCCACACGTCCGCAAAACACGTATCCGCAAAACATGGACACCGGCCATGTGCATTCCGCATTTTGCGGACCACACATGGCCGGCACTATGATAGAAATGGCTATTCTTGTCCGTGGCTGCGGACAAGAATAGGACATGCTCTATTTTATTTTTTTGCGGGGCGTGGAACGGCGATTGAAAATGGGTCCGCACCCCTTCCGCAAAATTGCCCATTATGCGGACGTGTGAATGGACCCTTAGTTATGGTCCGTGGTAGCAGAATCCATAACGGAATTCTTAAATAACCCGAACCTGAACCTTGTACGCCAAACTTGAAACACAAGTTTGCTCATCCCTAGTTGCGACCACAGGGGTGAATAAAGTGTTTTTCTTTTCACTCATTTTTGGTGAGAGTGCTGCCATTTTTTAAAATTCTTATATTGTCCTGGATTTTTTGCCGGATCCATTGGCCTGCACTTCCATATTCATATTTGGCCTGATGTGCTACCATAGTTCTTTTGCTAGCGGTAGTTGTGCATTATGTGTGTGTGTGTGTGTGTATATATACACTCACCTAAAGAATTATTAGGAACACCTGTTCTATTTCTCATTAATGCAATTATCTAGTCAACCAATCACATGGCAGTTGCTTCAATGCATTTAGGGGTGTGCTCCTGGTCAAGACAATCTCCTGAACTCCAAACTGAATGTCAGAATGGGAAAGAAAGGTGATTTAAGCAATTTTGAGCGTGGCATGGTTGTTGGTGCCAGACGGGCCGGTCTGAGTATTTCACAATCTGCTCAGTTACTGGGATTTTCACGCACAACCATTTCTAGGGTTTACAAAGAATGGTGTGAAAAGGGAAAAACATCCAGTATGCGGCAGTCCTGTGGGCAAAAATGCCTTGTGGATGCTAGAGGTCAGAGGAGAATGGGCCGACTGATTCAAGCTGATAGAAGAGCAACGTTGACTGAAATAACCACTCGTTACAACCGAGGTATGCAGCAAAGCATTTGTGAAGCCACAACACGCACAACCTTGAGGCGGATGGGCTACAACAGCAGAAGACCCCACCGGGTACCACTCATCTCCACTACAAATAGGAAAAAGAGGCTACAATTTGCACGAGCTCACCAAAATTGGACTGTTGAAGACTGGAAATATGTTGCCTGGTCTGATGAGTCTCGATTTCTGTTGAGACATTCAAATGGTAGAGTCCGAATTTGGCGTAAACAGAATGAGAACATGTATCCATCCTCTGATGGCTACTTCCAGCAGGATAATGCACCATGTCACAAACATCGAATCATTTCAAATTGGTTTCTTGAACATGACAATGAGTTCACTGTACTAAAATGGCCCCCACAGTCACCAGATCTCAACCCAATAGAGCATCTTTGGGATGTGGTGGAACGGGAGCTTCGTGCCTTGGATGTGCATCCCATCTCAACTGCAAGATGCTATCCTATCAATATGGGCCAACATTTCTAAAGAATGCTATCAGCACCTTGTTGAATCAATGCCACGTAGAATTAAGGCAGTTCTGAAGACAAAAGGGGGTCCAACACCGTATTAGTATGGTGTTCCTGATAATTCTTTAGGTGAGTGTATATTACTCTTTTTGTGAGGCAAGGTAACCAAAAAATGGCTGTTCTGGCATAGTTTTTATTTTTTGTTTTTTACAATGTTCACCTGACAGAGCAGATAATCGTTAATTTCTAACGATAATTTGTTTTCCCTTAGTCCTAACAGCAGCACAGATGGGGTTAACTGCCCCTGTGGACTGGTAGGACCGGCAGAATTTTAATGAGCCCAAGAACCAATAAACGATCTTCAGCTCCCTGAAAGGGAGGAGATCACCCCCCAGCCCACCGTGTTTTTAACAAGCATAATGTATCTAGGGTGGGATATTTGTGTGCTGCTGTTAGGACTAAGGGAAAACAAATTATCGTTAGAAATTAACGATTCCCTTACGTCCTGCAGCAGCACAGATGGGGCGATAGCAAGAAGAATCCCCTAGGGAGGGTCCTCATGCCTGGCAGAACTAAGAACAGTCTGCCCAAAAGCCGAAAACTCTGCCATCCTAGCATCTATCCTATAATGGGAGATGAAGGTTGACTCAGAGCTCCAGGAGGCCGCCTTACAGATCAACTCTAAGGGGAGGAGTCTTCTCTCCGCAACCGAGGTGGAGACCGCCCTAGTAGAATGGGCTCTCACAAACTCAGGAGGATCTAAGGATTGGGAGCTTCCATAATGGCCTCCTTGATCCAGTGACTAATGGTGGCTTTAGACGCTTTACGGCCTTTAGACTTACCGGCAAACAGGATAAGAAGATTCTCATCTATCCTGAACTCTCTAGATCTATCCACATAGATCTGGAGGCATCTTGAAATATCCAGCGGGTCTCTAGCTGGAGTATCAGAGGAGGAGGCTGTAAACAAAACTGGTAAAGAGATTACCTGATTGATATTCTGGAAAGTAGGCACCTTAGGCCTGAAGTAGGGTAAAAACTTCAGGAGTACTCTATCCTGTAGGAAAATAATGTACGGGTGAATTGCAGAGAAGGCCTGCAATTCAGAAATTCTTTTGGCTGAAGCTATAGCCAGAAGAAAGACCATCTTTAGAGTCAAAAATTTGAAATTTACCTCCTCCAAGGGCTCGAAGGGGGGAGATGCTAGCCCCCTGAGCACTACTGAAAGATCCCACTGGGGGATAGGTTTCAGTATAGTAGGCTTTAGTCTTTCAGCTCCCTTCAGGAAGCGTTTAATGAGTGGGTCCCGAGAATGTGGCCTGTTGAGACAGGCCGAGATGGCATAAACCTGTACCTTCAAGGTAGCTGGAGATAGGCCTCTATCTAATCCATCTTGAAGAAATTGAAGTATCGCAGGAAGGGGCGGATCTGCGGACGCCACCTCTCTGGAATCACACCATGCCACGAAGATTCTCATAATCCTCCACGGTATTGACAGAGCGTCTATCGCCAGGGGGTTGTCTTCCCTGTTGAGGGAACAGAACCTCAGCACCTTGGCGTTGAACCTGGTTGCCATGAGATCCACTTCTGGCATACCCCATCTGTGAACTAGCTGCCTGAAGATATCCGGATGCAGAGACCACTCCATGGTCGGTAATCCTCGACTTAAGCGGTCCGCTATCATATTGAGGGAGCCTCGAATATGAACGGCAGATAGATGGGAAAGGTTCGTCTCTGCCCACCGAAGAATTACCCCGATCTCTGACAGAAGGGGCAATGATCTTGTGCCTCCCTGTTTGTTTATATAGAGAACTGCAGTCATATTGTCTGACTGGACTTTCACTGCTTTGCCCCGGATCTGAGGGGCAAAGTGAAGGAGGGCTAGCCGGATAGCTCGCATCTCGCGAGGATTGGAGGAAAGACGCCGCTCCAGAGGAGACCAAGATCCCTGAATTGGGGATCCGTCCAGGTGAGCGCCCCAGCCTACAAGGGACGCGTCTGTAGTCAATATGGCCCAAGCTGTTTGGGTCATAGACTTCCCTGGTGGTAGCTGAAACCACCATCTGAGGGAATTCCGGGTTTGACCGGACAGGGAGCACAGGGAATCTAGCCCCGCAGGGCTGCCGTTCCATAGGTGTAAGACCTCCGACTGAAGAGGACGGAGGTGCCATAGCGCCCAAGGGACTGCATCCGCAGCCGCTGACATGAGCCCCAGCATCTTCATGAGAGTCCGGATAGAGACTCGACGAGGGACATAAAGGACCTTTGCCAGGTCCTGAATCCGCGCTCTCCTTTCTGGAGTCAACCGGAGGGACATCTCCACAGAGTCGACCACGAATCCTAAGTAATGGACTGAAGTCGATGGGCTCACATTCGACTTCTGCCAGTTGATAATCCAGCCTAGGCGGAAGAGAAAAGAGATTGCGACCTGAAGATGGTGGGTAAGGATCGGAACTGAAGAGGCTATGAAAAGCCAATCGTCCAGATAAGGAATAATAGTCAGTCCTTGAAGTCTCAAAGCTGCCACCACCGACACCACCACCTTGGTGAAGATAAGGGGGGCAGAAGAGATTCCGAAGGGAAGCGCGGCGAACTGAAAGTGCCTGCAAACCCCTGAAATCTGGACCGCGATCCTGAGGAGTTTCTGGGACGCGGAATGGATCGGAATGTGAAGATACGCATCCTTGAGGTCCAGAGTAGCCATGACGTCCCCAGGGTTGAGGATATGGCTGACTGACCTTATGGTTTCCATGCGAAACCTTGTTTTCCTTATAAATCGATTGAGAAATCTCAAGTCGATGATCATCCGGAGATCTCCCGTCTTTTTGGGAACCAGGAACACTGGTGAATAAATCCCTAGGCCCCTCTCTCCTGCTGGCACCTCCTCTAGGGCTCCTTTGGAAATATAGTTCTGAATGTAAGATTCTAGGACCACTTGTTTGGCAGACCCGAAGTTTCGTGTGGCGATGAATCTCTCTGGGGGGAGAGAGATAAGATCTACCCGGTACCCCACGGAAACTATTTCCTGGACCCAGGAGTCTGCAATCAACCGGCTCCAAGAGTCTTTGAAATGGGTAAGACGACCCCCCACGGGAATCTGGGGGAGGGGTACGGGAAAATCTAGGGGGGATACTGCAGGGGCAGCAGGGCTTATCCAAGAGCCTCGAAGAGGCCCATAGTCAGGAGGGTTTTGCCTCCCTGGTGGGTTTGCGGGAGCGTCTCGAATATTTACGAGACGGTCCCCCCCAATCTCTGCGCCTAGACTGCTGCCCTGGACGACCTCCGCCCTTCTTCTCCTGCCTGGGGCGTCCCCGAAAGGGCTGCTGGGGGAGGCTCTTCCCCTTTTTATCGGAGAGCCCCTCCATTATCTTGTCCAATTCGGACCCGAATAGCCTATCCAGTTCGAAGGGGAGCCCACAAAGGTTAAACTTGGATGCGTTATCCGCGATCCACGGTTTCAGCCAAAGTGGTCTGCGGGCAGCTGAAACTAGGGCCATAGTCTTGGCGGCCAGCTTCAGCTGCATCTGGGAGGAATCGACTAGAAAGTCCATAGCCAGATTGGCTGACTTGAAGGCTGCCAGGATGTCGTCTCTTGATACGCTCTGATCCACGTCCATCTGGATTTGATTGAGCTTGGAGCGTAGATAGGCGGCTACCTCTGTGGCCGCAATTGAAGTTGATGCGGAGGCAGTGGCCGCCGCGAAACTCCTCCTAAGGGTGCACTCTGCCCTCCGGACTAGAGGGTCCTGCAGACTAGACCCATCGTCTGCAGGGACTAGAGTGCGCCGGGACAACTTGGCTATAGCCATGTCCACCTTGGGAACGGAACCCCACGATTCCACCAAGGGTTTAGCCATCGGGTACATGAGTCTGAATTTTCTGGTGAGCACTGGACCCTTCTCAGGCTTTTTCCACTCTGTGCGCATCACAGAGAGGAGGGTCTCATCCGCTCTAAAGACACGCTGTGTCCGACCGGCGGGATCGGAGGACTCCCCCATGTCAACATCCTGGTCCCCCGACCTGATGGACTTGAGTAACTTCTGCGTCTTTTCTGGAGGGAAAAAGCAAGAAGTAGATTCTTCTTCCTCAGAAGAAGAAGACCCCACAGAACAGGGGGTAGGTCTTTCGACCGGTGCGACCACCTCCATGGGAGTCTGAGAGGGACCTGGTAGCCTCTCATTAAGCAGCCGAACTACTCCCTTAATGGAATCATCCACGTATGTCTTTGTCCACTGGAACATTTCCTGCATCGTGGGTTCCGTGGATGCCGTGCGACAACTCTCACATCTGGAGTAAGGACAGCTGTCATCTAAGGGTGTGTTACATTCGTAACATGCCAAATGTTTCCTCTTGGCCCCAGCCTTCCGCTGATCCAGTTCCTTAGGGGAAGCCATAGTCTGTAATGGAAAGAAACAAAACAGGTCATAACACCTACAATATCAGGAGGTGGAGAAAACCAGACCTTAAGGGGGGCCCACCAGCACTAGAAGAAATAGAGCTGAAAGAAGAGGAACAACAAAACCCAAGCAAAGAAATACTGCAAGAATATCACAAAGCACAGGGAGCTCTGGAGCTAACTTGTGAAAGCAACGCAACCAGAGCTCAGACTGATGGGCTCTGGGCACTTAAAAGGAGGAAGCCCCGCCCACAGGGCGGGTCCTGAAACGTAATTAGCCCAAAGAAAAAACAGAGCCTATACTGGCTCTACTTATTCTAAAATGTCTCCCCAGATTAATCCTGAGTCCAGGATGTCTTTATAGGGAGCTAGCTTAAAAGAAATGGTGAGTTTTTATACCTCACCACATCGCTCCGGAAAACCGGAAGTGACGTAGCGCACCTAGAGCGCGTCACTTCCGGAAAATGGCGCCCATAGCGCCGCACACATGCGGTAATGGAGGGACGGAGCACCGTATACAGAGATGAAAGAAGAGGGGAGGGGACACCCCCCTCCCCGACGGTACCCCAGACAGAAATCGCCGTGATCAGGCCTAAAATAAAGGCACTGAGATCCATAGAAAAGGCGAGCTAAGCTTAAGGAGGAAAAGAGCCCCTAAGCACTCTTCAGCTCCCTGAGGGGGAGCGACACACCAGTCCACCTGTCCAGAGGACAGAAAAAAACACGGTGGGCTGGGGGGTGATCTCCTCCCTTTCAGGGAGCTGAAGATCGTTTATTGGTTCTTGGGCTCATTAAAATTCCGCCGGTCCTACCAGTCCACAGGGGCAGTTAACCCCATCTGTGCTGCTGTAGGACGTAAGGGAATGTAATATTTTTATAGAGCAGGTCGTAACGACTCGGCGATACCTAGTGTCTATTTTTTTACATTTATTTAGAATTTACACAATAACTAATCATTTTTTTTTAAATCATGTTTTTGTGTTTACATTTTCTGAAAGCCATATTTTTATTTTATTTTTTGGGCGATTGTCTTTGGGTGATTAAGGTAGGATCTCATTTTTTGCTGGAAGAGATGATGGTTTGATGGGTACCATTTTGGGGTACATATGAATTTTTGATCGCTTGGTATTACACTTTTTGTGATGTAAGGTGATTAAAAAATAGCTTTTTTGGCACATTTAGTATTTTTATTTTTTTACAGTGTTCACCAGACGGGTTAGCGCATTTGATATTTTTATAGAGCAGGTTGTTACGGATGCGTCGATACCTAATATGGCTGTTTTTTTTAAATATATTTTGGTTTTACAAAATAAGAGCATTTTTGAAACAAAAAAAAATCATGTTTTAGTGTCTCCATATTCTGACAGCCATCTCTTTTTTATTTTTTGGGCGATTGTCTTAGGTTAAGGCTCATTTTTTGTGGGATGAGACGACGGTTTGATTGGTACTATTTTGGGGTACATATGACTGTTCTGATCACTTTTTATTCCATTTTGTGGGAAGTGTGATGGGCTAAATTGCAATTCCATCATAGGTTTTCTATTTTATTTTTATCGTTACGGAAGCGGGGATACCAAACATGTTTATTGTTTTTTTTTATTTTTTACATTTTTAATCAATTATATGTGTGGATATAGGAAGAAGTTAGATTTTTTTTAACTTTTTTTGAAAAACTTTTTTTTTACTTTTTTACACTTTTTTGAAGCTCCAGTGGGTTTGATGCCTCTACAGTACACTGCAGTACACTATATAGTGTACTGTAGTGTATTGTCATTCACAGTAAGCCTGATCAGGCTCAGTTATACCATGGCAATCCGAATGCCTGCGTAGTGGCTCGATGGGGGAGGGAGCTCCCTCTCTCAGTTTACCCTTCAAGCATCGGGCTGCTGCCACAGCAGAGCAGCGGCCCGATGGTTAACCCCTTCCATGCAGCGGTCCCTAAGGACCGCGGAAAGGAAGAAGTTAAACGGCCAGCATCGGTGCCAGCACAGTGTCAGCTGTATGTTACAGCTAACACTCTGCCCCGCTGCCGCTCTGCAAACCTTGACTTGGGGGGATGGGGGGGGGCTGGCGAGGGGGTTTTGTTACCTCACCATCCATCCTAAAGGGAGGGGGGCAGGGGGGATTGTTGCCACGCCGGCAATCCTGAAGGGTAGGGGGGTGACGGCTTGTATGGAGGTGAGGATGGCTATCCTACACAGCGGGGAAGGGGGGAAGAGGAAAGGCATTGGGCCACTGCTACAGCAGCAGCGCCCCGATGGTTAGCCCCTTCCATACAGCAGTTCCTAAGGACCATGGCATGAAAGGGGTTATGTCAGTTTTTAAGCAGACTGTCAGCTGTATGTAACAGCTGACAGCAGAGGTCGCACTACATTTTTTCCAGAAGAGTAAAAATACTCCTCTTAACAATTTTGTGGAGTATTTTTAGCTGAGGAGAAGTATGAATTTTGCTGTAATTCACATATATAATGCATAGGCCCACATAACGTTATGAGGTTGATATTTCTGCAGGGAAACCATTGCTAGTCTGCCATGCAGAAATAAATGTAGACATTTTACATTTATCCAACATCATACACTAAACATAAGACCACTGCTGCCATACACAGCGCCCACCTGACGTCGCCATACACAGCGCCCATCTGACGCCACCATACACAGCGCCCACCTGATGCTGCCATACACATCGCCCACCTGACGCTGCCATACACAGGGCCCACCTGACGCTGCCATATACAGCGCCCACTTGACACTGCCATACACAGCGCTCACCTGACGCTGCCATGCATAGCTCCCACCTGACGCTGCCATACACAGCGCCAACCTGACACTACTATATACAGTACATATTACATACACAGCTCTACCACATGCCAATTACACAGATAGTTTACTATATACACATTGCACACACAGCTCTGCTACATGTAGGGTGGCCAGACGTCCAGTTTTAGGCCGGACAGTCCGGTTTTTAGGCTCCCTGTCCTCCGTCTGGTGCAGGGCCTGGACGGACACAGGGATGTCCACCCTTTTAGTAGCTCACGCTCAGACAGCAGCACTGCGCTATCTGAGCGTGAGCTGCAGCAACTGACTGAGGCTTCTCTCACCCCCAGTCAGTCACTAGAGCCGCAGACATGGCTCCCTGTGGCTGACTGAGGGGGAGAGAAGCACCCCAGCTGCCCCCAGCTCACCTTCCCCTCAGAAACTTCTTCCCTCTCCTTCCCCCCGTTTTTCCCCCCGGCGGAGATGGGTGCATGGCTTTATGGATGTGGGGCAGGGCTTCACGGAGGTGGGCGTGGTTTATCAGTTTGGGGGCGTGGCTGGTGAGGTGTGGCTTTCTTGGATAAAGCCAGTGGCCACCCTAGCTACATGTCCATTACACAGATAGAACTACTGTGTGCACATTATACACAGAAAACTGTACAATAGACTGGTTACACTGATATAGCTCTGCTTTATACACACCTTCCATACATTAAGTACCTCTGCATCCTCCCCCAGCACAGTCCTACACGGAGCCTGTGTTCCCCTAACTCCTCCCACAAATGGCTGATCACATGACTGTGACATCCCCACAGGTCCTGTAACCACAATGTAGTCTGGAGCTGCTCCAGGTGAAAGAGATGTCCATGAGAGGTGGGGCTTCTCGGGAGAGGGGCGGGGCTTCAGGTGTGCCGGACCTGGCAGCTTCTGATACAGGGGGGGAGGGAGAGAGGGAGACACAGGGCCGGTGCTACCATAAGGCAGACCAAGCGGCTGCCTTAGGGCGCACCCTGGGGGAGGGCGGAAAAATGAACCTTCTTTTTTTTATTTTTAAATCACTTACTTGTGAGTTGCGCCTCACTCACAAAGCGGCACGGGCATGGCAACACAGTCACGGGGTCAGGCCAGGGGGGTGTGACTAGCGAGTGGCGCAGGCGGCAGCAGGGACCTGACTGTGTCTGTGAGTCTGACTCACACACAGCCAGATTGCCGTAGAAGCAGGACAGGTGGGTGACATGGATGGAGGGGGAGAAATGTGACATTGAGGGAGTGAAATGTGACATGGAGGGGGAGAAAGTTGACATGGAGGGGGAGAAATCTGACATGGGGGAGAAATCTGACATGAGGGGAGAAATCTGACATGGGGGTGATGTGACAGAGGGAATTATGTAAAAAGGAAGGGGAGAAATGTGACATGGAGGGGGAGAAATGTGCCATGGGGGAGAAATCTGACATGGGGGTGATGTGACAGAGAGAATTATGTAAAAAGGAAGGGGAGAAATGTGACATGGAGGGGGAGAAATGTGACATGAGGGGAGAAATCTGACATGGGAGTGATGTGACAGAGGGAATTTTGTAAAAAGCAGGGGGAGAAATGTGACATGGAGGGGGAGAAATGTGACATGGGGGGCATGATGGCTTACATGGGGGCATGGGGGCTAATGGCTGACATGGGGGCATGATGGCTGACATGGGGGTCTGATCTGAGGCATTGGGGGTCTGATCTGAGGTCTGATTAACATTGGGGGTCTGATTGCTGGTCTGAGCTGAGGTGTAATGGAAAATATTTTTTTTCTTTTTATCCTCCTCTAAAACATAGGTGCGTCTTAGAGGGTGAAAAATACGGTCCTCAAACCAGCGATTGTCTGAAGCAGAGAGAAGATACCAGGACCACACATAGGAGAAGCCAGCTGCTGCAGACGGGACCAGGGCCAGGTGAGCAGCAAGGGGGGGGGGGGGCGCCAAAATGTAGCTTCGCTTGTGTTGGCAAAAATCCTTGCATCGGCCCTGGGGAGACAGTGCGCACTCCCATGTGCACACAGGAGGAGTTACAGAAAATCCGTCAGATGACGGATTCTGTGTAAACTCACTGAGAGCAGCCTACTGTGCGTAGGAAGCACAGCAGGCTGTAGAACAAAAACAAAAAAAGATAGATATATAGAACCAATTGGAGAAATGATTTTCCCCACAAAATAAATTAATTAGTGTAAATTTTTTTTTTTTTTACAAAGGTGTCCATATCCTTTAACAGTAACATCCACAGCACCCTCCCCTTTAACAGTGACCTCCACAGTGGCTGCCCTTTTTTTAGTGACCTCCACAGTACCCAGTCTCATTAACAGTGATTTCCACAATAACCCGCCCCCTTAACAGTGATCTCCACAGAGTTCCGTTCCCTTAAAATGTGACCTCCACAACACCCCGCCCTCTTAACAGTGACCTCTACAGCACCCTACCCCTTAACACTGATCTCCATAGCGGACTGTCCCCTTTATAGAGACCTCCACAGCAGCCGCCCCTTTAACAGTGACCTCCACCGATTCCCGCCCCCTTAACAGTGACCTCCACAGTAGCCCGCCCCTTTAACATTGACCTCTACGGTGGCCGCCCCTTTATTAGTGACCTCCACAGTACCCCATCTCCTTAACAGGGATTTCCACAACACCCCGTCCACTTAACAGTGGCCTCTACAGCAATCTGCCCCTTAACACTGACCTCCATAGTGGACCTTCTCCTTAATTGTGACCTCCACAGCAGCCTGCCCCTAGGGTGGCCAGAGGTCTGGTTTTAGGCCGGACAGTCCAGCTTTCAGACTCCCTGTCCTCCGTTCGGCGCAGGGCCTGGACGGACACAGGGATGTCCTTTTGAACAGCTCACTCTCAGACAGCAGCACTGTGCTGTCTGAGCGTGAGCTGCAGGGAGAAATTCACCCTCCCTCCCACCCCTGCAGCTGACAGAAGTTGATTTTTACTTTCAGTTTTATCAATCCCCGGGATCCCCCGGCTGCGGTGTGGGGTGGGGGCGTGTCCTAACTGTGCCAGGGGAGTGGCTTAGCGGGATCTGGGGGTGGGGTTTTTAAGGCCGTCTTTTGAGGGTAGCCTGAATAGCCACCGTACCTTCCGCCTTAACTGTGACTTCCACAGCACTTCACTCCCCTAACAGTGTCATCCACAGCACCCTGCCCCTTTAAAGCTGACCTACAGCAGTGAAGAAAAATGGCTGGGTTGTTATGGAAACCTGGTGTAAAACTGTGTGTATGTGGAGGGCCTGCGATCTTCTATTGGCTGATAAGGGTCATGTGACCAAGCTTCTATTGGCTAATGCATTTTTTTGGGAATATCTCAGGAACGGTACATCCTAGAGAGCTGAGACCTGGTCTAAAACCTTCCCGGACACCTGATGTACCTTTGTGCCACATTTCGTGATTGTAAATGCGACGGTGCAGATTCCTTTAGCGGACATATATACATACACACACAGACACTCAGCTTTATATATTAGATTATTAGACATACAATAGGACATATAACTCATATAATCATATAACATGTAATGTACATGATGGGCTGATTACTTATCACACCCTGGGTGGTGGATATTTCCCAACTACCCATACATTTCACATGATAACCCTTGATCTGCTCTTTACAAAGCTCACCCTGGAACGTTATCTCTCTGGAATGTCATGAATATCGGTGATATCTTTGTAAATGGAGACTTTGTTGTCTGAATATTGTGTAATGCATTTATTCAGCAGTTCCCTCGACATTCCTGGCACTGTTATGGTTAATGATATTACTTCCAGTACTTATGACTCCCTGAGTGGTATTCCTGTGACCACTGGCACTTTCAGGATTCCTGGCAGAGTAAGAAATGAGATTTGTAGACATGATGTATGTGTAACTGCACAGGGATGTCCTGATGCTGCACCCTCTGGGCATTTCGCTGCTTCACTCACAATACATCATTACTGGCGGTTTGGTCACAAAGTACATTTTCTTGCTGTTTTTCTGCCATACTCTTTGTGTAAACCACATGATTATCTACAGACCCATTTTTCTATGGATGCTTATATTTTCAGTTTTTCTTACATTTCCTATGCAAATTGTCAACTGAATGACTTTAGTAATGATTTGGGCCTCAAGCTTTTTTTGCTAAAGGAAATGTATCCGATTTTTTACTAATTTGAACCAGATAATGAAATATTTTCATTTCTCCTAATATCTTATTAATTATGTTTTATTCTGTTTTCTGAACATCATTATGGAGGCAGCCATTGTGCCCGCTTTGTTAAAGAGGACCTCTCACCTCCGGTGACATGTCTGTTTAGTAACTATGTGCATTCACTATGTAATAACAATTCTGGAGCATCTTTTAATAAAATTGTCTGTTGTGCAATTACTCTATTACTCCTTCTAGAGATTTATGAATGGAGTGCCAGCAGTCTGCAATAAAGGTCTGACTAGGTGTAACCAGTTGGGGTTGTGTCTCTGTACAGTCTGACACTGGAAGCACTGATTGGATAATATTAGACAGTGTAGGGACCCTCCCCCAACTGGTAACACCCGGCTGGACTTTAATTGCAGACAGGTGGCAATTCATTCATAAACTTGTAGAAGGAATAATAGAGGAAAAGAGCATCTATGAAAAAATGCTCCAGAATTGTTATTACGCGAGGAACGTAAGTAGTTACCAAAGCAGATGTGTCAGGAGAGGTGTCAGGTCTTCTTTAACTGCAGCTAACGCTACTTTCACACTCGCGCTTTGTTCGGATTCGTCATGGACGGATCCGTTCAGATAATACAACCGTCTTCATCCGTTCTGATCGGATCCGTTTGTATTATCTTTAACATTGCCAAGACGGATCCGTCTTGAACACCATTGAAAGTCAATGAAGGACGGATCCGTTTTCTATTGTGCCAGATTGTGTCAGTGAAAACGGATCCGTCCTCCATTGACTTACATTGTGTTCCAGGACGGATCCGTTTGGCTCAGTTTCATCAGACGGACACCAAAACGCTGCAAGCAGGATTTTGGTGTCAGTCTCCAAAGCGGAATGGAGACTGAACTGATGCAAACTGAGCGGATCCTTTTCCATTCAGAATGCATTAGAATGCAAACTGATCCGTTTTGGACCGCGTGTGAGAGCCCTGAACGGATCTCACAAACGGAAACCAAAACGCAAGTGTGAAAGTAGACTAGAGCTGATGTAGGAAACTGGCCTCTAGAGATTGCTCATTGACCTCTGTAAGAGAATGTGTGTCACTGTGCAGGGAGGGGTAGGTGAACCGTAATTTTTAACTATGGGATCCTGTGTTATCTGCCTCCTTTGGGATCCTGTGTTATCTGCCTCCTTTCTAACAGAGGTGTTAACTTTCATTGTAATCATGCCTGTGATGATAATGAGATGACTGCTCAGAAGTGATCTCTACAGAGCAGGAAGTGTAGGCGTATTTTGAGGCTCATTGCTTAAACTGTAAGTTGTCAGGATTTTAGTTGAATATAGAAAAAAACATGGACAATTAGGAAGAAAAAAAACACCACCAAAAATTCTTAAAATATATTTTACACAAACATTCTTGATTTAAATAGTAGGTCATTTTCTGATTGTATATTATGGATTGGCATCATGAGAAACAACCTCTTTGTACTCAATCTAAGCTCTCCGGACAATAAATTATCCACATCACTTGCACATTTTGCAAGCCCTCCCTGGCCAGTCATTCCTCAAGAATTGGGAAATGTAGTATTTCCAGGAGTGCATGCTGTGCCCAGGAGATTAGCCAACTGTCCTTTTCTCTGGGTGCCCCTGGCATGTTTCACGAGAGTTGGCAAATATGAATATGCCTTGTTAACAAAAAATTAACTCTGAGGACCATGGATTGCCATCCATCCACAATATGGGTATGGAAGGAATTACAAGGACAAATTACTTTATATATACGGTATTATCAGTAAAGGAGAGGGAACATCAATTGTTCAGGTAGAAACTGATTCAATAAGTTTTTGGGATTCCTTATTAGGCATCTTTCAAACTACCGTTTTTGTTTTCCGTTTTGCGGGACGTTTTTTGTGTTCTGTATACGGTCCGTATACGGAACCATTAATTTCAATGGGTCCGCAAAAAAACGTAATGTACTCCGTATGCATTCCGTTTCCGTGTTTCCGTATCTCCGTTCCGTGCAAAGATAGAACATGTCCTATATTTGGCCGCAAATCATGTTTCGTGGCTCCATTAACCGCCTCCGGACCGCCTAACGCAGGATCGCGTTCCGGAGGCGGCAGCCCTGCGCACAGTCACGCATCTACGCGTCATCTCGCGAGACGCAAGATTTCCTGTGAACGCGCGCACACAGGCGCGCGCGTTCACAGGATCGGAAGGTAAGCAAGTGGATCTCCGGCCTGCCAGCGGCGATTGTTCGCTGGCAGGCTGTAGATGCGATTTTGTTAACCCCTAACAGGTATATTAGACGCTGTTTTGATAACAGCGTCTAATATACCTGCTACCTGGTCCTCTGGTGGTCCCTTTTGTTTGGATCGACCACCAGAGGACACAGGTAGCTCAGTAAAGTAGCACCAAACACCACTACACTACACTACACCCCCCCCTTTCACTTATTAACCCCTTATGAACCACTGATCACCCCTGATCACCCCATATAGACTCCCTGATCACCCCCCTGTCATTGATCACCCCCCTGTCATTGATCACCCCCCTGTAAGGCTCCATTCAGATGTCCGTATGATTTTTACGGATCCACTGATACATGGATTGGATCCGCAAAACACATACAGACGTCTGAATGGAGCCTTACAGGGGGGTGATCAATGACGGGGGTGATCACCCCATATAGACTCCCTGATCACCCCCCTGTCATTGATCACCCCCCTGTAAGGCTGCATTCAGATGTCCGTATGTTTTTTACGGATCCACGGATACATGGATCGGATCCGCAAAACACATACAGGCGTCTGAATGGAGCCTTACAGGGGGGTGATCTAGACTCCCTGATCACCCCCCTGTCATTGATCACCCCCTTGTAAGGCTGCATTCAGATGTCCGTATGATTTTTACGGATCCACTGATACATGGATCGGATCCGCAAAACACATACGGACATCTGAATGGAGCCTTATAGGGGGGTGATCAATGACAGGGGGGTGATCACCCCATATAGACTCCCTGATCACCCCCTGTCATTGATCACCCCCCTGTCATTGATCACCCCCCTGTAAGGCTGCATTCAGATGTCCGTATGATTTTTACGGATCCACTGATACATGGATCGGATCCGCAAAACACATACGGACATCTGAATGGAGCCTTACAGGGGGTGATCACCCCATATAGACTCCCTGATCACTCCCCTGTCATTGATCACCCCCCTGTCATTGATCACCCACCTTTCATTGATCACCCCCCTGTAAGGCTGCATTCAGATGTCCGTATGATTTTTACGGATTCACTGATACATGGATCGGATCCGCAAAACACATACGGACATCTGAATGGAGCCTTACAGGGGGGTGATCACCCCATATAGGCTCCCTGATCACCCCCCTGTCATTGATCACCCCCCTGTCATTGATCACCCCCCTGTAAGGCTGCATTCAGATGTCCGTATGATTTTTACGGATCCACTGATACATGGATCGGATCCGCAAAACACATACGGACATCTGAATGGAGCCTTACAGGGGGGTGATCACCCCATATAGACTCCCTGATCAGCCCCCTGTCATTGATCACCCCCCTGTAAGGCTGCATTCAGATGTCCGTATGATTTTTACGGATCCACTGATACATGGATCGGATCCGCAAAACACATACGGACATCTGAATGGAGCCTTACAGGGGGGCGATCACCCCATATAGACTCCCTGATCACCCCCCTGTCATTGATCACCCCCTTGTAAGGCTCCATTCAGACATTTTTTTGGCCCAAGTTAGCGGAAATTTTTTTTTTTTTTCTTACAAAGTCTCATATTCCACTAACTTGTGTCAAAAAATAAAATCTCACATGAACTCACCATACCCCTCACGGAATCCAAATGCGTAATTTTTTTTTAGACATTTATATTCCAGACTTCTTCTCACGCTTTAGGGCCCCTAGAATGCCAGGGCAGTATAAATACCCCATATGTGACCCCATTTCGGAAAGAAGACACCCCAAGGTTTTCCGTGAGGGGCATATTGAGTCCATGAAAGATTGAAATTTTTGTCCCAAGTTAGCGGAAAAGGAGACTTTGTGAGAAAAAAAAAAAATCAATTTCCGCTAACTTGTGCCAAAAAAAAAAAATTTCTATGAACTCGCCATGCCCCTCATTGAATACCTTGGGGTGTCTTCTTTCCAAAATGGGGTCACATGTGGGGTATTTATACTGCCCTGGCATTCTAGGGGCCCTAAAGCGTGAGAAGAAGTCTGGGATCCAAATCTCTAAAAATGCCCTCATAAAAGGAATGTGGGCCCCTTTGCGCATCTAGGCTGCAAAAAAGTGTCACACATCTGGTATCGCCGTACTCAGGAGAAGTTGGGCAATGTGTTTTGGGGTGTCATTTTACATATACCCATGCTGGGTGAGATAAATATCTTGGTCAAATGCCAACTTTGTATAAAAAATGGGAAAAGTTGTCTTTTGCCGAGATATTTCTCTCACCCAGCATGACTATATGTAAAAAGACACCCCAAAACACATTGCCCAACTTCTCCTGAATACGGCGATACCACATGTGTGACATTTTTTTGCAGCCTAGGTGGGCAAAGGGGCCCACATTCCAAAGAGCACCTTTTGGATTTCACAGGTCATTTACCTACTTACCACACATTAGGGCCACTAGAATGCCAGGGCAGTATAAATACCCCACAAGTGACCCCATTTTGGAAAGAAGACACCCCAAGGTATTCTGTGAGGGGCATGGCGAGTTCCTAGAATTTTATATTTTTTGTCACAAGTTAGCGGAAAATGATGATTTTATTTATTTTTTTTTCCTTACAAAGTCTCATATTCCACTAACTTGTGACAAAAAATAAAAACTTCCATGAACTCACTATGCCCATCACGAAATACCTTGGGGTGTCTTCTTTCCAAAATGGGGTCACTTGTGGGGTAGTTATACTGCCCTGGCATTTTAGGGGCCGAATGCGTGAGAAGTGGTTTGAAATCAAAATCTGTAAAAAATGGCCGGTGAAATCCGAAAGGTGCTCTTTGGAATGTGGGCCCCTTTGCCCACCTAGGCTGCAAAAAAGTGTCACACATGTGGTATCTCCGTACTCAGGAGAAGTTGGGAAATGTGTTTTGGGGTGTCATTTTACATATACCCATGCTGGGTGAGATAAATATCTTGGTCAAATGCCAACTTTGTATAAAAAAATGGGAAAAGTTGTCTTTTGCCAAGATATTTCTCTCACCCAGCATGGGTATATGTAAAATGACACCCCAAAACACATTGCCCAACTTCTCCTGAGTATGGAGATACCACATGTGTGACACTTTTTTGCAGCCTAGGTGGGCAAAGGGGCCCACATTCCAAAGAGCACCTTTCGGATTTCACCGGCCATTTTTTACAGATTTTGATTTCAAACTACTTACCACACATTAGGGACCCTAGAATGCCAGGGCAGTATAACTACCCCACAAGTGACCCCATTTTAGAAAGAAGACACCCCAAGGTATTCAGTGATGGGCATAGTGAGTTCATAGAAGTTTTTATTTTTTGTCACAAGTTAGTGGAATATGAGACTTTGTAAGAAAAAAAAAAATCATCATTTTCCGCTAACTTGTGACAAAAAATAAAAAGTTCTATGAACTCACTATGCCCATCAGCGAATACCTTAGGGTGTCTACTTTCCGAAATGGGGTCATTTGTGGGGTGTTTGTACTGTCTGGCCATTGTAGAACCTCAGGAAACATGACAGGTGCTCAGAAAGTCAGAGCTGCTTCAAAAAGCGGAAATTCACATTTTTGTACCATAGTTTGTAAACGCTATAACTTTTACCCAAACCATTTTTTTTTTTACCCAAACATTTTTTTTTTTTATCAAAGACATGTAGAACAATAAATTTAGAGAAAAATGTATATATGGATGTCATTTTTTTTGCCAAATTTTACAACTGAAAGTGAAAAATTTCATTTTTTTGCAAAAAAATCTTTAAATTTCGATTAATAACAAAAAAAGTAAAAATGTCAGCAGCAATGAAATACCACCAAATGAAAGCTCTATTAGTGAGAAGAAAAGGAGGTAAAATTCATTTGGGTGGTAAGTTGCATGACCGAGCAATAAACGGTTAAAGTAGTGTAGGTCAGAAGTGTAAAAAGTGGCCTGGTCATTAAGGGTATTTAAGCTAGGGGGGCTGAGGTGGTTAAAGTCAATGGGTCCGCAAAAAAAACGGAATGCATATGGAAATGCATCCGTATGTCTTCCGTATCCGTTCCGTTTTTTGCGGAACCATCTATTGAAAATGTTATGCCAAGCCCAATTTTTTCTATGTAATTACTGTATATTGTATATGCCATACGGAAAAATGGAACGGAAAAACGGAACCTAAACGGAAACACAACGGAAACAAAAAACGGTACAACAGATCTGTGAAACACGGACCGCAAAACACTGATATAGCCATACGGTAGTGTGAAAGAGGCCTTAATTGTATACGAACGATGAAGATCTAGTCCAGAATAAACCCAGAATTCATTTATATGTGTATTCAAATGACAGAAGTAAAGCCTACCTCTACCACTGCTATATATTGTAACACCCTAGAGTTGTGTTACTACACGCCTCTACCCCGCTACTACAGTCCTGATCAAAAGTTTAAGACCACTTGAAAAAGGGCAAAAATCATATTTTACATTGTTGGATCTTAACAAGGTTCCAAGTAGAGCTTCAACATGCAACAAGAAGAAATGGGAGCGAGACAAAAAATTTTTTGAGCATTCAATTAATTGAAAATAACGATTAAACTGAAACAGGCTGTTTTTCAGCTGATCCAAATTTTAGGACCACATGCCTTTAAAAGGCCAAATCTGTGCAAAGATGTGGATTCATTGTCATTTTCTGTCAGGTAGTCACACGTTGTGATGGCAAAGGCAAAAAAACTCTCCCTTTTTGAACGTGGTCGGGTTGTTAAACTGCATAAGCAGGGTCTCTCACAGCGCGCCAACAGTAAGACAGTCATTTGGAATTTCTTAAATGATTCTGAGGGTTATGGAACAAAAAAGTCAAGTGGAAGACCCAAAAAAATTTCACCAGCACTGAGCCGGAGGATCCAATTGGCTGTCCATCAAGACACTGGACGATCCTCCACCCAAATTAAGTCCCTTACTGGTGCTGACTGCAGCCCCATAACCATCAGACGGCATCTGAGACTGAAGGGCTTCAAAAACAAAAAACGTCTTCAAAGACCTCGTCTCCTTGAACGCCACAGAACTGCTCGTTTGGACTTTGCAAGAGAGCACCAAACATGGGACATTCAAAGGTGGAAGAAAGTTTTATTCTCTGATGAGAAAAAAATTTAACCTTGATGGTCCTGATGGTTTCCAACGTTACTGGCATGACAAGCAGATCCCACCTGAGATGTTTTGTACGTGCCACAGTGGAGGGGGCGCCATAATGGTCTGGGGTGCTTTTTCCTTCAGTGGAACAATGGAGCTTCAGGAAGTACAGGGGCGTCAAACGGCCGCTGGCTATGTCCAGATGTTGCTGAGAGCATTCCTCATGACTGAGGGCCCTCGTCTGTGTGGTAACGACTGGGTTTTTCAACAGGACAACGCTACAGTACACAATGCCCGCAGGACAAGGGACTTCTTCCAGGAAAACAACATCACTCTTTTGGCCCATCCTGCGTGTTCCCCCGATCTAAATCCAATTGAGAACCTTTGGGGATGGATGGCAAGGGAAGTTTACAAAAATGGACAACAGTTCCAGACAGTAGATGGCCTTCGTGCGGCCGTCTTCACCACTGTCCCTACCAGAGCTTTGAGACGTTCTCACAGCTCTGTTTCTCCACCCCTGTGATGATGTCACTACTAGAGCTTGGAGGAGTTCTCACTGCTCTGTTTCTCCGCCCCTGTGATGAGGTCTTTACTTTCTGTTTCCTTCCTCCCAGCTGTTCCTCCTCTGTTTGATTTCTCTGCCTTTAAATCTCCCCTCCTCCTTTGTAGGGAGCGGATTATATTTCTCATTTGAGTTGTATCTCTTGCTTGAGTATCTTCACTTGTGGGCTATCATTTCACTGGACCTGTGTTCTGCTGCAGCAAGTACTCCGGATATTGCCAGCTGTCTTTGGATCTGTCTTCACGGCTGCTGCAGCTCCTTCAGCTAAGTGTGCAGACATTGTAGTGTTTCTGTTTGTTTTCTGACTGGATCCGAGGCGACCCCTGGGCCGTCCATATACTGAGCAGGGCACCGGTGGCCGTGCCCCTTCCACTATTGTAGGGGTTACAGTGGTCATCAGTCTTAGGTACGCGGGCATGCCTCGTTCCACCATTTGGATCCGGGCATGTGCTTAGCAGCATAGGGAGAGCTTTGAGGGTCTGACAGGGGTCACCCTTTATCCTCCCTAGTTTGGGTCCGGTCAGTAGCTCTATTTACTGTGTATGCTCTTGTTGCTCACATACAGCTGTGACAACCACTTGGAGAAATGTTCCCACTCACCTCATGGAAACGCTTGCATCAAGCATGCCGAAACAAATTTTAGAAGTGATCAACAATAACGGCGGAGCTACTCATTACTGAGTTCATGTTTGGAAGTTGGATTTCTGTTTTGGGGGGGTTTAGTTTTTTTTGGAAGAGTGGTCCTAAACTTTTGATCAGCTGAAAAACAGCCTGTTTCAGTTAATTCGTTGTTTTCATTAAATTTAATGCTCAAAAAATGTTTTGTCTCACTCCCAATTCTTCTTGTTGCATGTTGAAGCTCTACTTGGAACCTTGTTAAGATTCAGCCATGCTAAATATGATTTTTTGCCATTTTTCAAGTGGTCCTAAACTTTTGATCAGGACTGTATGTCCTAAGAGCCTTTATACTGTCATCTGATGTAATTTATATTATGTCTTCCACAAATGTGCATATAAATGTCACGGTCATATTGGTGTTTGACCGTGACGTGGTTGCCGTGCAGACTGGTTGCCAGAGGCAACGTGTAGTTTGTGGCTTGCACGTGCACTTCGCCTTTAAGGTGTGCCTCCCTGCTGTTTTGTGAGCAAGGGGTTAATCTTCTTGCCAGGTGTTCCCTCGGTGTGGCTGCGGGCTTTATATATACCTGTGGCTTGCTGGCTGGGTGCAGTTGTACTACAGTCTTGCTTGGTGTTGGAGCTTTGCTCCTTGCCTGGGTGTTCCAGCCCAGTCCTTAAAGGTCACCTTATGGAACATAAATTGTCTTTCCTTATGTACAGTATGCTCCTGGTTCCATACCGCACTTGTTATTTGTTGGTGTTTGTCCCTACATGTATGTTTGACGTTTGCCCTGTAGTCTGTATGCAGCGCTGCTTGGGGCTGCCATGCACTGTGTGAGCATGGGTGGTTCTGGCAGAGTTGGTATGCTGGATTCCTGTGTGGGTTGTTTGTACTGTGACCTGCTGTGTGTTCAGGCTCCTGTACTGATGCACGGGTTCCAGTTGTGGAGGCTTCGGCAGGTAAGTGAGTTGTCTTGTTGTTCTTACCTGCCAATCCTCTAGCTGTGTATGGTCTCTCCTTTTCCCTTTGTTGCTAGGCCTGTGGAGACTCTGGTTCATCCTTGTCTCAGGTCCCTGTCTCTTACCTCAGGGAAATTCAGGGATTTCAGGGATCTGAGATTCCAGCGTATGGGCCCTATTACCTTATGGGTCAGCTCATACAGTTAGGAGAACAGGGCCAGATTTAGGAATGCTTTAGGAGGTGAACTGTTCCCTTATTCCAGCATACTGGCCTAGCAGCTACCCTTTATCTCTTTACATTGTACGGTGGGGGGTTTCCCCCACTCCCCGCCGTGACAATAAACCTATGTTAAATGCAATCGTTCATGTAATTTACCTAGTATACCAGCAGGTGGCAGCAACCCATTGGCAGGTACAGGCTACAGTTTAGTGTATCTGAGCTTGAATTGTCTATTCCAGCTTAGCTCCCCCTCTGTGGAGAGGTGGGCTGGTCCCACATCCTGCAGTATGAGTGGAGAAGGAAGTTAGAGTCAGAGTAGCCTCCCCCCTGCTAGGGGAAGGCTGTGTGATAGTGTCCAGGAGAACCCCTTCTCAGGGAAGACAGCAAGGACATAGTCTCGGCTGAGACATGTCCATATGTATCCCAGCAAGAGCACCTTCAGCTCTGCTGGATGAAGAGAGCAGAAACTACAGCCAAACTCCAGAGTTCCAGGAAGAAAGCATTGCCTGATAATCCATCTGTGAGATAAGTCCAGAGTCCTAAGAGAAGCCTATTCCTCCTCAGCTAGTTTGTCCCCACATAGCAGAAGTTACCACATAAGTGCAGAAGCTAATCCTGCCACAGTTACAGAGCTACCAAGCAGACTTTTATTCTGCAAGCTCTACATTTAAAGCAAAAGTACTCATCCCTGCCAATCATTGCCAAAACCTGCTGGGACCAAGAGACCAAAGCTGTATACTGTTTGGATGCAAGTTACCTCAAGTAAAGCAACGTTTGAACTTCATCTAAAGGTCTGGACATCATTTATTCTGCAAAGTTCCTCTATTACTCCTACTATCACTACACTCAAATTTATTGCAAGTGAGCCAGGAGCCAGGAGTCTGGCTGTACCCAGGTAGGGGACACTGTGACACAACTAGCACAAAACTATAGACATTACAGGCCATTACACCACTCTGGGATTCCTAATCTGGGACGTGCGTTATAACACCTTGAAAGGGCCCTGGGATAGTACTCTGCGCACGCTGCAATTGGCGTCACAAACAAATACAGAATATTATCCCCCCATACCTGGCCACTGCATATACAGTACTAGGAGCGTCAGTGTACATGAAAGATGTGAGATGGCTGCTCCATTATCATTATGATTCAAACATAAGCCTCTTCAGTGCTTGTTTTTTTTTTTATTTCAGCATTAAAAAAGAGATATAATGCAGACTGAAGGTTGTGCAGATGTTTTTCTGCACTTTTACTCTTTTAGTGGCATGTCTTGCCCCTGCATTTTTTGGTGCATTTTTTGCTGTAAAAACACCAGCTCCAGATATTAGCTAAAATATGAAATGCAGGCAACACAATAATTTTTTGCTATCAGTGTGTTTCTTAATTAGGTGGCTTTTTTTTTGTCTCTCTGGCTTCTTTTCAGAAATGTAGCATGCTGAAGCTCTTGCCATTTTTTCAGGTGTTTTTTTTACATCACCTTCTCTGGTGAAAAAAGCCTTGAAGAAAATGCTAATGGGAAAAACACACTCTCAGGGCTACAGATTTTGATTAGCTAACCTCAAACATAGGTTATCTACCGTTTTTTTCACCTCCCATAAAATGCCCCTTTTTTTCCCTGCCTCTTATGGGGTAAATAATAATGAGCGCTTCCATTATGGAAGCGCTCATTAGTACCGGAGGACCAGGAAGTGGTGAGGGCTCCGTACTCACCACTTCCTGGTCCTCAGCTGTCGGCTGTGCTGTGGCTGAGCACAGCGTGACGGCGCTCTGTGACCTCACGCTGTGCGCATCGGTTCACAGCACAGCCGGCGGCAGGAGGAATTTGATCTCTGGTGATGTGCAACGGCGGCATCCGGAGCAGCAGAGGTAAGTGTTTTATTATTTTATGTCATATGAGGCTAAATGAGAGGTATGGGGCTGATAAAAGGCTGCTGGGACTGATAAAAGGCTTCTGGGGGCTGATGAGAGGCTGCTGGGGGCTGATGAGAGGCATGGGGGTTGATGATAAGAGGCATGGGGGCTGATATGAGTTTTAAATGGGGTGTCTTATTTATTTTGGGGCTCTTATCTGAGGTCTGATTGGGGGTCATTTAGTGGCGTACACACAATCCATGGGGCCCCGGTGCAAAACGGAACCATGGGACCCCCTCCCTGTCGCCGTTTGTATCCGCATCGCCAGGCGGACACCAAAACGCTGCAAGCAGCGTTTTGGTGTCCGCCTCCAGAGCGGAATGGAGCCTGAACAGAGGCAAACTGATGCATTCTGAATGGATCCTTATCTATTCAGAATGCATTGGGGCTGAACTGATCAGTTTTGAACCGTTTGTGAGAGCCCTGGAACGGATCTCACAAGCTGCCCAAAACGGATCAGTTTAGCCCCAATGCATTCTGAATGGATAAGGATCCATTCAGAATGCATCAGTTTGCCTCCGTTCAGCCTCCATTCCGCTCTGGAGGCGGACACCAAAACGCTGCTTGCAGCCAAACGGATCCGTTCTGAACGGATACAAGCGTTTGCATTATAGGTGCGGATCCGTCTGTGCAGATACCAGACGGATCCGCACCTAACGCAGGTGTGAAAGTAGCCTAAGGCTACTTTCACACTAGCGGCAAGGACCTCCGGCAGGCTGTTCCGTCGGGTGAACAGTCTGTCGGATCCGTCCTGCCGCTAGTGACCGTGTGCCCCCGGACTGCCGTAGGTCCGTGCCGCTAGTGTGAAAGTAGCCTAAGGCCTCATGCACACAACCGTTTTTTTTTTAAGGTACACAAAAACGTGGTCCGTAGGTCCGTGATCCGTGACCGTTTTTTCGTCCGTGGGTCTTCCTTGATTTTTGGAGGATCCACGGACATGAAAAAAAAAGTCGTTTTGGTGTCCGCCTGGCCGTGCGGACCCAAACGGATCCGTCCTGACTTACAATGCAAGTCAATGGGGACGGATCCGTTTGACGTTGACACAATATGGTGCAATTGCAAACGGATCCGTCCCCCATTGACTTTCAATGTAAAGTCAGGAGTCCCTATTATACCATCGGATCGGAGTTTTCTCCAATCTGATGATATATTTTAACTTGAAGCGTCCCCATACCCATGGGAACGCCTCTATGTTAGAATATACTGTCGGATACGAGTTAGATTGTGAAACTCAGATCTGACAGTATATTCTAACACAAAGGCATTCCCATGGTGATGGGGACGCTTCTAGTTAGAATATACTACGAACTGTGTACATGACTGCCCCCTGCTGCCTGGCAGCACCCAATCTCTTACAGGGGGCTGTGATCCGCACAATTAACCCCTGAGGTGCTGCACCTGAGGGGGGTTAATTGTGCGTATCATAGTCCCCTGTAAGAGATCAGGGGCTGCCAGGCAGCAGAGAGCAGACCCCCCTCGGCCCCCCTCCCTCCCTCTAGGAGCTCCTCCTACTGGTAAGTGACAGGTCTGTGCGGCGCATTGCTTAATGATCTGTCACTTACCAGTAGGAGGAGCTCCCGGCCGGTCACAGACAGCGCAGCAGGTAAGTATGATGCTTCTAATATTGCTAAATAACCATGGCAACCAGGACTGCAGTAGTGCCACCAATGAAAATAATACAATAGAGGGAGGGGGGGGGCCGGGGGGGCTGCACACTGTGCCACTAATGAAAATAATACAATAGAGGGAGGGAGGGGCCGCACTGGTCACCAATGAAATTAAAACTGGGGAGGGAGGGGGTCTGCCACCGATCTCTTATAGGGGGCTATGATATGCACAATTAACCCCTCAGGTGCAGCACCTGAGGGGTTAATTGTGCGGATCACAGCCCCCTGTAAGAGATCGGGTGCTGCCAGGCAGCAGGGGGCAGTCATGTTCACAGTTCGTAGTATATTCTAACTAGAAGCGTCCCCATCACTATGGGAACGCCTCTGTGTCAGAATATACTGTCGGATATGAGTTTTCACGAAGTGAAAACTCAGCTCTGAAAAAGCTTTTATGTAGACAGATCTTCGGATCTGTCTGTATGAAAGTAACCTACGGCCACGGATCACGGACGCGGATGCCAATCTTGTGTGCATCCGTGTTCTTTCACGGACCCATTGACTTGAATGAGTCCGTGAACCGTTGTCCGTCAAAATAAATAGGACAGGAAACACGGATCACGGATGCGGCTGCAAAACGGTGCATTTTCCGATTTTTCCACGGACCCATTGAAAGTCAATGGGTCCGCGAAAAAAAACGGAAAGCGGCACAACGGCCACGGATGCACACAACGGTCGTGTGCATGAGGCCTAACTCTGCTATATTTCTGTAGTCTGCAACCTCTGACTGCCCAATTAGAATATTGTGCAAAATTCCATTTATTTCAGTAATGCAAATTAAAAGGAATTGCATTAATGCAGCTTAAAATTAGAGTTTTGTGAAAAGGTTCAATATTTTGGTCTCAGTGTCACACTCTAGTCAGCTAATTAATCCATAGCCCCTGAGCAAAGGGCACCTCAAAATTGTGACTTTGGGGTTTCATAAGCTGTAAGCCGTAATCATTCAGATTATATCGGGCCAATCAGGGGTTTACTTGACACAGGATCACAAGCCATCAAAGAAGCCGAGATTGAAATCGTTTGATGGCTCTTTGATAAGTGTCGACGGAGATGCTTTGCAGGTAAGCGGTACATCATGGTTAAAATTTAAAATTGGCAAGAAGATAAATTTTACAAAATTTAAGTCACCACCCTCCCACTGTCTCTGCTGCAACAAGAAGCTGAAGCAGTCAGTTCAGTTTGCTGTATGATGGAATAGTTTTTTCCACTGCCATTCCAACCCAATGCATGTCTGCAAATGAACATGCAATGCCTGAGCAACCAGGATCAGTCATATCTGGACTATGTCCTGTGTTCGGCAAATACAATGTTCTCTGACCGCCAATGACTTCTTGGCAGGCAGACTGGAACAGTGGCTGGTACAAGCCCATGCTGCTATCGCTGTACTGTCATGTTCAACCTCCAGTGTCATCTAAGAGAGGGTTATCAGCATGGCAGGTAGCGTCTTCACACTTAAATTGGCAAAATAAATGTTTGTCAACATGAATCTGTGAGGATTTGCACACATCTCTGGCTGTTGGCAATTAATTGATTTACTGTTGCAGCACGGTAGCTCAGTGGTTAGCACTGGTGCCTTGCAGCCCTGGGTTCCAACCAAGCACAACAACTGCATGGAGTTTGTATGTTCTCCTCGTGTTTGCGTGGGTTTCTTCCGGGTACTCCGGTTTCCTCCCACATTCCAAAGACATACTGATAGGGAACTTAGATTGTGAGCCCCATTGGGGACAGTGTGATGCTAATGTCTGTAAAGCGCTGTGGAATATGTCAGCTCCAGCACTATATAAATACATAAAATAAATAAATTGCTGACAGCTATTTATTGCTGGCACAATGATAAAACTGTCGCTGTCTGCCTGTTCATTGTGTTCCATACTGTAAGTAGCTGCCGCAGTTGCTTCTCTCCCTGCTGCCACTACTAGTACTCCTAAATGGATACACATCTCCTGCCTTGTCTGTAAGGATCCACACTGTATTGTTACTGATGCTTACAATAAAACAAAACATTTTTGAGTGCTAGTTCAAGACAAGCCACAGTTTTTTTCTGATACTACTGTGTGTGTATAAACACTGGCAGGCATCTGTCCCCAAAACCATCATGTGTAAGACAACCTATGTGGACCTCTATGTTATATTACAGCAGTGAGATTATTTCTCTGAGACCTAACAGTATTGAGTAACAGTATGGTGGTAGTATTCAGTCACTATGTGATAGTAATATGTGTTCATGCTCTGGTAGCATAATTTGACCCTTATATAGTGTTGTTATTGGTAATATTGGTCTTGGTATGCTGGATTTTTCTCAGTAACATTATGATTAAATTACGCTTGGTGATAATATTTGACCTTTGTATAGTGGTATCATTTGGCAACTGTATGACTGTGTTACTTACAGTTACACTATCATACATAAATCCGAGATTTTAAAGAGTAAAATTACTTGTAGCACACGCAGTGCTGATTATCATTATAAGTATATCCAGGGAGAGTATTGCTGAGGCATCGTATATGTTGTAGCCTCTCATCTTTTTGATGCAGTTTTGTGAGACAATGTTAGAGGTGGATCCAGCAGGGTGAGTATGTACAAGTCCTTACTTTAAACTGTGACAAAAAGCTGTGAGTATTGCTGGTGTCTATGTAGAAGCTACAAAGGAAAGGTACTCCATCTACCAAGCTATGAAAAAAGGCATGATCAGGCCAGGCACAGCATTCGAGTTACTTGAAGCTCAAGCAGCTACAGGTTACGTCATTGATCCTATCAAGTGTCTGAAACTGGCCGTGGAGGATGCGGTACGAATGGGCATTGTGGGCCCAGAGTTCAAGGATAAGCTGTTATCAGCAGAGAGAGCGGTGACTGGCTACAAGGATCCCTACTCAGGAAAGCTGATCTCTCTTTTCCAAGCCATGAAAAAAGGATTGATTCTAAAAGACCATGACATTCGTCTGCTGGAAGCTCAGATTGCCACTGGTGGTATTATTGATCCAGAAGAAAGCCACCGTCTGCCAGTGGAGACTGCATACAACAGAGGTCTGTTTGATGAGGAGATGAATGAGATCCTCTCAGATCCCAGTGACGATACTAAAGGATTCTTTGATCCCAACACAGAGGAAAATCGAACTTACCTTCAGTTAATGGAAAGATGCATGATTGATCCAGCTACCAATCTCTGTCTGTTACCCTTGAAAGAGAAGAAGAGGGAAAGAAAAACGTCATCCAAGTCTTCAGTCCGTAAGAGAAGAGTAGTCATTGTAGATCCAGAAACTGGGAAAGAAATGTCTGTGTATGAAGCTTATCGCAAAGGACTTATTGACCACCAGACCTACATAGAGCTCTCTGAACAGGAGTGCGAGTGGGAAGAGGTCACCAGCTCCTCGTCTGACGGTGTAGTAAAATCAATAATCACAGACAGACGGTCAGGACGACAGTATGATATTGATGATGCCATTGCCAAAGGTCTCATTGACCAATCTTCCCTTGACCAGTATCGCGCTGGGACTTTATCCATTACGGAGTTTGCTGACATGCTCTCCGGTAACATGAGTGGATTCCGTTCAAGATCGTCCTCTGTGGGCTCTTCCTCCTCCTACACTGCCAGCCCTGCAAAACGGGATCAACTATCGCCTTGGAGCGATCCCTCTGAAGAGACCGGCCCGATTGCTGGTATAGTAGATACAGACACATTAGAAAAAGTCTCGATCACTGAAGCCATGCACCGCAACCTTGTAGACAACATAACTGGTCAAAGACTACTGGAAGCTCAGGCGTGCACTGGAGGCATCATTGACCCCATTACAGGAGAAAAGTTCTCAGTTGCTGATGCAGTCAACAAAGGTCTAGTGGACAAAATCATGGTAGACAGAATTAACCTGGCTCAGAAGGCATTCAATGGCTTTGAAGACCCAAGAACGAAGACAAAGATGTCCGCAGCCCAAGCATTGAAGAAAGGCTGGTTATATTATGAAGCTGGACAGCGTTTCTTAGAAGTGCAATATCTCACAGGTGGCCTTATTGAACCTGAAGTCCCTGGACGCGTCACTCTAGATGATACCCTCCGTAAGGGAACCATTGACTCACGCACAGCTCAAAAACTGCGAGATGTCAACACTTATTCCAAATACCTTACTTGTCCAAAAACCAAGCTGAAGATTTCCTACAAGGAAGCTATGGAGAAGAGCATGGTGGAGGATGGCACTGGTCTAAGACTTCTTGAAGCTTCTTCGCAATCAAGCAAAGGTTACTATAGTCCCTACAATGCTAGTGGTTCTGGTTCAGCCTCAGGTTCTAGAAGTGGATCTAGATCAGGCTCAAGAAGAGGCAGCTTTGACGCCACAGGCAACTCCAGTTTCACAATGAACTTCTCGTCTTCCTCCTACACCTCATCCAACTATGGCCGAAGATATGCAAACGTCCCTCAAGATGCACCTTTTGACGCAGCAGAATTGGCGAACGCACTGTTAACCCTACGTCTAAGCTGCAGCCAGGAGTCGAGAAGAGGGCTGGACACGCTTGTGGCCCTCGTCCCTGGCCTTGTATAGATAAAGCAATATGCACCCTAAATCCATGGACTTGAATCCTTGTTCCTGCTCTGCATGTGGTGAAGCTTTAATGGACTTTATTTTATAAATATCTATAATTATATCTCACTTTAAGCCTCTTTCTAATCGTACTTCACAGCAGCAGTGCCTGAAATTTTAACCAAAAGTAGAAAAATTTAATGATTTTAAGCAGCTGAATGTGGTTCTTATGATATAATTTGTATATTGAGAGATGACTACGAGAACACTATTGCCCGAGTCTGAACCCTCGCTCTAACAGATGCCAATGCAGAGCAGCAACCACCCACCGCCAGCAATGAACACTCATCCCCCACCCCAAGATTCGGCATGCGGACTGGCACTACAATAATTGAAGCCTCAATACCCTGAGAACCTCTTGCCTCCAACTGCTGCCTGTTGTCATCCATGATGACCTACCTCCTGCTCCTTCTCTTGTATGGACAGAAGCTGCATCCTTCCTGCACTGAACAGTAGCTACGGCCGCACAGAGATCCCACTCTCCCAGCTCATCCTCCTCCTCATCCCTCCTACCGTCTGCCCTTCATTCTTGTCTTCCAGAGATGTCCTGAAGCCCCAGCTGGTTTGAGTCCCACCACCACCGATTTCGTGGATTACCCCTCCTGTGATCCTGGGCTCACCATTTTCTGGACTCCCCAGCCCAAACTGGAGACCTTGACCCCCACAGAACCGCCTGTGCACCCCAGAATCCAGAGAATCTGGATGTACCATCTGCCCTGGGATTCCCCCGGATAGGGGCCTGACCCTCCCACCATCTGATGTTTGAACCTTCTATCCGGTCTCCGTGGGGCTTCCTGCACGTTGTGTCCCCCCCCCCCCCTCAGACTTTCACTACACCCCGTCTTGTGTCCCCCTTTCTTTCTGTGGAGACCATAGCACCGGCCATTCTGTCCACTACAAGCCTGTCGACGTCTGTCCAGTCTGTGCACCATGGGGTCCAGCAATCAAGTGCATGTCCTCACCCTGCCGAGCAGCACCGCCGACATCGCAGCCATAGCCTCACTGTGTCTCACCCACATCCCACCCGCGGCGGCCTCCATACTGCGGGGGTAGAGGCCAGCCTTCATTCGTGTTCATTCAGATAATCAAGGATGACTAGCAATTAGTGTTTCTAATCATGTATATAACGACCTCAGCGGTGTAACTGACCCTCAGAGGTGACGTCTGCTACCGGGTGTCACCACTGGGGGGTGCTGTACTAACACTAACGACAAACTGTACATACAAAGAGCTGTTTGTTACCCAAATCGTTCTGCCTCTCTCAATGCAAAGATTCAAGTAAACTGATATGAAGTACAAAAAAAAAAAAAAAAAAAAAGCTGTGAGTGACACCATCCTTCTTTGGGCAGGGGGCAAAGTACATGCTTTGTGCATACTTTATCTTTAAAACTCATACCAGTGCTTAGCTGTTTGCGATACTATTCCTTAACCTAAAATGGTAAACTCACACTTGGTGGCCCTGCAAGTTGTATTTTTTTTTTACGCAACTTGGCAGGATAGTTTGTACTTATTCTAAGTTTGACATGGAACTGGTAAATGTGGGAGGAGGAAGGTATGAATGCATTCAAAAGGTTTGCTATGATGCCCAGCCTTTTCTAGTTACACCACAGAAAATGTTAAATCCCTGTGGTTTCCTGGCTCTATTATTTGCTCCTGGTCACAGGTACATAAACAGCAATTTTTAGCATTAGTCCCTTTTCAAACAGAATCTCAAATATGGAGCATCTCTACAGAGCTCCGGGATAAAATAAGTTATCCTGTCAAATCAATAATATCTATCTAAATATCCAAAAATGGCAGCACAGCAAAGCAAGAGAGGAAACAGAGAAAAAGAGGTGCAAGCCAAAGGGACTTGACCATATCCCAATAGATAGAAAAGAAAAAAGGCAGCACACTATAAAATGCAAAAAAAACCAACAACTGTGATTATAATGTCTGCTGTATGCCATAGTTTGGATATATAGTCACCTATTTTAGACTACCATCCAAAATTGCTGTGAAAAATGGCCTTCTAGAGGGTAATCCTTCCAAAGAAGAGATCGATATACACAGTAGATAAGGGAATTGAAAAGTGGTTACAGAAAAATCTGGGTTGCATGGTGGTGTGAAAGATATGGTCTTTTGGAGAAGTTTTGGAGAAGTTTGTATATGTATATATACACAGTATTTTCTTTATCTATTCTGCACATGTTGTAATATGCAATATCACCACTAGGTGTTTTCTGATTATTGTGAATTTCATGGCATAGTTCAATTTATCCCTATCTATCAATTCTAGCTCTTTTATTTATCCTTGTATTATTTTATGTCAAAAATTATAAAATAAAATGACTGACATACCATTTAATTGCAATTTCTCTGGGATTTTATTTTTAGGTGCTCCTTTTTAAGATGTCTTATACTAGAGATTAAAATAGGAGTGGTACTGAAAGGCTGTCTGTAAATGGCAGCACAGATACAGAGTAAGTACCTTGTGCCAGCTTATGCGAAGGGTACAGGATAGATCTCAGGAATTCTGGTCGCAAAAATGTCAAATAAGGGAGCTGATACATTTTTGCTTTTATTTTCAGATATGAGTTATGCAGTAATTTAAAGTGTACCTTAACATTCAAGTAAAGTGTATTACATTTTTCTAATATACTTAATCTTTTTGTTTTCCATGCAAAATAGGCACCTGAAAGGATGTACAAGCAGGATTACACATTGCTGCTCCTGCCTGTCTGCTCTGCTAAAGCTGGGTACAGTCAAGGGTAGTGATGTGCTGTGCTGATCTCCTGCCTGTGCCCACTTGCTCTGCTAGACCGGGCACCCTGCAATGCTTTAGCAGACATAGGACACATTGGAGTCTTTAGATTGCTGCAGGTCTATCCAAGACCACTTGGTGCAACGATTATTCTCTGTTGACTGGCTGGTGCGGTAAAAAGTTGATGGTAGCCAATGTCTGACTGAGGTTCCTTAGGCCCGCCAGAAAACATTTTTTTTAGGCTAAATGCCTATATTATTAATAAAGTCTAATGGGTTTAAATCAAAGAAATAGAACCTAGTGGCAGGTGTTTGGCTCCAAAGGCAGCCAAATGTTTTTTTCTCTTGGACCTTTGGGGCCCACCATGCTATGAGAGCCTGGACCCACCAGAGGATCCTCTGGTACTCTGGTGGGTCAGTCCTATCCTAATGGTAGCCCACTGCACACTGTAGACAATTTACTATCTTTTCCCTGTTGATCCACCTATTTTGAGTCCATACTTGGATAGCATAGAGCTTTTACAGACATGGGTCCTTTTTCGTCCTATGTAGCATGTATAATCAAGGCTAAATTTGCATAGCTGCTGCCTGTATTGGGTAATGTGTGGCATCAATACAAAATTATGTATTAAATAGGTTGTCCACTTTGTCCAGTTGTAACAATCCTTTTTTGTGAATAGGGTCCTCTGGTCATAAACTAATCTCAGTGTCTTCCACTGCTGGGAGAACAGTGATCAACTGATGTTTAAAGGTGTGCAAATGTTCAAAATAATATTTCCTGCAGCCCTACGATAAAGGAAAATGAAGCCTTCAAATGAGTGGGCTGTGTGTATCATGCATGGACATGACAGGTCATCTGGATGCCGAGATGCTCATGAGCAACTTCAATGAAGTAGGTGGAATACATACCGTACATGCTAAATCAATTGCATCCTTAGAATAAAGGAGATTGTTTAATGCAGACATTTTGCATAGTTGCTTTATTTTTCAGTTTAAATCATTGAAACAATAGAAAAAGGGTTGCAGAAATTGAGATACAATGGCGTTGGCTTCACTGAAGCTCACTTAACAACCATTCAACATTGAATTGCTGAGAATTGGGATTTGCCTGACTTTGTTATTAAAGGGGTATTCCCATCTTGCTACTTCATCCTCAATTGCTGCCAGCTAGCTGTTCACTTCCTGGTTTTCTGCTGCTAAGGCTGGGCGGGCTTGGGCAGCTAGAGTGAAGGCCGGCCACGCCTCCTTATGACATCACACTGAGAACTCAGTCCTTGCGTGCTAGTTCATGTGAAGAGTATGACTCATCAGTCTGGCAGCCTGTGTTCTGCCAAATCTCTATACCTTGCGAAAAGTCTATACCGGAAGTGACGCGGCCGCACCGGAAGTGACGCAGCCGCACAGAAATCAGCTGGAGGAGGGTGTGCGTGGCGCTGCGTAAGCGCACATCCACCGGCTTAGCAAAGAATTATTGCAGCGCCGCGATAGAAGTACTTCGTTCACCGCGCGTGCGCACTTAGGGGTATAGAGATTTTGCAGCGCAAAATGTTTCATCAGATCTCCCTACCCCTGAGTGCGCACGCGCCTACAAATCATCAGTTGCAGTTCAACCTTGCCGCAGAGCTGAGTGCTGAATACCGAGCTCACCACATAGTAGATCTGAACTGCAACTGATGATTTGTGGGCGCCTGCGCACTCAGGGGTAGGGAGATCTGATGAAATATTTTGCGCTGCAAAATCTCTATACCCCTAAGTGCGCACGTGCAGTGTACGAAGTACTTCTATCGCGGCGCTGCAATAATTCTTTACTAAGCCGGTGGATGTGCGCCTCCTCCAGCTGATTTCTGTGCGGCCACGTCACTTCCGGTGCGGCCGCGTCACCTCCGGTATAGACTTTTCGCAAGGTATAGAGATTTGGCAGAACACCTGTAGTGTCTGTGAGGCCCCTCCAGAGAGCCATGTGAAGTGAGCTCAGTGTACAGTAACATGTGGCTCTTCTGCACAGTTTTACACACAAAATCTCTGATCTTTTACAAACCCATTCTGTGCATCAAAAACTATAATTCCATATTATACATTAGCTCGAAAGCTTGACCAACCCCCACCCACCAGCACTGATGCAGATTTGTTTTCATTATAGCTGTACTCCAGTTGTGTATAAACCTTACAAAATGTATCTTTATAGATGCATATACAGCCCAGCTACATGTGTCTTCTCCAGTCCCCTAACATCAATTTGGCTGAATGGCTTCCTATACAGCCCTACTACATCTTTATTCTACTCCCCCACTAGCACTGTGTCTGAAAAGCTTCATATACAGCTCTGCTACATCTGTCTGTTTATCTCTTCAACCAGCACTGTGTCAGAACAGTCGCATATTCAGCACTACTACATCAGTTTCTCTCTTCCACCAGCATTGATGCTGACCCGCAACATATACAGCTCTGCTACATCAGTTTATCTCTTCCACCAGCATTGATGCTGACCAGCCACATATACAGCTCTGCTACATCAGTTTCTCTCTTCCACCAGCATTGATGCTGACCCGCAACATATACAGCTCTGCTACATCAGTTTCTCTCTTCCACCAGCATTGATGCTGACCCGCAACATATACAGCTCTGCTACATCAGTTTCTCTCTTCCACCAGCATTGATGCTGACCCAACACATATACAGCTCTGCTACATCTGTCTATTCCCTTCCCCACTAGAACAATGGCTGAACAGCAGCATATTCAGCTCTGCTACATCCATCAGCCCCCAAGTGCCTCAAACAGCCCCCCATATGCCTCAAATAGCCCCCCCATCAGCCCCCATACGCCTCAAATAGCCCCCCATCAGCCTCCATATGCCTCAAATAGCCCCCCATATGCATCAAACAGCCCCCATCAGCCTCATATAGCCCCCATATGCCTCAAATAGCCCACCATCAGCCCCCATATGCCTCAAATAGCCCCATCAGCCTCAAATATCCACCCATCACCCTCAAATAGCCCCCATCAGTCTCAAACAGCCCCCATCAGCCTCAAATAGCCCCCCATATGCATTAAACAGCCCCCATCAGCCTCATACAGCCCCCATATGCTTCAAATAGCCCCCCATCAGCCTCATACAGCCCCCATCAGCCTCAAATAGCCCCCATCAGCCTCAAATAGCCCCCCATCAGCCTCAAACAGCCCCTATAAGCCTAAAATAGCCCCCAAGCAGCCTCAAACAGCCCCCCATCAGCCTCAAATAGCCCCCCATAAGCCTCAAATAGCCCCCATCAGCCTCAAACAGCCCCCATATGCCTCAAATAGCCCCCCATCAGCCCCATCCTCCTCAAACAGCTCCCATCAGCCTCAAATAGCCCCGATCAGCCTAAAATAGCCCCCCCATCAGCCTCAAACAGCCCCCCATCAGCCTCAAACAGCCCCCCATATGCCTCATAAAGCCCCCATATGCCTCCATCAGCCGCCCAAGTTCCTCCATCTGCCCCAAAAGTGCCTCCATCAGCACCCTCAAGTGCCTCCATCAGCCCCCCCCCAAGTGCCTCCATCAGCCCCCAATCGTTGGTGGAATTGGTGGTGCATATATAATAAATATTTTCGACGCATCTCAAAGGAAAATAGATCATGCGCGGCCGGCGGCGACGTGCGAGATCTCGGAGAGAATGGAGGCCGGCCACTAGATCACCAGGGAATGATGTGGATGTGGATGTGAATGCGGCTGGAGAGCGGTGGCCGTATCCATGGGCAGCGCTGATCAGTTTATTGGGGGGCATTTAATAGAATAAATTAGGATTAAGAAGATGGGAATACCCCTTTAAACCTCACTCTTTAAGGCTAAATAAACAATTTTGTTTCTATGGAAAGTAAAATGTGTTCAGTTGTGAAAGTTTGGCTCATTGTTTGACTTTCAAAGGGTCAGTAAACCTATCAGTGAATCGGCCAACGGTATCCCTTGTACTGCAAAGGCAACATGAGGTCAAGCCTTGTGAACCGTGGCCAAAAGCATGTATTTGTTGTGGTAATGGTTAACATTATCAACTTCTTGTCCAAATATGTAGTGAAGACAGATTAATGCCTTAAGGATGTGTTACGAGATGATCTGTGGGGTAAAAAAAACATATCAAGGATGCTAGTATAGAAATAATTCAGAGAATTGTCTTGATAGTCAGGAAATTAAACATATTTTTCTTGTTGGGAATATTAAATTATGGCATAACACATTTTGATTTGTTTTCCTTCCGCGCATGATATTAAAAACGCTTACTGTAAATATCTATTTTCTGTATATATTTATTTTCATGGGCAGTAATTCATGTTCAGGGTTTATTAGGGTTCATTGACATTTGCAAGAATTAAAGGAGTTGTCCACAAAAAATAGTTTACAGTTTTCAAACCAGCACTTGGATCTGAATACCTTTGTAATCACATGTAATTAGATATTTAGTAGACCCATTGAGTTATTCAATTAAATCTATGTAGCAACACCTGCTGTTTGCTCCTTTTAAAATTTCTCTGTCCACCTCACTGGGGTGGACACACATGCCCAGTTCTGTCCTTCAACTGCCACCAGCTGCAGCTTACAGGACATACCTCATCAGAATACCCCCTGAGCTGCCAGCTCGGAATAAGTGTAGCAGAATAACTGGAACAATGAATGTGGAGATCTCTGGATCTATGTGATGTACAGTGATGGTTCTAGCTATGTTAGAAAAAGGTTGTCGTGTACTATATGATGTCTGATTTTAATTTTTTTATATTAATCACAGGATAACCCTCTTTAACCCCTTCAAGACTGGGCGATTTTCCATTTTTGTTTTTTACACCCAGCTTTCCCAAAGCCATTACTTTTTTATTCTTCCATTCAGATAGCCATATGAAAGCTTGTTTTTTGTGAAACAAGTTGTACTTTCTAATGGCAACATTTACGGTTGCGTACAATGTAGTGGGAAGCAGAAAAAAAATTCTAAATGGGGTGGACTTATTAAAAAAAACGCCACAGTTTTATGGGTTTTGTTTTTTACAGCATTTCCTATGAGGTAAAACTGACAGAATTATTTTTTTCTTTACATCATCATATTTTGATGCCCATAACTTTTGAATTTTTATGTGTATGGAGCTGTGTGAGGGTGATCTGTACTTTTATTGATACCATTTTGGGCTGTGTATGACATTTTTTATCACTTTTTATTCAAATTTTTGTGGGAGGCGAGGTGACCAAAAAAATGCTGAATCAGCCATTTTGACTTTTTTTTTCTTTTTCGCCTTTTGCCATATGGGATCAAAATTATCAATTTTAATAGTGTTTGTGCATGCGGTAATGCCCTTGATGTTTTTTTTTAATCGGTTATGTATTTTTATTTTGGGAAAGGGGGGTGCGGGGTTAAATGTGTGTGATCGGCGTTCTTGTCGATCGTATACATTAGTCCTGGGTTCCTGCTGTTTAAAACAGCAGGGACCCGGCGGCTATGGTGCCCACTGCGCTCACTAGCGGGCACAAGTCCTAAATACCCGGAAACCAATGTAAATTTATGTGAGGGTGCCAGGAAGGGGTTAAAGAACCCCCCACCGATGATAAGATCTGTTCTAGCTTGAAAAATGGAATCACTTAGCAACTAATGAATCATGTTCATAATATTTGAGACTTAAAAGCTAGTACATGAGAGCTAGTGAAGGCAGTTACATTCTGGATTCATAGAAAACACATCCTGCACGTATCCACTTGAGAAAGGTATGAAACTAGGTGCATGACTACAAACTAAATATAAAAAGATCTGAAAATAAAGGAGGAATGAATATTGCGCCTGAAATTTAGTAACAAAACAGGATTTGTTTTGTTACTAAATTTCAGGCACAATATTCATTCCTCCTTCATTTTCAGATCTTTTTATATTTAGTTTGTAGTCATGCACCTAGTTTCATACCTTTCTCAAGTGGATGTGAGTGATACGTGCAGGATGTGTTTTCTATGAATCCAGAATGTAACTGCCTTCACTAGCTCTCATGTACTAGCACAGCTTCATTCTTGTACTGCTTTCTGCTTCTAATGGAACCACAGTGTCTTCTCCTGTCCACTGTGCTGACAAAGACACTCACGCTGCCTGTGTGTCTTAGCTCTCTGCTAGTGTTGATCACGAATATTCGAATTGCGAATTTTTATTTCGAATATCGGCACTTTGAGAATTTGTGAATATTTAGAATATAGTGATATATATTCGTAATTTCGAATATTCAAGATTTTTTTTTATCAGTACACATTATCCCTCCGTGCTTCTAGCTTGTGGGCCAATGAGAAGGCTGCAATATCTTTGACTTTAGGAGTAGTGTTGATTGCGAATTTTCGTAATGCGAATTTTTGTAATATAATAATTTTGCTATATTGCTATATATTCTTGTTTTCGAATATTATGAATATTCTAAAAAACTAATATATAGCAATATAGCGAATATTCGGAAAAAAAAAAACGAATATAGAGCAATTTAGCTAATATAGTGCTATAATCTTCTTTGTCTTATCGTTGTAATTTTTATAAAAAGATTATAGCACTATATTAGCTAAATTGTTCGACATTTGTTTTGTTTTTTGAATATTCGCTATATTGCTATACTTTATATTCTTGTTTTAGAATACTACGAATATTCTAAAAAACTAATATATTAGTTTTTTAGAATATTCGTCTTTTTAAAAAAAATCTGTACAGTTGTTCCACTTTGGCATACTCCTCCCCGACAAGCGTCCCCGTCACCATGGGAACGCCTGGGGGTTAGAATATACCATCGGATCTGAGTTTTCACAATCTCATTGATTCTCATTATGAAAATTCGCATTACGAAAATTCTCATTACAAAAATTCGCATTACGAAATTTCGCAATCAACACTACTCCTAACGAATATTCGAATTCGCGAATATTCGATGAATATTCTACGAAATATTCGTGAAATATCACGAATTTGAATATGACCCCTGCCACTCATCAGTGCTCTCTGCCTCCTTCTGCATATTTTACCTTGGGATCTCTGCTCCCTACACTGATGCTGCCTTGTGTAGTCTTTCCTCCTCCTCCTCCCTGCAAACTTCGGGCACTTTCCTCTCGCTTGCGCAAAATTTTGCAACTTTTTGCATTTCTACACTACTCACTCCAGTTTTGTAATGTGGGTGGAAAAGTAGGTGTGGTTAGGTATGTTCATGCGTTTCACTCCACATTTATCATTGAGACTCTTAAAAAGTCACAAAAAAGTTCCAATCTCATTCCAGCAGTATGGTGGAGGAGGAAAACTGGAGTAGCTTTTCTAGACAGAAGTGTTAGGTTTAAGAATAAGACAAATTTATTAAACCTATGATATTTGTTAAATGTGGCGTAAAGCAAACCCATGTAGACTCAAGCAAAACTGTCCTTTTCCTCCCTTCGTCTGTCTTACTTTCTCTTGGTCCTATTTTGTCTTATATTGCAATTAAAACTGAGAAATATACAGTATGAAGAAATCTTGGTCCCAAATCTTCTGTGTCCCAGAAGATTATATAACCCCTTTGTTCTCTACATGATTTCTACAGTTAAAGGGTTTCTGTCACCCCACAAAACTCTTTTTTTTTTTTTTGGATAGTTAGATTCCTTATAGGGCGATATAGGAGAATATAATAGTCTTACTTACTTTCATGCGGCCGATTCTTTATAAAACGAAGTTTTATAATATGTAAATGAGGGCTCTACCAGCAAGTAGGGCGTCTACTTGCTGGTAGCCGCAGAAGAAAACCGCCCCCTCGCCGTGTTGATTGACAGGGCCAGCCGTGATCTCCTCTTCCGGCCGGCCGTGTCAGTAATTCAAAAATCGCGCGCCTCTGGTCATTCGGCGCAGGCGCTCTGAGATGAGGAGGCTCACTCCCTCAGTGCGCCTGCGCCGATGACGTCTTCTCTTTCGGTGATGTCATCGGCGCAGGCGCACTGAGGGAGTGCTGAGGAGACGAGCCTCCTCATCTCAGAGCGCCTGCGCCGAATGACCAGAGGCGCGCGATTTTTGAATTACTGACAGGGCCGGCCGGAGGAGGAGATCACGGCTGGCCCTGTCAATCAACACGGTGAGGGGGCGGATTTCTGCAGCAGCTACCAGCAAGTAGACGCCCTACTTGCTGGTAGAGCCCTCATTTACATATTATAAAACTTCGTTTTATAAAGAATCGGCCGCATGAAAGTAAGTAAGACTATTATATTCTCCTATATCGCCCTATAAGGAATCTAACTATCCCAAAAAAAAAAATGAGTTTTGTGGGGTGACAGAAACCCTTTAAATAAAACAATATCAAATGAAATTGAGAGCAGGTTTTTCCATTACTGTTCCAACAAGATGTCTCTGACTTCCACTTTTCAGATTAAGAACACAAAAAAACACAATTATTAATGTTGGAACTTATTAATAAAAATCAGCTAGTGTGTTTCCACAGCCATCAGAGATCCAACAATATCCATCATCAGCAGTACTTGTCCTCTAAAATATTGGATAATGTTGGATCTCGGGTAGTTGTGGAAATACACTAGCTGATCTTGCTTGATTTCTACAAGACAGTTTGTGTCAGGATTAGTGTTGAGCGAATCAAAGTTGATGAAGTGGAATTCGATCCGGATTTCAGGAAAAATTCAGTTCGTCATGAATCCGAATTTCCTGGCGATTCGTGGTAACGAATCAGATTTCTTGTAAAATGGCTGCTGCACATAATATAAAGTGAAAGTAAGAAGCCCGAGAATGGGGGATCACCCATAATGCCATACAGCTGGCCAATCAGCAGATAGCCAGCCCCTGTGATGTCACAGCCCTATAAAAAGCCTCATCCTGCCCAGTCTCCGCCATTTTCCAATGAACTGAGCGTAGGGGCAGATATGACAACTACTAGGTACAATGGGGAAGAAAAACAAACGAACCAGCACCTCCATAATAAGTAAATTTGAGAACGCAGGTGCACGCTACCTTGGCTGAAACACAATGGGATTAGTAGAACTACAAGTAACAGCACACTGCTAGTCAATTGCACAAAGATATAAGCAACTACTGAATATTGGTAGATGGGCCCGACATATTTTTGATCAATTATATGCGCAAAGAGCTTCTAACTGCCCTTGCAGTAAGTATGGCCACCAAGCAGCTATTTTTTATTCAGTATTTGCTTATATCTTTGTGCAATTGACTAGCAGTGTGCTGTTACCTGTAGTTCTACTAACTACTAGGTACAGTGATTAGGAAAGACTTTATTTGAAAAATGTCTTCAACAGTTTAGGGACAGCACTGAGATAGTGTAGGGAGATAATAGGGAGACTTTATCCACACTATAGGGAAGAGAGCAGGGACCAATAGAACAATGTAAAGCCTGGGTAATAGGAGCTATTCTATTACACCTTGCTACACTAATCGGGGTTAATAAGTGTTTTAATACTACTGAGTTTAGGCTGTTCATTCTTTTATACATTGGTTTAAAAAAAAATCCTTGATTCTGTAATTGGGGTGAATTTGCGGTCTGATACTACTGATTTTGGAGTGAACAGGTTCCGTAGCCATCTATGAGGAATCAGCAGGCGGTGTAAAAGGAGTGCGCTCTTTCCCTATTTTGCTGACCATACATGGCGCTATATAGAAAATGCCTATTCTTGTCTACGATTTCTGACAAGAACAGGACATGCTTTATAATTTTGCGCGGCTGTCGAAGGGAACTTTGGATGCCGGCAGGACACGGTGTGCTGTCCGCATGTTTGGTGGCCCCATTGAAATGAATGGGTCCACATCCCTTCTGCAAAATTGGGGAACGGATGCGGACCCATTCATACTGTCATTAGAATGAAGAGTAGAGAAGAGACACCAGATGAAGTCTGCTCTGAACTACAACCAACATTAGCAGAGTGCTGTCCATTCCATGTCAGAATCAACTATGTACAGGAATTGCACAGGCTCTACAGCAGCAAAATGGTATGAATAATTTAATGAAGGGTATTTAGAAATATTTGCATTTAGAAAGCAAATAAACAATACAAAATAGTGCAAAGGTATCTGTTAAGGGAGAATATTAATTACCAATATTTATTCAAATATCAATAATTAATATTCATAAATAGGAGGAATCTATCTACTGATGACTCCACCTATTTATACCTTAAATAAAGATAACACTTTCACTTTGCCTTACACTAGTCGCTAAACTAGCTGCATGCGCCTAACTGAACTAACTACCGCTAATAACCACACATTACACAGTAGGATTCAAATAATAAAATAAATTATTGCAGTATTTCAAGCTTGTATTTAACAATGACAAATGCTGCATAGGCCACAGATGTAGGGTCTTGCCAATAATGGGTGATTTTTTTAATCCCAGAATATAATTTCAGTATTTCAAGCTTCTATTTGACTGTCACAGATGCACATATGCTGTGCTGGTGCACTGAACTTGAATAAAATGGCCACCGCCGCCCACCTAACTAACAGTTATTTTTCTGTGTCACTGGGCTCAGGGCAGGGAAAAAAGATTGTGCACTGCACCCACAAAACTAAATCTAGGTAGATCGCTGAGTTAACAAGCACTTCAGATTAAAGATTCTTTCCTATTCTCTCCCTCACAGCAGCAGCATCCTATCCCTACACTAATAAGAGCAGAGTGACGTGCCCCGATATGTGACTCCAGCTTATATAGAGGCTGGGTCACATGCTGCACTGGCCAATCACAGCCATGCCATTAGTAGGCATAGCTGTGATGGCTTCTAAGGGCACACAAGTTAATCGCTTGTTGATTGGCTGCTCTGCAGCCTTTCAAAAAGTGCCATTAAATCACCGAACTCGAACTTTTGCTGAAAACTTTACAGTTCGGGTTCGCTCAACCCTAGTTGGCTGCAGAACACAGGTAAGCAGAATAAATGTAAACATCAGTGTAATAGATTGTAGAGGACATGTAGGCTCAAACCTGCCAATATAGTCATGCCATACACGTCGAAACCATCAGATAAAGGCGAGTTTTAGATGAGTATAATGCAGCTCAATTTTAGCATCAGTTATGGTTACAATAACCAGACTTTACTTGATTTTACTGTACATGTGAATAGACCCATTTACTATAAGGCCTCATGCACACGGCTGTTGGGATGCGGATCCATTCACTTGAATGTGTCTGCAATTCCTGAGATGTGGAACGGAGTCACGGAACACCTGAAGCACTACGGAGTGCTTCCGTGGTGTTTCTTTCCGTGGTTCCGCACCGCAAAAAAATATGACATGTCATATTTTTTTCCGGTGCGGACATACCACAGACCCATTCAAGTTGAATGGGTCTGGCCCCCTGCACGGATGTTGCCCGTGCTTTGGGGACCGCAATGCACGGAACGGCCGCACAAGGGCCGTGTGCATGAGGCAGTTTGAGTGCAGTGCATTCTAGACTTGGATGGCACCCGAACATGAACATTACATTGATGAATGCGTCCTTAAAAGACAACTCAAACTGACTTTATAGGCAGAGTTGAAAAGAAAAGAAAAACTTATATGAATCTGACAAGTAGAACAAATGCAAACATTGGATGGCAGGTAACTGAAAAAAAGTTATTAAAGTGGTTACTCCCACAATCTCCAGGGATCACCAATTTCTTTCTGAATGGAGCTGTAGTGCACACTTTGGCTCCCCATTTCCACGCTGATGGAGCACTATCTATATCATATGCCAAATACAGTAGAACAATTTGCAGTGACCAGGAACGGGTACGCTGATGCCACTTATGCAGTGGGCCAGGATATGGGTGGTTAATAGTCTGTATTTGTTCGTACGCCAATTGCAGAATGTGCATGGTACTACCCCAGGGCCCTTCCAAGGTGTTATAACGCACGTCCCAGGTTAGGAGTGCCACAGTGGTGTAATGTCTCTGTATGGTAGTGGTAATTGTGTCAACGGTGTCTCCTACCTGGGTACGGCTGGACTCTTGGATCCTGGCTCACTTGCAATAAATTAAGTGTAGTGATAGGAGGAGTAATAGAGGGATTTTGCAGCAGAAATTGATGTCCAGACCTTTAGATGAAGTTCAAACTTTTCTTTACTGAAGATAACTTTCATCCAAGCAGAATATAGCTTTGGTCTTTGGTCCCAGCAGGTTTTGGCAATAATTGGCAGGGATAAATGCTTCTGCTTTGAACTGTACCTTCTGCTTTGTGGGGACAGACTAGCTGAGGAGGAATAGCTTCTCCTAGGTCTCTGGACTTGACTCACAGTTATATTCTCAGGGGATGCTTTCTTCCTGGAACTGGAGCTTGTCTGCAACTTTCTACTTCTTTTCATCCAGTTGAGCTGCAGGGCTCAGACTGGGAATTTGATCAAGTCTCAGAACAAGACTTGGTTCTTGCTGTCTTCCCTATAAAGGGGGCAAACTAGATCTGGTTCTACACACTTTTACAATATGCTAATGAGCCTCTAGGTGCTTTGTGGGCGTAGATTCAGCACCTAGAGGCTTGAAAAACTAACCATGTATCCCACCCAGGTCCTCCGTTCTGCCCGCCCCACTCCTCTTGATTGATGTCCAAGTTCCATGCATCGTTGAGGAAATCCCGCGCCTGCGCTGTTCACTTCTGTATTCGGCACAGGCGCAGTGAGTAAAGGCCGCGCTCCTGGTGCCAGCTTCCTCACTGTGCAAACGCCAACTACGTCACAGTGAGGAAGCCGGCACCAGGAGCGCGGCCTTCACTCACTGCGCCTGCGCCGAATACAGAAGTGAACAGCGCAGGTGCGGGATTTCCTCAACGATGCATGGAACCTGGACATCAATCAAGAGGAGCGGGGCGGGCAGAACGGATGACCTGGGCAGGATACATGGTTAGTTTTTCGAGCCTCTAGGTGCTGAATCTACGCCCACATAGCACCTAGAGGCTCATTAGCATATTGTAAAAGTGTGTATTTTAGTAGAACGGCTGCAGGGACAAATTTAAAAACACACTGTTATGTAGTGCTGACATTTGCACATCGCTAATGTCAGTCAGCTACATAACACAAATTCTGATGGTAGAAACCCTTTAACTTGGTTTTACATGCACATTTGTGGAGACATAATACAAGTTATATCAGATGACAATATAAAAGCTCTTAGAAGACAGTAGCGGGGTAGAGGCGTGTAGTAACACAACTCTGGGGTGTTACAAATTGGTGCCAAATCAGCAGCAGATTTTTTTTTTCTTATGTGAACGTCATCTAATCTCATAGTTCTGTAGAAATTGCTCAATTTTATCCTGTATACACTATATACATTTATCTTCCACTGGTTTATTCCTACTTTATGTCTACATGAACTAAGCATACCTTGAAACAGAACATGCTTCCATGTTCTTCATTAGACTGGGTCTACTCAGAGACTTTAGCAATTGACTTAAGGTTGTTGTAAAGCTTATATTGCAAGTAATGTAAGTGATTGGGGTCCCGGGCAGGGGCCTAACTATAATTCATAGGGCCCCATTGCAAAATAAAATGGCGCTCCACCACCTAGTGTAAGAAAACAGGATAAGCAGCAATTGTGGCCGCGGCCACGGTCAGTAAGGTGACAAGAGGGGGCTTGACAGTGGCTGGTGTGTGCCTGGAGCCACGGGACGTGGGCCTGCCTAAAAGAGGGCCAACCCTAGGGAGAGTAGGAAGAAAAAGGGGGGGAAAAGGGGGGTGTGAAGTGCTAGTCGGCGGGCGCGGTGCGGTGAGCTGGAACGAGGGGGTTTAAGGGGGACCTGGCCCCTCCCACAATTACAGGCTGCATGCAGCCTTAACTATTTGTGGCCGCGGCCATGGTCAGTAAGGTGACAAGAGGGGGCTTGACAGTGTGTCACGGAACCATGAACCAGACGTACAACAAGAGATAAGTGAAAATAAGAAGGCTTTATTGAAAATAAAGCTGTAAAGCAAAAGTCCAAACGGATGGTGAAACCGAGCAGAGTCTTTGCGAAGCCAGAGGTCAGGAACCAGAAGGGTAGTCAGACGAAGCCAGGATCAGGAACCAGCAGGGTAGTCAGACGAAGCCAGGATCAGGAACCAGCAGGGTAGTCAGACGAAGCCAGGATCAGGAACCAGCAGGGTAGTCAGACGAAGCCAGGATCAGGAACCAGAAGCAGCAGCAGTCTTAGAAGCATGTGAACACAAGAGGACCAAGCAAGGAACTGAAGCCACAGACCTCCTATATATATGAGCTAGGCATCCAGCTCCTCCCAGGGGAAGGAGGAGCCGCAGGGTGGAAGGCTACAAGAAACCCAGAAACCAAGATGGCCGCCAGCACATGTCAAACGAAGGAGAGCAGCAAGCAGGTAAGACCATGACAGTACCTCCCCCTCAAGGGCCCCTCCTCCGCGGAGCACAAAACGGTTTCTGAGGGAAGCGTGCGTGGAAGGCTCGGAGCAAGGCAGGAGCATGGACATCTGCGGAGGGAACCCAGGAACGCTCCTCTGGACCATAACCACGCCAATGGACCAAAAACTGCAACCGACCGCGGACCAGGCGTGAGTCCAGGATATTGCTCACCTCATATTCCTCACGATTGCCCACTTGGACCGGACGAGGCCGAGGAACCGAGGAAGTGAAACGATTACACACCAGTGGCTTCAACAGGGAGACATGAAACACGTTGGAGATCCGCATGCCAGGAGGAAGCGCAAGGGCATAGGCTACCGGGTTTACCCTGCGAAGCACTCGGAAGGGACCAACAAAGCAAGGCGCCAGCTTGGGAGTGGGCACTCGAAGGTTGAGGTTGCGGGTGGACAACCATACACGGTCTCCGACCTGGTAGGAAGGAGCAGGCGCTCGTCTGCGATCAGCCTGGAGTCTCTGGCGCTGCGCAGAGACCTCAAGGGACTTCTGGATCTGTACCCAAGAAGCACGTAGGACGGAAAGGTGATCCTCCACAGCCGGAATATCCTGGGGAGAGAATACCTCCGGTAACACGGCAGGTTGGAACCCATAATTGGCCATGAAGGGAGACGTCCCAGAGGAAGAGTTCACCGCCGTGTTCCTGGCAAACTCAGCCCAAGGCAGGAGGTCAACCCAATTGTCTTGGTGATCGGAGACATAGCAACGAAGGAATTGCTCCAAGGCCTGATTGGATCGTTCTGCGGCCCCATTGGACTGAGGGTGGTAGGCCGAGGAGAAGGAGAGATGAATCCCCAACTGGGAGCAAAAGGCGCGCCAGAACCTGGACACAAACTGACTCCCCCGATCCGACACAATCTCCTTAGGCAAACCGTGCAACCGGAAGACCTCCCTGGCAAAAATCGTGGCCAACGCTTGTGCAGAGGGTAACTTCTTGAGAGGAACACAGTGGCACATTTTGGAAAACCGATCCACAATCATGAGAATGACCGTATGGCCTCGGGATGCAGGGAGGTCCACAATGAAATCCATCCCCAGGTGTGACCATGGGCGCTCCCCGGTGGCTATGGGTTGCAGAAGGCCCAACGGAAGGTGCCGAGGGGACTTACTCTGGGCACAAACGGAGCATGCCGCTACATATGTGGCGATGTCGGAACGTAGGGAAGGCCACCAGAACAGACGTGAAACAGCCCAGGACAGCTGATTCTTTCCAGGATGCCCCGCGGTCTTGGAGTTATGGTAGGTTCGCAACAACCGAGTGCGCAACTCGAAATAAATGCCCACCTGGTTAAGGAAACCTCGGCACTGAGTTGGCTCTCCCCCAAAGCGCTGTGGAAGAGGGGCAGAACCGGTCATACCCCGAAACACCGCAGGCGCAACAACAGGTGTCGGGGTAGACTCTGGCGCAACAACCGGAGCGGCAGTAGGAGCGAGCCCAGGAGCGACAACCGACCCATCGGCAACGGGAGCGAAATGAGCCGTGCGTTCAAGCAGGGTTTGCAGCGCCACAGCGAACCGACCCAACAGGTGATCCTGCTGATCAAGTCTGGCAACCAGCGTGGGTAGCGAGGATGGCCCTGTACCGTCAGAATTCATGGCTTGGTCCTAATGTCACGGAACCATGAACCAGACGTACAACAAGAGATAAGTGAAAATAAGAAGGCTTTATTGAAAATAAAGCTGTAAAGCAAAAGTCCAAACGGATGGTGAAACCGAGCAGAGTCTTTGCGAAGCCAGAGGTCAGGAACCAGAAGGGTAGTCAGACGAAGCCAGGATCAGGAACCAGCAGGGTAGTCAGACGAAGCCAGGATCAGGAACCAGCAGGGTAGTCAGACGAAGCCAGGATCAGGAACCAGCAGGGTAGTCAGACGAAGCCAGGATCAGGAACCAGAAGCAGCAGCAGTCTTAGAAGCATGTGAACACAAGAGGACCAAGCAAGGAACTGAAGCCACAGACCTCCTATATATATGAGCTAGGCATCCAGCTCCTCCCAGGGGAAGGAGGAGCCGCAGGGTGGAAGGCTACAAGAAACCCAGAAACCAAGATGGCCGCCAGCACATGTCAAACGAAGGAGAGCAGCAAGCAGGTAAGACCATGACACAGTCGCTGGTGTGTGCCTGGAGCCACGGGACGTGGGCCTGCCTAAAAGAGGGCCAAAAAGACACCGGGTAGGAGAAGTGCTGCTGTTTAATGCATGTGGGAACAGTATTACAAAACCAAGGAAAGGAATACCTGCCGGGTTTCAGTCAGCGGATCCGGGATGTACCGGGAAAAACAGGCAGATCTCCACCTACCCATGTGACGGATGACGTGCGGAGGCGTCCCGTGCTTGGAAGCTGCTGAAGCCGCTCCGATGCGGAATGAATGTCCTGATATGGTTTTGGGGTCCACCCCCAACCCTGCGACCAGGGATCTGATGTGGGAGACAAACTGTGGCGTGGATAGGGGTTTCCCTTGGAATGGAAGCAACGGAGACTCTGGATCTGGAGATGGTGTGGAACCAAGGAGATGTTGGAGTACCACCACTGGACACCCGGCGTTCCCGGACTTGAAGATGCGGATCAGTATGGGAGGACCAGTTTGGGACGTCTTGGTGGAAGGAAGGCTTAATACCAGATGATCCTGGCTCCAGGATAGCTGCTTCTTCTTCAGGAAGATCGTCTTCTGGGAAGAAACTGAAAATTCTCCTGGACGAAGGAAGCCGTAGAAGCTTAGGTACATAGCGGCCTTGATGACCAGACTAATGGAAGGGCCAAAAGGATTGCCATCTAGGGATGCAGACAGCTGCCTAAACAGCTCGCCGGAGACCGGCCGACGGGACGGGCTGGAGTCTTTGCTGTTTTTCTCAATGCCCCTGAGCGTGGCCTTGACGGCTTAGGATGTGAACGCCGCGCGCACTTCTGGGTTCTGTAGGGCTAAGAAATGTTGCGCCCCGGCCAGGTACAAACGGATGGTGCTGGGTGCCAGTTTGAGGTTGACATGGCAATGGGCCATGAAAGCCATGATGTATGCGATGAAGGTCGTATCCTGTTGGGGATGGTCCCTGGAAAACTTTTGGAAGAGGTTCCAACCTGTGCCGTAGTTGCGAGCCGTGTTGGCAGAGAGGGACCGGTGCATGAGGTCCTTGGCGGTTGCCAGCAGAGACCTCAATCCAACATCAGGTCGCTGAAGCCGGGAATCCGGGCCCCGGTCCGGTCTGCTTCTGGACATACCTGAAAGAAGGTGTGAAAATTGAACCTCGATAAGGCATCGGCCGCCGTGTTGCTGGCACCTGGAATATGGGAACACGAAAAGTGAAAGTTATGGATCATTGCCAGCCAGACCAGTTTGCGCAACAGGGACATGACCCTGGCCGACTTAGCTCGGCCTTTGGCGATAATGTCCACCAGGTCCTGACTGTCAGAGATAAACATGACGCTGGAATTAGCCCAGAGGTGACCCCAGACGGATGCGGCCGCCACGATGGGATAGCATTCCAGGAATGGTGACGAACTGAGGGACTGAGGGTCGGAGCTGACCTGAGGAGGCCATGGTCCAGCCAACCACTGGGACCCAAAGATGGCAGCGAAACCCCGGGATGCCGCGGCATCAGAAAACACCCTGGTAGAAGACTGAGACCATGAGGGGACGAACAGGCTGACCCCGTTCCAGGATGAAAAAAAGCTGTCCCACATGCGTAGGTCTGCCATGGCAGCCCTGTCCAAGTGGACAATGCTGCTGGGTTCGGAGGCTGCGGGGAGGAGCGAGAGCAGCCGGGAAATAAAGGCCCTGCCCTGGGGCATTACCCTTAAGGCAAAGTTCAGCCAACCCAGGATGGACTGTAGCACGACCTTGGTCACCTGGGAAGGTGATGGCCCTGGCCACGACTTCCCGGATTTGGGACAGCTTTGCCTCTGGAAGCCTGGCTTCCATTCTGTCTGAGTCCAGGACAATACCCAGGAAGGTGATGGAAGTGACCGGCCCCACGGTCTTCCCCTGCGATATTGGGATGGAAAGGGCGGCAAAGATCTCCAGGAGGGAGTGCAGCCCGGATGGCCGACATAGCGGAGGTTCTATGAGGAGGAAGTCGTCCAGGTAATGGATGACCGCTGGGGCGCTGCCGTGGTGGATCAGGATCCAGTGTAGGGCCTGCGCCAATTGGTCGAATAACCACGGGCTGCTTTTTGAGCCGAAAGTCAACCTGTTGGCAAAATAGAACCTGCCCTCCCACCTGATACCATAGAACTGCCAAAGGTGAGGGGCGATGGGCAGCAGTTTGAAGGCGTCCGCTATGTCAGTTTTAGACAACCAGGCGCCTTTCCCGGCGCTAAGGATGAGGGCAATGGCTTCGTTTATGGATGCATAGGTCATGGAAAATTCTTCGGAAGGAATGAGCGAATTAATGCTGGGGATGACGGAATCATGGGGGGCGGAGAGATCATAAATCAAACGTTTTTTATTTGACTCTTTCTTGGACACTATGCCTATGGGGCTGATCCGCCAGCGAGAGAAAGGAACCTGGTTGAAGGGGCCCAGGAGGAACCCTTTCTCAACCTCCGAATTCAGGAGTTCCTGCACAGCGGTGGAATCTGACCTGGCTGACTGCAGATTGTCGCACTCCCAGTTGGAATGGGGTAGTGCCACCAACCCTGTGTCAAAGCCGGAGCAGAGGCCAGAGATCAGGAAGTCCACGAACCCCGGCACCGGATGGTCCCGTAAAAGGAGGGCCAGGAGGTCGATGTCGCAGTCGGCCAGTCATAGGCGCTTGAACGCCTTCTTGGGACAAGTGGACCTGGGGTGAGCCCTGAAGCAGATGGAGCAGATGTGCAGAGCCCTGCAACCGCTGAAAAGACAGGAACTAAAGTTAAAGTCATTGCAAACTTGGCTGTTGCCAAGGTAAACGATGGGTCTACCCAACTTATCGGTGGCGGAGGGATTGCGGGGGACCCCGGAGGGGCCTGGAATGGCCTTGTCTGGTTGGGCCGTGGCAGTTTGAGGACACCACTCAGTGGCGTGAAAAATCGACTGGCAAGTCGAACAAGCGGGGGCCCGGAGACCGGCGAAATGCTGGCAGAACAACTCCATGTCCAGCATAGCCCAGTTGACGGAAAACTGAAACTGGGTAAGCGCGGCGGCGGCCTTGGCTGAAAAGGAGCGGTGGTAGTCATAGAAAGCCGTGCCGCCGTACTTGTGCCCAAGACCAGTAACCTTGTGTAGATACGTGTCCAGCTCCTCCCGGCGAGCCGGAAAGGCGGAGCAGAGCACGTCTCTAAACAGGCCGAAGGCCAAAACAAACTCTGGGACAGAGAGCTTGCGGTTGAGACGTCCATCCTTGGTCCGAAGTACCACCGAGACCTCCCCGCAGTCAAAGGTCTTGTTGTCTGCGGCATCGTGGGACGCAATCAGGATGGACGCGAGATTCACGTCCTTGCCCGCCAAGATGTCCCTCCTGATGTGGTCCGGCACCAAGTGCGCAGGAGCCACAACCGGAGCAGCCGGGGACGTACCTGGAGCCGGAAGCTGAGATAGAGGGGGATCGGTGACGGGGACCACCGCCTGGGAAGACGCCGGTGTTCTGGACTCCAAGTCCACCACCCTGGTCCTGATGTCGGCCACGGACGAGATGAGCGAATCCAAGGAGGCCTGCAACAGCACCAGGGACTGCTGGATGGCTGGGGGTGGATCTTCTCTTTCAGGAGGGCTGGGCTCAGTCATCAATAGCCGGTATAGCTCGGCCTTCCTGGCTGACGCTGGATGTCTGATGCCTCTCTTGGCCAACTCCGCAATGAGCCTCGGCACAGTCCATCTTCGGAGGGCAACTGGGCCGCCTTGGCTGGAGACCGAAGTACCCGGGAGGGACAATGTGTCGTCGACGTCAGAGACATGGCAATGGGCCATGAAAGCCATGATGTATGCGATGAAGGTCGTATCCTGTTGGGGATGGTCCCTGGAAAACTTTTGGAAGAGGTTCCAACCTGTGCCGTAGTTGCGAGCCGTGTTGGCAGAGAGGGACCGGTGCATGAGGTCCTTGGCGGTTGCCAGCAGAGACCTCAATCCAACATCAGGTCGCTGAAGCCGGGAATCCGGGCCCCGGTCCGGTCTGCTTCTGGACATACCTGAAAGAAGGTGTGAAAATTGAACCTCGATAAGGCATCGGCCGCCGTGTTGCTGGCACCTGGAATATGGGAACACGAAAAGTGAAAGTTATGGATCATTGCCAGCCAGACCAGTTTGCGCAACAGGGACATGACCCTGGCCGACTTAGCTCGGCCTTTGGCGATAATGTCCACCAGGTCCTGACTGTCAGAGATAAACATGACGCTGGAATTAGCCCAGAGGTGACCCCAGACGGATGCGGCCGCCACGATGGGATAGCATTCCAGGAATGGTGACGAACTGAGGGACTGAGGGTCGGAGCTGACCTGAGGAGGCCATGGTCCAGCCAACCACTGGGACCCAAAGATGGCAGCGAAACCCCGGGATGCCGCGGCATCAGAAAACACCCTGGTAGAAGACTGAGACCATGAGGGGACGAACAGGCTGACCCCGTTCCAGGATGAAAAAAAGCTGTCCCACATGCGTAGGTCTGCCATGGCAGCCCTGTCCAAGTGGACAATGCTGCTGGGTTCGGAGGCTGCGGGGAGGAGCGAGAGCAGCCGGGAAATAAAGGCCCTGCCCTGGGGCATTACCCTTAAGGCAAAGTTCAGCCGACCCAGGATGGACTGTAGCACGACCTTGGTCACCTGGGAAGGTGATGGCCCTGGCCACGACTTCCCGGATTTGGGACAGCTTTGCCTCTGGAAGCCTGGCTTCCATTCTGTCTGAGTCCAGGACAATACCCAGGAAGGTGATGGAAGTGACCGGCCCCACGGTCTTCCCCTGCGATATTGGGATGGAAAGGGCGGCAAAGATCTCCAGGAGGGAGTGCAGCCCGGATGGCCGACATAGCGGAGGTTCTATGAGGAGGAAGTCGTCCAGGTAATGGATGACCGCTGGGGCGCTGCCGTGGTGGATCAGGATCCAGTGTAGGGCCTGCGCCAATTGGTCGAATAACCACGGGCTGCTTTTTGAGCCGAAAGTCAACCTGTTGGCAAAATAGAACCTGCCCTCCCACCTGATACCATAGAACTGCCAAAGGTGAGGGGCGATGGGCAGCAGTTTGAAGGCGTCCGCTATGTCAGTTTTAGACAACCAGACGCCTTTCCCGGCGCTAAGGATGAGGGCAATGGCTTCGTTTATGGATGCATAGGTCATGGAAAATTCTTCGGAAGGAATGAGCGAATTAATGCTGGGGATGACGGAATCATGGGGGGCGGAGAGATCATAAATCAAACGTTTTTTATTTGACTCTTTCTTGGACACTATGCCTATGGGGCTGATCCGCCAGCGAGAGAAAGGAACCTGGTTGAAGGGGCCCAGGAGGAACCCTTTCTCAACCTCCGAATTCAGGAGTTCCTGCACAGCGGTGGAATCTGACCTGGCTGACTGCAGATTGTCGCACTCCCAGTTGGAATGGGGTAGTGCCACCAACCCTGTGTCAAAGCCGGAGCAGAGGCCAGAGATCAGGAAGTCCACGAACCCCGGCACCGGATGGTCCCGTAAAAGGAGGGCCAGGAGGTCGATGTCGCAGTCGGCCAGTCATAGGCGCTTGAACGCCTTCTTGGGACAAGTGGACCTGGGGTGAGCCCTGAAGCAGATGGAGCAGATGTGCAGAGCCCTGCAACCGCTGAAAAGACAGGAACTAAAGTTAAAGTCATTGCAAACTTGGCTGTTGCCAAGGTAAACGATGGGTCTACCCAACTTATCGGTGGCGGAGGGATTGCGGGGGACCCCGGAGGGGCCTGGAATGGCCTTGTCTGGTTGGGCCGTGGCAGTTTGAGGACACCACTCAGTGGCGTGAAAAATCGACTGGCAAGTCGAACAAGCGGGGGCCCGGAGACCGGCGAAATGCTGGCAGAACAACTCCATGTCCAGCATAGCCCAGTTGACGGAAAACTGAAACTGGGTAAGCGCGGCGGCGGCCTTGGCTGAAAAGGAGCGGTGGTAGTCATAGAAAGCCGTGCCGCCGTACTTGTGCCCAAGACCAGTAACCTTGTGTAGATACGTGTCCAGCTCCTCCCGGCGAGCCGGAAAGGCGGAGCAGAGCACGTCTCTAAACAGGCCGAAGGCCAAAACAAACTCTGGGACAGAGAGCTTGCGGTTGAGACGTCCATCCTTGGTCCGAAGTACCACCGAGACCTCCCCGCAGTCAAAGGTCTTGTTGTCTGCGGCATCGTGGGACGCAATCAGGATGGACGCGAGATTCACGTCCTTGCCCGCCAAGATGTCCCTCCTGATGTGGTCCGGCACCAAGTGCGCAGGAGCCACAACCGGAGCAGCCGGGGACGTACCTGGAGCCGGAAGCTGAGATAGAGGGGGATCGGTGACGGGGACCACCGCCTGGGAAGACGCCGGTGTTCTGGACTCCAAGTCCACCACCCTGGTCCTGATGTCGGCCACGGACGAGATGAGCGAATCCAAGGAGGCCTGCAACAGCACCAGGGACTGCTGGATGGCTGGGGGTGGATCTTCTCTTTCAGGAGGGCTGGGCTCAGTCATCAATAGCCGGTATAGCTCGGCCTTCCTGGCTGACGCTGGATGTCTGATGCCTCTCTTGGCCAACTCCGCAATGAGCCTCGGCACAGTCCATCTTCGGAGGGCAACTGGGCCGCCTTGGCTGGAGACCGAAGTACCCGGGAGGGACAATGTGTCGTCGACGTCAGAGACCTGTGACATGGCTTCAAAATAGCAGAGACCTTGCAACACCTGGAATTAGAGACAACAATATGGCAGCTGGAGAGGTCATGGGGACGTGTACCCAGACTACGGAGGTAGTGGATGAACGTATATGAGGACGTACCTGAGAGCGTGGAATCAACACCCTTGTCTTACCGTCTGAGGATCGACGGGAACGACCCGGCTGGCCCTGAGGACTGGAAAAGTTAGGAGTGACGTGAGAAAATTGCCGCGCGGGACCTGGAAACCATCGCGGATGCGCGCGGACACAGCGTAGTGTCGTCTAATGTGGAGACAGGGAGACGTGGATAAAACATGGACCAGGAAGAAGGGGTGTCTAGGGCGCCAGGAGGCGGAGACTAGGGACTGCGGTAAGAAGGAGGCCTGGAAGTACCGGGACGCGTGGCGAGGAGTGGTCCGAATGCACCGGCTGACTACCGGGAAGGTGGCTGCACCTGTGGCTGAAGAGCCCAGGACCGACCCTGACGCTACCAGCCACCGTGAACGGAGAAGACACCTGAGCGCCTCAGGGCATCTGGCAGGGAAGACACCTGAACGTCTCGCTGAGACGGACAGAGGAAACACCTGAACGCTTCAGGGTGCTGGGACAGAGATGACACCTGAACGCCTCAGGCCAAGATGGACAGAGAAGACACCTGAACGCTCCAGGGTACCTGGACAGAGAAGACACCTGAACGCCTCAGGCAAGGATGGACAGAGAAGACACCTGAGCGCTTCAGGGTACCTGGACGGAGAAGACACCTGAACGCCTCAGGCCAAGATGGACAGAGAAGACACCTGAACGCTCCAGGGTACCTGGACAGAGAAGACACCTGAAAGCCTCAGGCAAAGATGGACAGAGGAGACACCTGAATGCTTCAGGGTACCTGGACAGAGAAGACACCTGAACGCCTCAGGCCAAGATGGACAGAGAAGACCCCTGAACGCTTCAGGGTACCTGGACAGAGAAGATACCTGAAAGCCAGGCCAAGATGGATAGAGAAAACACCTGAACGCTTCAGGGTGCCTGGGCAGAGAAGACACCAGAACGCCTCAGGCTAAGCAGGACAGAGAAGACACCGGAACGTCTCAGGTTGAGAGAGAGAAAAACATCCTTGCGTGCCTCCGGGGAGGCAACCCGGGATGTCGGTACGAGGAACTGCCAGGAGCAGCCCGGGATTACCTACCTGAACCCTCAAGTATGAGATTTCCCGCGAGCGGCCGACAGCGACTTTCTGCCGGACCTGAACCTGACGTCAGGAAAGTCGAGACAAGGTACGACGGGGACCACGAACGCTACTGGCACCTGGGAAAGGAACACACATGTGAACATTGGGAGCAACAAGGCCGGAGCCCCCGAGGGCCCTGCTGGAAGGACGTGGGTAGGCCGGGGGGTGAACGGGCCCGGAGGGCCACGGATCTGACCGGAGTGTGCGTGGCGGAGACCGTGGCGCATGCCAGCCTGGCAGAAGCGGGGCCTGGGGGTGGACGCACCGGTCAGGCACGGCGACCTGGATGGGGCAAGGTGGGACGTGGAAGGGGTGCGGCCCGTTAATTGCCCATCGGTGGGCCACATGTGATGGGCAATTAACGCGTGCCAGGGGTCAGACCACCCTGATGGTGGTCCTGACCAGGGAGCTATCTCTGCCGGCCCAGCCCGGGCCTGGAGCGGGACCTGGCCTGCCTGTGACTGCAGGCTGGCCACCATGGGATCCACGGGCAGGCTGAGCAATTAGAATTAGAGGAATCTACATGATTGCAGGAGGAAAGATTAAAAAATCAGCTACCTAGTGGGGGACTAATTCACATGCAAACAGTTGCAACTTATACAAAATATAATTGTGGCCGCGGGACAGCGCGGGTGGCGGCTGCCTGAGCACCCCGGATGAGCAGACAGCAGCGGCAGCCCCACCGGAGTGGGTGCACACTGTGCACGCTTGTCACGGCCCGCACACCGGGGGCATGGCAGAGCCGCCAGCCGGAACAGCCCTGTCAGGAGTGTGGGAGGCGGCATGGCGGGTGAGCGGCCCGGCCGCGGCGGGGGACGGAGGCAGTAATGAGCTCCCTTCTGTGCCCCCCCCCCCCCCAGGCGGCCAGCGTGCGCATGCGCCCTACCTCTCGCGAGAGGATGGACGCCACCGGACGGCGGAGAGGGGAGCCCGCGGCGGCCGAAGGCGATGAGGGGGAGCGGGCCAGCGGCCGGCCACGGCCCAGAAGGCGGACGGACCGGAGCCCAAGGCTGGAGACGTGGGGCGATACTTACCTGGGGCGAGTGCTTACCGGAAGTGACGTGAGTCACAGGAAGTGCGAGTCGGCGGGCGCGGTGCGGTGAGCTGGAACGAGGGGGTTTAAGAAGGGGGACCTGGCCCCTCCCACAATTACAGGCTGCATGCAGCCTTAACTATTAATTAAAGTTAAAGTTAAAGGGGTTGTATCATCTCTGACATTGGGGGCTTATCGTTAGGATATGCCCCCACTGATGGATATGTGTGGGTCCCATCTCTGGTTTATAGAACGGAGCCTGCAAAGTGAAAAGGGGGGAAGGGGGATTAAACATGCGTGGCCGCCCTCTATTAATTGCTATGGGTGTGCCGAAAATAGCCAAGCAGCCCACTCGGCTATTTTCGGCAGCCCCATTGAAATGACTAGAGAGCGCATTGGGCAAGCACGGGCACCGCTCCATTCACTTGGCTTAGCTATTTTCGGCAGTCCCATATAAGTGAATGGAGGGCAGCCAGGCATGTGCGGTACATCCTCCTTCACTTTTTGAGCTCTGTTCCAAAGATAGGTGTGGGTTCCAGTATGCCCCCAATGTCTGAGATGATACAACTCCTTTAAGTACAATAGCACCATTTATCAGAAAACTCAGAGGCAGTGCTACACAGCAATCTTTGGCCGTATGACACTTTTTGTGGCCCCAGCCGTAAACATAACAGATCAATGCAGCTTTTTGATAGGATTTTGAATTACTTTAGTTTCATGTGTAGGTGAATAGACACAAAATATCCATGTATACAAATGAAAGTGGTACTGATCTTTACATGAGCTTCATATCACTTTATACACAGGAAAACCCTTGTAAACGTTTTATTTTGTAAGTCTCGCAAGCTGTGTCCACCTTTTAATACAATTTTTAGCTTATATGTAGAGACAATCTGTATAAACAGTTAAAGTGAGTCTGGAGATTTCTGCTGCTTTACCTGAGAGCATGCTATGATAGATGCAGAGAAGCAGAGTACTGTAATAAAAAGGTTACATGATACTGTATAGAGAAGGATTCTTTTTTAGTAAAAAGCTGAATAAATCCTGGCAGAACTCCTAGGAGAGACAGTGGGAGTCCCAATTACCTCGTCCACACAGGATAATCGGCAGCCTTTTGTGTATACACACTGATATAGGCAGGCGACTGGCCATCGACCCTACAAGGAAATTTTCTGGTGGTCTGATGCCCAACGAGTCTGGAGGTCTGATGCCCTCCTCACAGCCGCAGGCTGGGTACAATCTTATGCTCTCAGCATTAATGCTAGGAGCATCAGGGACTTATGCACCTGGCTGGCGGTGGCAGGTCCCTTCCTGAATTCAACAATATAGTCATCCTCAGGAAGGTGATATAGTTGGACACTGCAGCGGGGGGCTGCCCTATGGTTTTTGGTTCTGTTGGGACGGTATTTTGTACTGCACTAAGGTATTGTTGGCCACATCTTTCACCAATTTGTACCCTCCTACAACATGGGCTCACTTTTATTAAATTCTTTCAGGGCCAATATATTTAGACCTGCGCTAGATACACCAAAGTTATGTAGAGGCCGGTGCCTCTACATAACTTCAGCGGATCCACCGCCACCGCGTCTAAAATGCCGGTCTTAATAAATGATCCCTTCACTGTTTCTCCTAACAAACCCTTGTCACTGACAGTGTAAAAAACTTGCAGCATGCCCTATACATATGTACAGCGCTATGGAATCAATGGCGCTTTAATAACAAATAATAATAATAATACGTTGACGAATTGCCATGGATTTAATTGACTGCAATGCCAAACTCACCAAAATCAGCCACTAAATCCACATGGGACATGTGCAAATTTTGGTACAGATTTGTAGTGTGGTACAGTAGCTTTATTTTTTCTGTGTATGATCCCAGTCTTGAAGGCCACGGCTGCATTGAGAGTCCTTGTCACAAAGCGTGTGGACCCACTGTGTCACTAAACAGATTTCGATTGAGGCAACTTCTAAAGGTGTTATCTACATGCTCCCTTCCTTGGTCTACAACCTTTCACCCCTATACAGGGATCTCGACTCCATTGCAGGAGAACCACCATACAGCTACCTCTTGAAGTGGTCTCTGTTCAGTGACAACTGACCCAGGTGCGTCTAGAGAGACCAGTGTGTGGTACCAAGGAGATAGACAAAATTGTGGTCAGTAAATGAGCCAATATCAAGGTGCAACGTCCCACTCAGGACACGTGGGAACTGCAAAATTACTGTGAAACGGCATTATCATATTGCATGTCATTTTGTATTACAACACCTGTTGTATCCCTGTTCATAGGCTGGTCTGGTATAATTTATACATCCCACCACTAGATGGGGATAGCACTTACTCCATATAAATACTTTAGTCAGGCCTAGTGTGGTGGAGAAGGTAGAGAAAGGAGAGGAGATTAGTGAGGAGTAGAGTGAGTTGTTAAGCTGAGGCTACACATCACAGAGTAGTGGGTGAAGTCTGATGCAGCAATGAGGTAGTGCCAAAGTATGAGGCGCAGGAGAGCGTTTTCCTCCTGTGATCCTCTTAGTTCCTACATCCTACAACCAGAGGATAGTGTTTGCGTCCCTGGAAGAAAACCAAGCTAAAAGAGAGACATCGGTGATAACAGCCATTACTTAAGGCTTAATGGGCACCTTTGCACATGGTGGAGGACAATCTAGCTACAGGCAGCCTCACCATACATTGAATAATACAGATTAGCTACCTGTTCAAGGGCTTGGAAGATACAGAAATAATAGGACTAAGCATACCAATAAGTATTACAGGCAACCTCACCAAATTACTCTAGTTTACAAGGGACCTGAAGCAAAGTCACCTACCAGAAATACAAAACCCAGCCAAACCTATTAACAGTGGATCAACAGAATTCCTCTAAAGAACAAAAGACTGTATTCTGTCTGGATGTATATGCCGCAACTGGAACCAACTTACGTAAAAGTTGTGAGTTGTATCCTACCACTGTCTACTTCATTCTTCAATTTAACTACAACTGGTTGTACCACCATTAACGGTACTGGCGTCACGAAAAATACCACCAAGGGACCCAGCTGCCACAAGCACCCTAAACACCACTGCCATCAAGGGCACCTCAACCTCCATCTAGGCTGGTGCTTCCCTACCACAGAGCGTGCCCCGGAGGATTTCGTGCTGTCTTCCTCAACACTGTGCTGCCGGTCCAGGGAGACTTTCTGCTAACCGTGAGTAAACCGATGAACTGTGCTGCTATTTCTCTCATCGGCCCACCGTGCACCTCACGTGTCGCCCCTGCGGTTCTGGCTGGCTGCAAAGGTAAACAATCCAAAGGTCAGGTTAGGCAGCATAGGGTCAAATTCAGTAAACAGGCAGAGGTTAAAATGGAATAACAGCACACCTGCGCTGGGACTAGCAAGCTAGAGAACCTATTGCTCAGGCACTCTCCCATAGAGAAATGAGCCTTAAATATGGGAAGGCTAAGTGTAGGCCGGGGAGAGGTTTAGACATCTGCACTGGCACTTTAAGAGCCAGAGAGTGTGCATGCTTCCTAAGAGCATGGAGCATAGCAGTCAGGAGTTAAAGACACCACAAAGAGGGATAGTGGAGCAGGCAGAGAAACCAGAACTCTGAATGCTGTGTAGGAGATGTCAGTGGACATGGACTAGAGAAGTGGTAAGGCTGCAGAACAAGCGAGCAAACAGCATCTGTACCTATCATGAGCTGGGAGATGCTGGCGGGCACAGAATGTCAGTGCCATAATCCTGCTGATTGCTATTGGAAATAGTCAATAATTTCCTTGTCAAACACATCCTTAACAACTTCCGAAAGGGGACACCTTTCTAAAACGATGTAAAAAATAGCAATGCAATATACAAAATGCAGGGCTTGGTTGCATTTAAAAGTTAGTAAAAAAAAAAAGTTGAGATAGTGCTGTGGGGGGGGGGCGTGGTCTGGCTGCCGAGGCGCGCGGATGCTTGGAGTCTGCGCTCCTGAGACAGCACTATCAAAAGCGACCTTAAAAAGCGACATACCGAGCGGTGAACCCACTCAAACTGGAGGGAAACCTCCTCAGTACCGCTAACGACATGGTTGGGCGGAAAAAAAAGAGCGGTTAAACACCCTCAGCTCTCCAAATTCTATTTCTCTAAAGACGCAGGCAGCGACCAAGATGGCGCTGAGGAGACGCCCGCCTCACTACCAGAGAGCTCGGACGAACTGCAGCCTTCCCATGAAACAGTGTATGATCTGCAGCGCTTTCTTCCAGCTTCACCTACCTCAGTCTCTCGTGGGTTCGAACATATCATCCCCTCAACAGAAGTTTCTGATCCAGCGCTGGGCCCAGAACCAGCCGATCCACTGGAGACGTCCAGATACGTTACTGGCCCAGAGCAAAACTCAAATCCTGCCGGCTCTCGAAACAAGCAACTGGTTCGCTTACAACCCCACCAGCCTGAGGAACCTACTCAGACGTCCTCAAAAAAAGGTAACCAGGGCTGGGGATGGGAAGACGGTGAGGAGGGAGAGGCCGCTATATTAGCCATATCAGTCTCCAACACCGCCCTGACTGATACCGCCATGCGGGACATACTATTGCTCCAGAGGCGCTCCTAATTGCAGGATATGCGACTGGTGGTGGCCCCCCTATGCTCTGAAATAGCGGACCTAGGAGCGAGAACAGACCACCTGGAGAACAAATTCGGGGACTTTGCAACGTCTCATAACACCCTGATTGACGCGCACACCGACTTGGAAGCAGAGGTGGAAGCCATAAAGATAAAAATGGCCGACCTAGAAGACCGGAGTCGGCGCAACAATATTAAATTGCGTGGGGTCCCTGAATCAATTTCCGCGAAAGATATTCCGGAATATGTGCAATCTCTTATTAAAGCGACTTTGCCACATTGCCAAGACAAAGATCTGGAGATCGAAAGGGCCCATCGAGTTCCACGTCCGCGACACCTGGATGCATCCATTCCAAGAGACGTACTCACCAGAGTCCATTTCTTCAAGGTTAAAGAGCAACTTATGGCTCACGCCAGGAAAAATGGAGGACTCCCTGCTCCTTATCATAAGGTTCTTATCTTTGCGGATTAATCCGCCACTACGCTGAGACTACGGAGAGCCTTACTCCCAATTACCTCGGCTTTCCAACGGGAGCAGATCCAGTACCGCTGGTGATTCCCAGTTCGTCTCCTAGTGCAATATAAGGGGGAGCTACATATCATCAAATCCCTGGCTGAGGGCCACAAAATCCTGAAAAGTGGAATATTGCACCTCTCTACCAGAGGGAGCCCGACTAAATGCTCCAAGAAGGATCCATAAGGAGTGGGAAACAGTCCGTTAACTTGGGTTCACTGTGAGGGTTTTTTCCACATTAAGGTGCTAAAGTCATCCTAGTCTTATTTCCCTAGACCTGTTTTTCTTGTCCTAGGTCCCATTGGGACTATAGCCCCAAATGTCAGAGAGCCCTGAGCTCTTCAAGTTTATTTTTCCTATGTTCTATTTTTATATGTTATACTCCCATTTGTCTTTTGGAGAGCTATGTTTAAATGGTGCATATATGTTGCCTGTGTCACTTCACGCTGCCTATGTCCGATTGATGCAGGCGTCCTGACTGGGAGGCGCTCTGCATCTCTTTTATAATTTCTGCTATATGGATCTTGCAATGATGTTTATTCTACTGTATAATGGTCATTTCCTTCGCTAGCCTGAATGTAAATGGTCTGAACAGTCCAATGCGTAGGACGCACCTTTGGAGGGAAGCCAAAACCCTGCAATGTGACATCTTAGGGGGTTCAGGAGACACTTTTACTCCAAAAAGATGCATTTAGATTAAGTCATGCACATTTCCCCCACATATTCCAATCTCATTTCCACTCTAAGTCTAGAGGAGTGATGATTTTCGGAGATTTTAACATGACAACAGACCCAAGTGTAGACACCTCCTCCCCGCAGAAAAGAAACACACCATCTCTGGCCTCAGCCTTCTGGAAGGAAGAATTGTATGACATCTGGCGCATTCACCATACATCCGCCAAAGATTACACATTCCATTCTGGGGTCCATAATGTATACTCTCATATTGATATGTTTATAATAGATAGATCGTTGCTTAGTAAAGCAACTGAATCCTCATTGGAAATGATCAAAACGTCTGATCATGCAGCGGTCACTTTGAAAATCTCAGAGAGCATCACTTTTCCCTGCCAATATCTGTGGAAAAGCATCCCTCTTTTATTATCCAATCCCCAACACGGATCTGACATTGAATTTGATCTAAAAGACTTCTTCAAAATCAATGCTCAACCTCCAGTCACTCTATGGAACGCCCATAAGGCTTGTATTAGAGGGTCTTTCATTCAACAGGGTGCAATACGTAAGAAACAAATGGAAGCGGCCATCTCATCCCTATTATCCAAATTACAACAAATAGAAAATAAAAACAAGGCAGATCCCACTCCCCAGTTAGCTGAAGAATTTACTCAGGTTAGGCAGGAACTAAGGAACCAAATGCTTGCCTCATATGAAAAAATGTTTCGCAAGACAAAAGCATCCTACTACTCCCAAGGGGACAAGGCAGGTAAATTACTATCTTCTAACTTTAAAAAGAGACATATGAAGAGTAGACTTCCCCATATTATTCACCCACGGACCTTGGACAAAGTATACTCCCCTATAGATATAGCAAATGGCTTCCAGACTTATTATTCCAGTCTCTATAATCTGGAAGAATCCATTCCCACCCCAGATAATTTGAAAAACTTAACAAACTCCTACCTTACCTCCCTAGACATGCCTAATATCACTGCCTCCCAACTCCAAGCTCTTAACTCTCCAATATCGATATAGGAAGTAGAAGTGGTGATTAACTCCCTACCACGCGATAAAGCCCCTGGTCCAGATGGTTTTGCCAGTCACTATTACAAGCACTTTAAATTAATCTTAGGCCCATACTTGAGAGACTTTTGTCAACCGCCCTCACATCCGGTTCTTTTCCCACGGAGTCTCTACAGGCAATTATCATTACCCTCCCCAAGCCGGGTAAGACTCCCGATAGGCCTCAAAACTTTAGACCTATCTCTTTACTAAACCAAGACATAAAAATTAAGCAAAACTGCTGGCTATGCGGTTGGCCAAGATTCTTCCCTCCATCATCCACGAGGATCAAACAGGTTTCGTTCCCTCTAGACAACCCTACTATAATACAAGGAGAATGCTGGGAATCTTTCACCATGTAAATGTACACAAAACTCCCATGTTGGCCCTTGCACTGGACGCCGAGAAGGCCTTCGATAGGCTCCGCTGGTCGTTTGCCTTCTCGGTGCTCTCACAGATGGGCTTTCAGGGCCCTATTGTAAAGGCCATTGGAGCGCTCTATAGCAATCCAACAGCAAATTTTTTTGTGAATGGTGCCCTTTCAGAGGCGTTCAATTTAACAATTGGAACTAGACAGGGCTGCCCCCTATCCCCCTTGATCTTCATAATAGCAATGGAACCTCTAGCACAAGCAATTAGGCAAGATCAGAAAATTTCGGGGGTGTTGGTAGGGAACCGTTCCCATGTCATATCCGTCTATGCGGACAATGTTCTCCTTTCTCTAGCTAACCCCATGGTATCCCTAGAGGCAGTGATGGCTCAGATATCTAGACACGGGGATCTTTCATACTATCACCTCAACTCCAAAACTCAAGCCTTGCCAATTAATATGCCAGAATCCATTTGTTGCAGAATTTTCAGCCGTCAGGTTTAAAAATGGATATGCTAGCAAAGGCTTATATTTTAAGCCGACCCAATTTAAACGCTCCCATCCCATGCGTACATGGGAGAAAACCCTAAACATATCCATTACAGATGCCGAAGGCTTGGAGCCCTTAAGGCGATTCACAAATGTCTCAAATGCACCTCCTACATTGAATCAGCGCTAAAAACAGTTTTACTTTGGTACTATACGCCAGACAGACTAGCAATTATTTACCCCGATGTTTCAAATCTATGCTGGAGGGACTGTGGTAGTAAAGGAATGCTCTTTCACATAATCTGGCAATGCCCGGTCCTTAGCTCTTACTGGTCTGACTGCACTGCCATGATGAATCGACTATTTCAGAATGAGATCAGTTGGTCCCCTCAGCTAGTCTTACTCTTTATAGGCATTAACAATGTTCCGACTCAATATAAAACGCTTTTTTGTGTAATTTGTGTTTTAGCCAAACTAATACTATTGAGACACTGGAAATCTCCAGACATGCCGAAGCTGTGTGAACTAATCTCTGCAATAAACACGACATATGCTTATGAAAGAATCATATCAATGCGAAATGGTAGTTTTACCAAACTCCAGTTGCAATGGAAGGCATGGATAAAATCCCCACTATGCTCACCACCTTAGTAACTAGTACTACATCCCACTCCTGTACACGCATTGGACCCAATAGGCTTTATTAGGCTTCAGGGCTTAACCTGACTAGGTGGCGATATCCTTGATATCCTTAACATCCTTAAGTATACCATCTCACTGTCACGGCTGAGGATGGGGGAAATCCTCAGCCGTGAAGAGCCCGGTGATGTTATGGCTGCTTGGCCATGAAGACAGGATTAGGGAGCAGGTCACCTCCTAAAGGCATCCCTAACCTGACCCTGACTCCTAGCTACATGAGCCAACCTTGATGGTAGGAGGGCTCATGCTCCGGAACCTAGAAGTCCCTGCTAGCCCTCAAGATGGCCCTAAACTAGGAGCTGAGTAAGACAACCCACTCCTCCCAGACACGGAGGAGCAGGAGTCTCAACGGCCAAGCTGCTGGAAATGGGGAGACATAAACAGCTCTATGGATATGGCAGGTGAACAAAGAGTTCCACCTACCTGCCACAGCCTTGCTGACTGGATCCCTGTGTAAGCAGGGTGCAGATCACAAACGCATCCCCACACAGGGACCCAGATCCATAGCTGCACAAAATCACATGTAAAACATCACACGGACATCACACATAACTAGAAATAAACTTAATAAGACATTATGGTTATGACCACAGGGGTGGCTCTTACTGGCAGGTAGTAAAGACAGGAGGCTGCTTTCAGCTAAGCATGGCTGAAGCAACCTGCAGACCTGCAAAAGCAGTGAGGCTTTATAGGCCAAGAAGCCACACCCCACAGTCGGACACACCCAGTGCACACACACACACTAGGAAGGAGATTAACCCTTCCAACACCAGGGAAGGGAAAACACCACTTAAAGGAGACGTGCACACAATAACATAAAAAGCAAGTGCACACATACACACATCACACAAGACCGCATGCACAACATAGCGAGCTGCAATGGCACAGCTCAGACTGCTACGCTGCCACATACATACTGTTGCCAGCGGCAACCACAGGTGAGGCAAATACCACAGCCCTCACCTGTGATTGACAACCAAAGAAAACCGCTGACAACCGCATGCGGTTCAGGAGTCACGGTCATAGCCATGGCCGTGACACTCACAGGCTCGCTAAACGTATTTGCAAATGTTATTTCTGTTGCTTGCATTCTTATCTGCATCATTGTTATGGTATTTTCTTTATTTTCTAAACTGGCGTAATGCGCTGTTGCATCGCGCACTGTAACAATTTACATTGTATCCTAACCGGTACTCCCGGTTTGTTTCTGTCATTTATGTCTTAAAAAATGTCCTAAAAAAAACACTATTGGAATGAGATAGTGCTGTGGCAGCATATTAATAGTATGTGCCCTTCTAGTGGCACTGCTGGATCTCTACTGCTGACTACAGAAACTAGGAGAGGAAACCTTGGGAAGTCATGTGATTTCTTTTAAGAACTTTATGTAGTTAATTGAGCTGTTATTAGTAGGGCCAGGTAAATGAGTTCCTTCCTATTTATGCAAAGTAGCTTCACAGTGGAGCCGCACCTTAAAGGTGCTGACATGTTTCTCTTTCATATAAACAACATTCATGTAAAAAAAAAAAAAGTAGTACATGGATAAATAAAAGAGCACTAAATGCACTCAAATGTTTAATGTTTAATGCAGCTAGCCCCAGATGCTGGACGGGATACAAGTGTTCATATGTCTATATTAAATCTATCTATCTATCTATCTATCTATCTATCTATCTATCTATCTATCTATCTATCTATCTATCTATCTATCTATCTATCAGGGCATGTTCACATATTCTTTGGAGGCTCTGTTCAGGGCCTCGGCCATAGATTTAAAACTAGTAGAAAAAAAGTCTTGCCTGCAGAGCTTTTTTCTCAGCTAAAAAACATTCTCCTGAACGGAAACGTAACAAATCCCATTATAGTCAATAGGATCTGTTGGGCTCCATTTCTGTGCTGACACATACTGTAGGAGCAGAACAGCAGAAATAACTAGCACTGATGTGGACATGTCCTACGGCTGATATATGGCTTTAACCTCCTCATGACCGCCGTACGCAGGATTGCGTCTTTGCGGCGGTCCTGTTACTCTGGGTGGACGCATATACGCGTCCTCTCGCGATAGCCGAGATTTCCTGTGAACGCGCGCACACAGGCGCGCGCGCTCACAGGAACGGAAGGTAAGCGAGTGGATCTCCAGCCTGCCAGCGGCGATCGTTCGCTGGCAGGCTGGAGATGTGATTTTTTTAACCCCTAACAGGTATATTAGACGCTGTTTTGGTAACAGCGTCTAATATACCTGCTACCTGGTCCTCTGGTGGTCCCTTTTGTTTGGATCGACCACCAGAGGACACAGGCAGCTCAGTAAAGTAGCACCAAACACCACTACACTACACTACACCCCCCCCCGTCACTTATTAACCCCTTATCAACCACTGATCACTCCTGATCATCCCATATAGACTCCCTGATCACCCCCCTGTCATTGATCACCCCCCTGTCATTGATTACCCCCCTGTAAGGCTCCATTCAGAGGTCCGTATGATTTTTACGGATCCACTGATAGATGGATCGGATCCGCAAAACACGTACGGACGTCTGAATGGAGCCTTACAGTGGGGTGATCAATGACGGAGGTGATCACCCCATATAGACTCCCTGATCACCCCCCTGTCATTGATCACTCCCCTGTCATTGATCACCCCCCTGTAAGGCTGCATTCAGATGTCCGTATGTTTTTTACGGATCCACGGATACATGGATCGGATCCGCAAAACACATACGGACATCTGAATTGAGCCTTACAGGGGGGTGATCACCCCATATAGACTCCCTGATCACCCCCCTGTCATTGATCACCCCCCTGTAAGGCTGCATTCAGATGTCCGTATGTTTTTTACGGATCCACGGATACATGGATCGGATCCGCAAAACACATACGGACATCTGAATGGAGCCTTATAGGGGGGTGATCAATGACAGGGGGGTGATCACCCCATATAGACTCCCTGATCACCCCCCTGTCATTTTTCACCCTCCTGTCATTGATCACCCCCCTGTAAGGCTGCATTCAGATATCCGTATGTTTTTTACGGATCCACGGATACATGGATCGGATCCGCAAAACACATACGGATATCTGAATGGAGCCTTATAGGGGGGTGATCAATGACAGGGGGGTGATCACCCCATATAGACTCCCTGATCACCCCCCTGTCATTTTTCACCCCCCTGTCATTTTTCACCCCCTGTAAGGCTGCATTCAGATGTCCGTATGTTTTTTTACGGATCCACGGATACATGGATCGGATCCGCAAAACACATACGGATATCTGAATGGAGCCTTATAGGGGGGTGATCAATGGCAGGGGGGTGATCACCCCATATAGACTCCCTGATCACCCCCCTGTCATTTTTCACCCCCCTGTCATTGATCACCCCCCTGTAAGGCTGCATTCAGATGTCCGTATGTTTTTTATGGATCCACGGATACATGGATCGGATCCGCAAAACACATACGGATATCTGAATGGAGCCTTATAGGGGGGTGATCAATGACAGGGGGGTGATCACCCCATATAGACTCCCTGATCACCCCCCTGTCATTTTTCACCCCCCTGTCATTGATCACCCCCCTGTCATTGATCACCCCCCTGTAAGGCTCCATTCAGACATTTTTTTGGCCCAAGATAGCGGAAATTATTATTTTTTTCTTACAAAGTCTCATATTCCACTAACTTGTGTCAAAAAATAAAATCTCACATGAACTCACCATACCCTTCACGGAATCCAAATGTGTAAAAAATTTTAGACATTTATATTCCAGACTTCTTCTCACGCTTTAGGGCCCCTAGAATGCCAGAGCAGTATAAATACCCCACATGTGACCCCATTTCGGAAAGAAGACACCCCAAGGTATTCCGTGAGGGGCATATTGAGTCCATGAAAGATTTAAATTTTTGTCCCAAGTTAGCGGAAAGGGAGACTTTGTGAGAAAAAAAAATAAAAAATCAATTTCTGCTAACTTGTTCCTTGTGCCAAAAAAAAAAAAATTCTATGAACTCGCCATGCCACTCATTGAATACCTTGGGGTGTCTTCTTTCCAAAATGGGGTCACATGTGGGGTATTTATACTGCCCTGGCATTTTAGGGGTCCTAAAGCGTGAGAAGAAGTCTGGGATCCAAATGTCTAAAAATGCCCTCCTAAAAGGAATTTGGGCCGCTTTGCGCATCTAGGCTGCAAAAAAGTGTCACACATCTGGTATCGCCGTACTCAGGAGAAGTTGGGCAATGTGTTTTGGGGTGTCATTTTACATATACCCATGCTGGGTGAGATAAATATCTTGGTCAAATGCCAACTTTGTATAAAAAATGGGAAAAGTTGTCTTTTGCCGAGATATTTCTCTCACCCAGCATGGGTATATGTAAAAAGACACCCTAAAACACATTGCCCAACTTCTCCTGAATACGGCGTCACCACATGTGTGACACTTTTTTGCAGCCTAGGTGGGCAAAGGGGCCCACATTCTAAAGAGCACCTTTAGGATTTCACAGGTCATTTACCTACTTACCACACATTAGGGCCCCTAGAATGCTAGGGCAGTATAACTACCCCACAAGTGACCCCATTTTGGAAAGAAGACACCCCAAGGTATTCCGTGAGGGGCATGGCGAGTTCCTAGAATTTTTTATTTTTTGTCACAAGTTAGCGGAAAATGATGACAAAGTCTCATATTCCACTAACTTCTGACAAGTTATACTGCCCTGGCATTTTAGGGGCCCGAATGCGTGAGAAGTGGTTTAAAATCAAAATCTGTAAAAAATGGCCGGTGAAATCCGAAAGGTGCTCTTACATATACCCATGCTGGGTGAGAGAAATATCTTGGCAAAAGACAACTTTTCCCATTTTTTTATACAAAGTTGGCATTTGACCAAGATATTTCTCTCACCCAGCATGGGTATATGTAAAATGACACCCCAAAACACATTGCCCAACTTCTCCTGAGTACGGAGATACCAGATGTGTGACACTTTTTTGCAGCCTAGGTGGGCAAAGGGGCCCACATTCCAAAGAGCACCTTTCGGATTTCACCGGTCATTTTTTACACATTTTGATTTCAAACTTCTTACCACACATTTTGGCCCCTAGAATGCCAGGGCAGTATAACTACCCCACAAGTGACCCCATTTTGGAAAGAAGACACCCCAAGGTATTCGCTGATGGGCATAGTGAGTTCATGGAAGTTTTTATTTTTTGTCACAAGTTAGTGGAATATGAGACTTTGTAAGAAAAAAAAAAAAAAATCATCATTTTCCACTAACTTGTGACAAAAAATAAAAAATGCTAGGAACTCGCCATGCCCCTCACGGAATACCTTGGGGTGTCTTCTTTCCAAAATGGCGTCACTTGTGGGGTAGTTATACTGCCCTGGCATTTTAGGGGCCCAAATATGTGGTAAGAAGTTTGAAATCAAAATGTGTAAAAAATGACCGGTGAAATCCGAAAGGTGCTCTTTGGAATATGGGCCCCTTTGCCCACCTAGGCTGCAAAAAAGTGTCACACATGTGGTATCTCCGTACTCAGGAGAAGTTGGGGAATGTGTTTTGGGGTGTCATTTTACATATACCCATGCTGGGTGAGAGAAATATCTTGGCAAAAGACAACTTTTCCAATTTTTTTATACAAAGTTGGCATTTGACCAAGATATTTATCTCACCCAGCATGGGTATATGTAAAATGACACCCCAAAACACATTCCCCAACTTCTCCTGAGTACGGCGATACCACATGTGTGGCACTTTTTTGCAGCCTAGGTGGGCAAAGGGGCCCACATTCCAAAGAGCACCTTTCGGATTTCACCAGTCATTTTTTACACATTCTGATTTCAAACTACTTACCACACATTTGGGCCCCTAGAATGCCAGGGCAGTATAACTACCCCACAAGTGACCCCATTTTGGAAAGAAGACACCCCAAGGTATTCGCTGATGGGCATAGTGAGTTCATAGAAGTTTTTATTTTTTGTCACAAGTTAGTGGAATATGAGACTTTGTAAGAAAAAAAATAAAAAAATCATCATTTTCCACTAACTTGTGACAAAAAATAAAAAGTTCTATGAACTCACTATGCCATCAGCGAATACCTTAGGGTGTATACTTTCTGAAATGGGGTCATTTGTGGGGTGTTTGTACTGTCTGGCCATTGTAGAACATCAGGAAACATGACAGGTGCTCAGAAAGTCAGAGCTGCTTCAAAAAGCGAAAATTCACATTTTTGTACCATAGTTTTTAAACGCTATAACTTTTACCCACACCATTTTTTTTTTTACCCAAACATTTTTTTTTTTATCAAAGACATGTAGAACAATAAATTTAGAGAAAAATTTATATATGGATGTAGTTTTTTTTGCAAAATTTTACAACTGAAAGTGAAAAATGTCATTTTTTTGCAAAAAAATCGTTAAATTTCGATTAATAACAAAAAAAGTAAAAATGTCAGCAGCAATGAAATACCACCAAATGAAAGCTCTATTAGTGAGAAGAAAAGGAGGTAAAATTAATTTGGGTGGTAAGTTGCATGACCGAGCAATAAACAGTCAAAGTAGTGTAGGTCAGAAGTGTAAAAAGTGGCCTGGTCATTAAGGGTGTTTAAGCTAAGGGGGCTGAGGTGGTTAATGAATAAAGATTGTAAAAATGACCATCCACATAATATAACACTCCCCTTTTACATGGGCTGAAAGCAGGCAATAATTGGGAATGATTGTTCATTGGAATGTCTATTCCTGATCATCGCTGAACTTATTGCACTCTCCCCAATACACGCACCCTCCACTAAGCCGATTGTGTAGGTGCATAGGACTAACATCTGTCGGCCGAGCTAAGTTTTTAAGGTGTATGGCCACTATGGGGGTCATTTATCAAGCTCGTGTAAAGTAGAACAGGCTTAGTTGCCCATAGCAACCAATCAGATGTCACCTTTCATTTTCTCAAAAATGAAAGGTGGAATCTGATTGGTTGCTATGGGCAACTAAGCCATTTGTACTTTACACCAGTTTGATAAATGACCATATATATGTTTATGGTGGGTGAGTTGAAATGGAGTTCAGCAGCTGAGGGGTCACCTCCTCTGTTAAAAGTGCCTCAGAGGTGCTACTGATGGAAAAGGAGAAGAACAGCATGATAGAGTAGGGAGAGCAATGGAAAAAGTAGTGAAGTACAGAATGCAGAACAAGGAAGGGTGGTCCTATTACACATTTCTTTCTCTAATGTCCATAATTAAGCCTGAGGCCACTAGTCCGTGGCTTATCTTGATCTGATATTTTTAGTACGTCATTAGAGACTCTATTGTACCTCTCTGAGTAATCGTTTCATTATTGCTAATTATGTGAATTTTATTAGGTTTGGTTCACATGTCCTGTTTTTAGACCCACACGTGGTGTGACAGAAGGAACAAGAATAAGGGCCCTTCAGACACTGTATTCTGCGTCTTAAAACTCCTACTTTTAACTGAAAAACACAGCATAAAAAAATTCCATAAAAACTACAAGTGTAAACCAAGCCAACATTATTGGAAGAAGAGCAGAAAGCTTATGCTGATCACTTCTCAAGTTTTTGTGGAGTCATCTAACCAAAGAAATGCAATGACATGTACAACAGGCAGTGACAAGTCATGGTGCTAATGCGTTTTGTCTGAAATTTACCACAATCATGTAAAATTAGCTGTATCCAAATAACAAAAAGTTACTAACCTGGCTGCTGCAGACACGCCAGCACTGGTGAGTTCCATCTGTTAGAAATGCAGGTTTAGATCTCAGATGACAATACATACGCCCTACAAAATACCTTTCACTTTCACTAGTAAGTCTAAAAAAAAAAATCTCAAGGTGTGTTCTCCCATAATCTAAGGCACTGGTGTTAAAAGTGAAAGTACTGAGTTGTATCTTTTTACCATATGATATAATGTATCACGGCAGTTGATTTTTTATTTAAACATATTTTTTTTATGTTTAATGGGGATTCTTATCTCCAGGTATCAGGTGTGTCTATGGCATGGTGGGAAAAATGTTTTCTCTTTACAGACACAAATCCATTTTTTAAATATATGAAGTGGTATGGACGTTATATCGATGATATATTGATAATTTGGCGAGGCGATGTGGCGGACATACCAGCTTTAAAGGATTATTTAAATCATGGTGAGGAGTCCATTAAATTTAGTGTTCATCATAATAAAAACTGACTGCCGAGAATTATAACACGTTACCCCACCTTTAAACGCTTGCAGCTAATTGAATAAAAACCAAGACACCTTCTTTGTTGGGTGAGAGTCGGTCACAGCTTTATAAATTTATTTCTCCAACCACCAACTTTGCAATATCAAAATTTAAGGAACAAACTCGGAGTGTCAAGAAGCAGTATGCCCCATGGAATCCCCCCGTGGGCAAGTCCACCTTCTTCTCCATCTTGATTTAACTCACCGACCTCTGCTGTGACTAATTGAATAAAGATTGATCTAAAATAACACCAACAGAGAAAACAAACTGAAACACCGGTCAAACCAAGGGCGGGTGGGTGGAAAACTGCGTGAGCTGCCGGAGAAAAAAAGAGGCCGGGCACACGCCTCCTTTTAATGCCATGGCCCTAACCACTACCCCCTGGCCAATCAGAACCGAGGGGAAGGAGGAGGCGCACTGATAGCCAGCTGCAGCCCCATAACCATGAAGCTAGATAAAACACCCCCACGGCTGAACCATTAACACCTAGCTGCCAGCCCAGTTTTATTAACCCTTCTCCTGTCCTGACCCTCTCTGCAGTCAAGGACGCCTTCATTTATTCCTCGGCGTCAACTACAATAGTTTTTCTGGATTTGTGTCTGTCTGGAAATATTGATAATATTAAAATCATAATGTCCACATTTAGGAAGGAGACTTCAGGGAACACCACTCTGCAAGCAACATCATGCCATCCCCCACATGTGATAAATAATATCCCAAGAGGGGAGATGTTAAAGGGTTTCTGTCACCTGAAAAATGGGTATTAAGCTGGCTGACATTAGCGATGTGCTAATGTCAGCTGAACATAACTATATTAGTGCCATTTCACTGCCTGCCACCGTTATTGAGAAAAACAAACTTTTATAATATGCTAATTAGCCTCTAGGAGCAGGAGGGGGGGGGGGGGGCGTTGCACCTGCTCCTAGAGGCTCCGTTTGCCCGCCTCTTTTCACGCCCTTCTTCTCTTGATTGACAAGGCCAGGGTAGCGCTGCTCTCCTCCCGCTGGCTGTGTCTGTAGTGTAAATAATAAGAATTGCCAGATAAATGAGTGTTTGCTCGTTCATCGCGCAATCTGATGCAGTATTACACTGCAACGCTCATGCGAACGCTCATTAGCAATTATCGGCCGAAATATCAGCCAGTGTAATTCAGCCTTTAAACTACTGACGTTTACTCTATCTGCAGCAGGCATGCTCAACCTGCGGCCCTCCAGCTGTTGCAAAGCTACAACTCCCATCATTCCCAGACAGCCTACAGCTATCAGCCTACAGAAGGGCATTGTGGGAGTTGTAGTTTTACAACAGCTGTAGGGCTGCAGTGTGGCAGGCGCAGCACTATGAAGTGCCTTTTGCGCTGTGGCATTAGAAGAAATCTGATTTCTCTGACTTTTTTGTCAAACCAGACTGTCTGTTACTCTGTAATTCCTCTAGCGCCGTTCTATGTAAACAGTAGGTTTAAAGAGCACACCAAATGCTTGAAATAACTTCTTTATTAACCAACTTTTCTTCATATATAACACTGCCGCCTCCGCAGCAGATAGTCCATGTACATAACACGTGTTGAAAAGATATCACAAAATGCCGGCATGCATAGGATGGTGGTTCAACTGTTCAACCTTGTCATTCAACATAAAATGGTGGATATATTTCTCTCTTGAGTATCTGTACTCTCACTTTAAGTTATTTAAGCACTTTATGATCTCTCTGAGAGGTACATCGGAGGTCTGACTAATAGTTCTACTTGCTGAAGTTGGTCGCAATTTGCAGTATACAGTTAGCAGCAACTATTTGCAGATTAGTTGAGTATGATCTGATATGGTTGTATGCAATTTAGATTGCAATATGGAATTTTAACGGTTGCAATTGCGAACTTTCTAGTTTGCAATTGGTGGAACTGTAAGCAAACACATATATAACCAGTTCAGTATACAGTTCTAATCACTATATTAATAGTAGGAACATTATATAACTATTTTAAATATCTATTTTGGCCTCTTTGCTTCCATAAAACACAGCTCTTAGTGGAGTGAATGTCTGTTCAGCTTCTCTCCTCTGGTGTAATGATAGGGGAATTTTCCACACAGGCTGTGTGTGAGGCTGGCTGTGATTGATCAAAACTCTTGCTGTGTGTGAGGCTGGCTGTGATTGGTCGAGACTCCTGCCCTGCAACAACAGTTTAACTCTATGCTTTCTTTTGTTTCTGCTGTGTCATTGAGCTTACCTTACATTATATAATGAATCTTAAAGGCATATTATCTTTTCTGTTTCTGTGAACACAATATATAACAGTTATATGATATCCAAACATGAAGTCACTGTAAATAACTCTGTTTTTGTCTTTAACATATAAACATAGGAACTGTATTAAGGTTATTGGCATGTCTAGCTGTATAAACATATAAGCTATATTAGCAACCTAGGACAGGTCTTAGCTGGCCAGCTACACACAGGTTGAGCATCCCTGGTCTACAGGATTAGTAAATCTGCCTCAATGTTATCATCACTGGCAGCAATTTAAATGTAAAGCTCCTAGGTCCCAGTGCTGAATCTGTAACCATCTACCAGATGCTGTTTAGAACACTGGCAAAGGCAGCTGCTATAGGGACCCTGGAGAGAGACAGCCCAGTAAAGATATGCTATTGGCTGGTGAGAAACTACAGTGCCTTGCAAAAGTATTAATCCCCTTGGTGTTTTCCTGTTTTGTTGCATTACAACCTGGAATTAAAATGGATTCTTGGGGAGTTTGCACTATTTGGTTTAACCCCTTGGTGACCACCAATAGGCATTTTTACGGCAGTCACTAAGGAGCCTTAGGCTGAGCTTCCTCCTTTTTACAGCGACCCAGTGTAAGCGCTTCACCGGTCTCCTGTGCAGCAGAAAGCGAGGGCACGGCTGTAACATAACATCCATGCCCCCACTCAAACAGCTGATCTGGGCTATTTAACCCCTTACATGCCACAGACAATAGCGCCCTCATCATGTAAGCGGGCGTGTGAGATTGCAGGGTGCCAATGTCAGTGCAGGCAGGCCAGGGTCTAGTGAAGGCCTTAAGCCTGCCTCCAACGTTTCCCACCAGGCTGAACCTCTCTGGCACAGCCTGCTGGTAAATGTCAGTATAGCACTGACAGTAAAATACATGAATAGTGCAAAGTAATTTTGAAACGATCAAAAGATTGTCTATTATAGTCTTCTTGTGGGACTATTTCATGGTTAAAAAAAAGTTACTAAATAAATAAAATCCAAGTTAAAAAATGCACCCTTTTTTTTAAATTAAAAAACACTTTTCAATGGAAAAAAATGCAAAAATAAAATCTCCACATATTTGGTATTGTACTATAATGACCAGCACTTTGCAATTATCATGTAATTTATCCCGTACTGTGAACACCTTAAAACAAATGCCAAATGCCAAAATTGCTGCTGTTTGCCTCTTCACCAACAAAAAAAAGAAATAAAAAGCGATCAAAAAGTGTTATGTACCTCAAAATGATACTAATGAAAACTACAAGTTGTGCCTCAAAAATCAAGACTTCACACACCTCTGTAGAAAGAAAAATAAAAAAAGTTATGTATTTTGGGATGCAGTGATGCAAAAACTTTTTCTTCTAGTTAAGAAAAGGGTATATTTTGTGCAAAAGTAGTAAAACATAAAAGAAAACTATATGTATTTGGTATTGCTGTAATCGTGCTGACCCAGAGAATAAAGTTATTGTGTTATTTATGCCAAAAAATGAATGCCGCTAAATTTATAACGTAAAAACTTAGTGGCAGTATTTCAGTCTTTCCCCATCTCCCTCCCAGAAAGAGTTAATAAAAGTTAGGGCTCATGCCCATGAACATAAGGGCTCCGTATCCATGCTGCGGACCAAAAATAGCGGTCCGCAATGCACAGGCACTGGCTGTGTGCAATTATTGACTTGAATGGGTCTGCGATCCACAAGATATGACCTCTTTCACACTACCATATGGCTATTTCGGTCCGTTTTTTACGGATCCGTTGTTCCGTTGTGTTTCCGTTTAAGTTCTGTTTTTCCGTTCCGTTTTTCCGTATGGCATATACAGTATACAGTAATTACATAGAACAAATTGGGCTGGGCATAACATTTTCAATAGATGGTTCCGCAAAAAATGGAACGGATACGGAAGACATACGGATGCATTTCCGTATGCATTCCGTTTTTTTTGAGGACCTATTAATGGAGCCACGGAACGTGATTTGCGGCCAAATATAGGACATGTTCTATCTTTGCACGGAACGGAGATACGGAAACACGGAAATGGAATGCATACAGAGTACATTACGTTTTTTTTGCGGACCCATTGAAATGAATGGTTCCGTATACGGACTGTATACGAAATGCAAAAAACGGTCCGCAGAACGGGAAAAAAAACCCGGTAGTGTGAAAGAGGCCTAAGGCAAAAGATAAGACATGTCTTATCTTTTGCAGTGCGGAGACACGGACTCGAAAGCCCACAGAAGTGCTTTCTAGTATTTAAATAGGCTCCCAATCCAAGCCTCCTCTCAGCAAAAGATAGGACATGTCCTATCTTTTCCTGTAACTTGCAGGTTGTGGTCAAATTCAAGTCAATAGGTCCGCAGCTGCAGCACGGAGTGCACACGGCCAGTGTCCGTATATATGGCAGACCCGCCGTTTTCTGTCTGCAATATGGGCACAGAGCCCTTACGGTCGTGTGCATGAGGATTTACACAGTAAGTTATATGTACCTCAAAATGGCACCATTTAAAACTTTAACTTGTCCTGCAGAAAACAAGCTCTAAGGCTCCTTTCACACGGGCGTCATGTTTTTTGCCCGGATAAGATGCGGGTGCGTTGCGGGAAAATGCACAATTTTTCCGCGCGAGTGCAAAACATTGTAATGCATTTTGCACGCGAACTTCTTCTCAGAAGTTCGGGTTTGGGTTAGGTGTTCTGTAGATTGTATTATTTTCCCTTATAGCATGGGTATAAGGGAAAATAATAGCATTCTTAATACAGAACGCATAGTACAATTGGGCTGGAGGGGTTAAAAAAAAATTAAAAATAATTTAACTCACCTTAATCCACTTGATCGTGCAGCCCGGCTTCTCTTCTGTCTTCTTCTTTGCTGTGCACAGGAATAGGACCTTTGATGACGTCACTGTGCTCATCACATGGTCCAATCACATGGTTCATCACCATGGTGAGGGACCATGTGATTGGATCATGTGATGTGACGTCACCACAGGTCCTTAGCTGGCAGCTCAACATTACAGAAGAAGACAGAGATCCGCAACTACGCGATCAAGTGGACTCGGTGAGTTAATTTTTTTTATTTTTAACCCCTCCATCACTATTTTATGTTATAAGGGAAAATAATAATGATCGGGTTCCCATCCCGATCGTCACCTAGCAACCGTGCGTGAAAATCACACCGCATCCGCACTTGCTTGCGGATGCTTGCGATTTTCACGCAACCCCATTCATTTCTATGGGGCCTGCGTTACGTGAAAAACGCACAAAGAGGAGCATGCTGCGATTTTCAGCGTCTAATATACCCTTCAGGGGTTAAAAAAAATCACATCTACAGCCTGCCAGCGAACGATCGCCGCTGGCAGGCTGCAGATCCACTCGTTTACCTTCGGTTCCTGTGAACACGCGCGCCTGTGTGCGCGCGTTCACAGGAAATCTCACCTCTCACGAGAGGACGCGCCGGCGCGTCCAGGAGGAATAACAGGGCCACCGCCAGGACGCAATCCTGCGTACGGCGGTCCTGAGGCGGTTAAAGGGGTTGTCTGATCTCACCTTTAGGCCTCATGCACACGACCGTGCCATTTTTTGCGGTCCGCAAACCGCGGATACGCAAAAAACGGAAGCCGCCCGTGTTGCCTTCCGCAATTTGCGGAACGGAACGGGCGCCGGCAATATAAATGCCTATTCTTGTCCGCAAAGCGCGGACAAGAATAGGACATGTTATATTTTTTTAGCGGGGCCGTGGAACGGAGCCACGGATGCGGACAGCACATGGAGTGCTGTCTGCATCTTTTGCAGCCCCATTGAAGTGAATGGGTCCCCATCTGAGCCGTCAAAACGGCGGCTCGGATGCGGACCCAAACAACGGTCGTGTGCATGAGGCCTAACTAAGGCGAGATGAGACACAGCCCTGAACACTTCCCAGTCGGAAGTGCTCTGCTATTTCAGTAGCTCTCATTGCCGTGCATTATTGACAAGGAGACTGGTAACAACCAGTAGTCTTTAACCCTTTCCTGACATCTGTACTGCAGATGTTGGGAAGGCGTTAAAGACAACTGGCTGTTGCCATTATCCTTGACAATAAGGTATATCTTTAGACAGTCTGACTGTGCCATTACTGATCGGACAGTGTCAGAGTCTATTGACATGGTATATAGTAACACCCACTTGTCACTTTTAGGCCACATTCACACGATCGTATGGATTTTGTGGTCCTGAAAAATTGGATCCGCAAAAAATACGGATGAAGTCTGTGTGCATTCTGTATTTTGCGGAACGGGACAGCTTGCCCCTAATAGAACAGTACTATCCTTGTCCGTAATGTGAACAATAATAGGACATGTTCTATTTTTTGGCGGAATGGAAATGCGGACATACGGAAACGGAATGCACACGGAGTAACGTCCATTTTTTTTGCAGACCCATTGAAATGAATGGTTCCGTATACGGTCCGCAGAAAAAACGGAACGGACACGGAAAGGAAATACGTTTGTGTGCATAAGGCCTTATTTATACATATCTGGGAGGAATAATAGAGGAATAGCACACTGCAGGGTTTTAAGAAGAGTAGCACCAGGATTGTTATTTCATGAGGAGTACATGAATTTACAAGTCATAAAGCAGACTCATCGGGGTAGATTTATAAAAACTGGAGTAAAGGAATCTGGTTTAGTTGTTCATAGCGACCAATCAGATTCCACCATCCATTTTTCAAAGGAGTTCTGAAGGGTGGAATCTGATAGGTTGCTATGGGCAACTAATCCAGTTTTCCTTTACACCAGTTTTGATAAATCTTCCCCATCCTCTTTAATAGCAATTTAGAGCAATCCCATTCTCCAATTAAAAGGAATGTCTGAACTGTACAATACCCTTTCATAGTGCAGCCAGGTGGGTAATCGGCTACTACAGGGAGTGCAGAATTATTAGGCAAGTTGTATTTTTGAGGAATAATTTTATTATTGAACAACAACCATGTTCTCAATGAACCCAAAAAACTCATTAATATCAAAGCTGAATATTTTTGGTAGTAGTTTTTAGTTTGTTTTTAGTTTTAGCTATTTTAGGGGGATATCTGTGTGTGCAGATGACTATTACTGTGCATAATTATTAGGCAACTTAACAAAAAACAAATATATACCCATTTCAATTATTTATTTTTACCAGTGAAACCAATATAACATCTCAACATTCACAAATATACATTTCTGACATTCAAAAACAAAACAAAAACAAATCAGTGACCAATATAGCCACCTTTCTTTGCAAGGACACTCAAAAGCCTGCCATCCATGGATTCTGTCAGTGTTTTGATCTGTTCACCATCAACATTGCGTGCAGCAGCAACCACAGCCTCCCAGACACTGTTCAGAGAGGTGTACTGTTTTCCCTCCTTGTAAATCTCACATTTGATGATGGACCACAGGTTCTCAATGGGGTTCAGATCAGGTGAACAAGGAGGCCATGTCATTAGATTTTCTTCTTTTATACCCTTTCTTGCCAGCCACGCTGTGGAGTACTTGGACGCGTGTGATGGAGCATTGTCCTGCATGAAAATCATGTTTTTCTTGAAGGATGCAGACTTCTTCCTGTACCACTGCTTGAAGAAGGTGTCTTCCAGAAACTGGCAGTAGGACTGGGAGTTGAGCTTGACTCCATCCTCAACCCGAAAAGGCCCCACAAGCTCATCTTTGATGATACCAGCCCAAACCAGTACTCCACCTCCACCTTGCTGGCGTCTGAGTCGGACTGGAGCTCTCTGCCCTTTACCAATCCAGCCACGGGCCCATCCATCTGGCCCATCAAGACTCACTCTCATTTCATCAGTCCATAAAACCTTAGAAAAATCAGTCTTGAGATATTTCTTGGCCCAGTCTTGACTTTTCAGCTTGTGTGTCTTGTTCAGTGGTGGTCGTCTTTCAGCCTTTCTTACCTTGGCCATGTCTCTGAGTATTGCACACCTTGTGCTTTTGGGCACTCCAGTGATGTTGCAGCTCTGAAATATGGCCAAACTGGTGGCAAGTGGCATCTTGGCAGCTGCACGCTTGACTTTTCTCAGTTCATGGGCAGTTATTTTGCGCCTTGGTTTTTCCACACGCTTCTTGCGACCCTGTTGACTATTTTGAATGAAACGCTTGATTGTTCGATGATCACGCTTCAGAAGCTTTGCAATTTTAAGAGTGCTGCATCCCTCTGCAAGATATCTCACTATTTTTGACTTTTCTGAGCCTGTCAAGTCCTTCTTTTGACCCATTTTGTCAAAGGAAAGGAAGTTGCCTAATAATTATGCACACCTAATATAGGGTGTTGATGTCATTAGACCACACCCCTTCTCATTACAGAGATGCACATCACCTAATATGCTTAATTGGTAGTAGGCTTTCGAGCGTATACAGCTTGGAGTAAGACAACATGCATAAAGAGGATGATGTGGTCAAAATACTCATTTGCCTAATAATTCTGCACGCAGTGTAGTGTAGCCCCCGTAATGGCCAGTACAGGAGGCCAATATTATGACTAGTATATGATACTCATTTAAATTAATGAGTGAACATAAAGTTCATGACCATGTTAAATCCTCCAGAATTCTGTTCTAATAGAGGGGGGCCCTGAGCAGACGACACCCTTCTATGAGTGTAAGCAAGGTGGAGTTTCCCATTTAAAGATAAGTTCTGACAACTGATTTTGCACCTAAATCTGACACTTTCCTTTCTGACATTACTCTTATGACAATGAAAAACGAAGCTAAAATGAGTATGATGTCATGGTGTGATTGCCCTCTTCCTCCAGACAGTATCCATTATATATGTCACAGAGTTCTAAGTTTGTAGACTTTGAAATTAATATATTTTTATTGATCCTTCAGGCTGGAGGAACAGTGTACTATTCACAGTAAGCTGACCTGTTGACTTTCCTTATATTTGGAATAGCTGTTATTCATTACAGGTGACATTGGGTAAGCATAGTGATGATATTTCAATCTATACTTCCAGTCAACACAACTATATCTCCGTGCAGAGAAGAAATAAATAGCACTCTGTGACATCTTCATTGTTCTTGCTACTGATGGTACCAACAAGGTGGTGGGCAGGGGTGGAACGATTATTGTGTGTGTACAGCAGGCGAGGACTGGGTCGTAAGGGATGACAGACTTTGACTGCTTTGTTTGTCATCCATGAGAGCCTGACCCTCATTACCTGGTATGTGGGTTCCCCAACAGGTGCAATGCAGTGACATTTTTACGCCTAAGGGGGATGAATAGAAGAGCGCATGGGCCAAGGATCATCCCTCGGCCTGTCCCCGGCTTAAGTGCCGCTTCTGTTGCTGAGGAGAGCATAATCTGCTCAGTTATTCAGGGAATGGTTCTAGATGAGTATTTTTTTTTATTAACATCAGAGAAGCCATGACTGCTTTGTAGGGGCTCAAAGGGGTCTTAACTGCTGTGTGAGGACAATAAGGTGACATAACTATTGTGTGGGGGAACAAAGGGAGCATAACTAGTGTGAAGGAGGCACAAAGGGGGCATTCTACTGTGAAGGGGGCATAACTACTGTGTGAAGACACAAAGGGTCATAACTACTGTGTGTGGGCATTAAGGGGCATAACTACTGTGTGAGGTCACTAAGAGGGTATAATTGCTATGTGGGAGCACTAATGTGGCATAAATGCTATGTGGGAGCACTAAGGAGGCATAACTACTGTGTGGGGCTCTAAGTTGGCATTCTGCTGTGTTTCTATGTTAAGGCACTTAGAGGGCTTCTCTTGTATAGGGGCACTACGAGAGCATGACTACTGTGTCAGGGCACTAAGGGTGCATCACTACTGTGAAGAGGGCAGTAAGGGAGCATTCTATTGTGTGGGGAAACTAAGGGGGCATCACTACTGTGAAGGGGCACTAATGGGGTATTACTGTGTGGGGCACTAAGGGGACATACAGGGCCCTTGCAGCATGCTCTAAAATAATCTCTTGACTCCTCCCTCCGTCCAGTGCTAATAAGTGTTTTACTTTCATACTGGGTGAGGGGTTGTATACCAAGCGTGGGTGCCCTTGACTAAAGGAGGGGTTTGATGGGAAATTTCTGCTCTGGAAGGGACGTTCAAACATTTTCTATGGGGCCCAGTTACACCCCTGGTGGCAGAAATAGTACCCCTTAATAAAATAAGGTGTATGGAAAATGTGAGCAAGGAAGAGTGTTATCTAGTGTTTAATAAATTTGATTTCAGCTGACTGCTGTTTTTTATGTATTTATGTTGATGTCATATTGAATAAAACCTCCTAGAAGAGAAGGAAACTTTTTACTTTTAATTTCGTTGAGCAGTAAGACTTTTTGTATCGGTTTTGGTTACAGCTATTCTCTATCATAGTGAGTTGTTTGTGAGTCGGCCTCATGCTCCTGTAATTTGCCCACTGGCTCCTGGTATTGCCCATACGGCACAGGTAGGTGAGTGTTAGGTCCCCGAGCTACTTGAAAAACCTTGGCGCGGTGCTCGGGCTCAGACATGTCCTACACCGTAGGATATGTTGGCTAATCTCTCAATTTTAAAATCAGTTTGAGGGTTTAGTAAGACCGCAGAGTGCACCTGTCTTTGCTATTATTTTGTTATATTGCTATATTGATTATCACATCCACATAATTGCTATCTTGTGTAGGATGTCTATTGTGGTACTTGTGGTTTGCTGCGAGCATCCTCCACTGTATGCATTTTTGCTGGGGATCGTCATTAGCAACGGGCCACAAGTGCAGGATTTGCTCCCCTATATATATGCACTGCATGTGGGTTTGAGCACCTCCTGCTTGTTTAATGCCATGCCATTCTTTTCAGTTTGTATTCTCTATCATCCATCAGACTGTTTTTTATTCTTTTTAATATTTTTATTTCTGCTCCTTGGCTGAATGGGCATTTTGAGGTATTTCCTGTGTGTTGAGATGAGAGCTGGAAGTAGAGATCAGTGTGGGGACCTGGGTCAAACAGGAAAGCCAGTGGCGGAGGAATGGTTTAGGTGAGTATTTCTTTTATGTTTTTAAGCACCTCTGAGCTAGAGATGGCCCTGCAGGCGCCATATTATTTTACACTGTAAAGAACTTTGACCCATGACACATCCATCAGGTGGTACAGGACAGACAATAGAGACGTTTCAGCACATGGACATAACCCCTACCTTATAAATAAACCCGATCTGGCTGCCATTTTACATTCAGTCTTTTGTCAGTGTAGGGAGAGGTTGCTGTGTGGAGCAGGGAGAGACTGTTAGGGACAACAAACCCTAGCTAACAGGGCCACAAAAGTCCTTTTAAGGACTGGTATAGGTGTGCTATCGATAGGTGTGATATACTGAGGGGTGTGATATACTTATAATATACTTTCTAACATAGAAAGTATATTATAGTGCATTTGTATTGCGCAGCAGTTGTGTGCGGTTCTGCTGCAATACCTCAGCTATATAGAGGGACAAACACTATTGGAACAGATCATTTCTACTGGTGTGATATACCAGTTGCCCCCCCAAAAAACTAATTAAAGCAGGGGTGTTATATACCAATAATATACTTTCTATATAGTGCATTTGGGTAGTGCAGCATTTGTTTGCGGTTTAGCTGTGTTACCGCAGCTACAGATAGTAACAAACGCTATTGGAACAAATAATTGCTACTGGTGTGATATACCAGTTGCCCCCCCAAAAAACTAATTGAAGCAGTGGTGTTATATACCAGTTATATACTTTCTATATATTGCATTTGTGTAGTGCAGCATTTGTTTGCTGTTATGCTGCGTTACCTCAGCTACACAGAGTGACAAACGCCGTTGGAACAAATAATTTCTACTGGTGTGATATACCAGTTGCCGACCCAAAAAAACATGATGGAAGCAGTGGTGTTATATACCAATAATATACTTTCTATATAGTGCATTTAGGTAGCACAGCATTTGTTTGCGGTTTTGCTGCGTTACCTCAGCTACACAGAGTGACAAACTCCATTGGAACAAATAATTTCTATTGGTGTGATATGCCAGTTGCCCCCCCAAAAAAACTGATTGAAGCAGGGGTGTGATATATACCAATTATATACTTTCTATATAGTGCATTTGGGTAGTGCAGCATTTGTTTGCGGTTTTGCTGCGCTGCCTCAGCTACACAGAGTGACAAACGATTTTGGAACAAATCATTTCTACTGGTGTGATATACCAGTTGCCCCGACAAAAAACTGATTGAAGCAGGGGTGTTATATACCAATAATATACTTTCTTTATAGTGCATTTGTGTAGTGCAGCATTTGTTTGCGGTTTTGCTGCGCTACCTCAGCTACACAGAGTGACAAACGATTTTGGAACAAATAATTTCTACTGCTGTGATATACCAGTTGCCCCGACAAAAAACGGATTGAAGCAGGGGTGTTATATACCAATAATATACTTTCTATATATTGCATTTGGGTAGTGCAGCATTTGTTTGCTGTTATGCTGCGTTACCTCAGCTTACACAGAGTGACAAACTCCATTGGAACAAATAATTTCTTCTGGTGTGATATACCAGTTGCCGCCCCAAAAAACTGATTGAAGCAGGGGTGTGGTATACCTTCTTCCACAAATACTGCTTTTCTCTAGGGACTTTTGTCACAGGGTCATTTTGAAAATGACAGGCAGAGGAAGAGGCAGGCCATTCCACAGGGGTGGTAGGGATCGGACAGGTGCACCAGGCCGGAGCCTAAGTGGGAAGTTGCAGAAGATGCGTGCGATCAAAGGACGCACCAGACTTGGTTGAGTGGCTCACTCAGCCTTCCGCTTCTGCACCCTCCTCATCCTCTCTATCTGCATCCTCTTCACTCTCTGCTGTATGCACCCCCAAAGACACCACCAGCACCACCACCACGATATCCCCTCCGCTCGAGTCAGAATAATTATTTTCCCATCCATTCCCAGACCTTACCGATGCGCTGCCATTCTTGGCATTGGATCAGGAAGAGGAGGTATCAACGGTCGCCACCCAGCAGTCTGACAACAGTTCCCAGATCAGCCCAAGGAGGGTGGTCCCCGCTGTTGCTGCCTACTCCCTGTCAGTGGTGGTGAAGGGGACGATTATGACGTGTCTATGGACGTCACGGGAGTGCCCACAAGAGAGGAAGAGGAGGGGAGTTCAGAGGGAGAGATGGAGCAGCAGATAGGGAGGAGAAGCAGGCAGAACTTACAGTGCACAGGAGGCAAAAAGAAGACTGCTAATGTATCTGGAATGAGCCATCCACCATGCACGGTCACATCTTGCGCTCACAGGATGCCCGCACATGGGTCTGCAGTGTGGGCTTTTTTTAATGTGTCCGCTGCTGACAATAGTGTTGCCATCTGCAGCCTGTGCTGCGAACGCATAAGTCGCGTTAAGCCCAACAGTCACTTAGGGACCGCCTTAAGAAGGCACCTGGCCTCCCATCACCGAGCCCAGTGGGAGCAACACCGTCAGAACCCACAAAGACACACTCCTGGTGCTCCACATCCTGCCTCTACTCCTTCTCCTCTCTCCTCCCATTTGTCTTCCACTCCACCTTCCACCATGCTGTTGTCGCGTTCATTTGGCAAAAGGCAGGCTTCCGTGGCCCAAATGTTTGAGCGTAAAAAGATGATGACGCCGGATAACCCTCTTTCTCAATGGCTGACCGCTGGCTTGTCAGAACTGCTAGCCCGCAAACTACTGCCATAGAAACTGGTGGACTCGGAGGCCTTTAGAAAATTTGTGGCCATTGGCACACCGCAATGGAAGGTTCCTAGAAGGAAATATTTCTCCCAAAAGGGCATCCCAGAGCTATATAGCCACGTTTAGCGGTAAGTGAATGTATCTTTGGCACACAGTGTCGGTGCCAAGATACATCTGACCACAGAGACGTGGTCTAGCAAACACGGGCAGGGAAGGTACATAACTTTTACTGCCCACTGGGTGAACCTTCTGATGGCTGTCAAGCATGCAACTCGTGGCACCCGTGTGGATTTGGTGTTACCGCCACGGATTGCATGCAGGCCTGCCTGTTCTTCTCCTCCTCCTACTCCATCCTCCGTCTCCTCCTTGGCTGACTCCTCCTTTTCCACTGCTGCCGCCTCTGCACCCCCCAAGCTCCCCAGAACCTATTCGATGTGCCAGGTGAGACATTGCAATGCTGTGCTGTGGCTGTTGTGCCTGGAAGCGAAGAGCCACACTGGTCCTGCACTCCTTTCAGCTTTGCGGTCACAAGCCGATCAGTGGCTAACCCTGTTCAATTTCAGTTGTTAAAGTGGTGCGCGACAACGGTGCCAATCTGCTGAGCGCGCTGAAACAGGGCAAAATGAAACACGTGCAGTGCATGGCACACGTCCTGAACTTAGTCGTGCAGCGATTTGTTGCCAAATACCCCAGGGTCCAGACGTCTTGCGGCAGGCCAGGAAAATCTCTGGCCATTTTAGAAAATCTTACACGGTCATGGCTTGCCTTGCTGACATTCAACGGCGACACCACGGCCAGTCAGACGTCTTATTTGTGACTGCCCGACGCACTGGAACTCCACCTTGTATATGATTGATAGGCTGCTCCAGCAGAAACGTGCAGTTAACGACTACCTATACGAACTCTGCGGCAGGACAGGTTCTGGGGAGCTTTTTTTTTTTTCACCGAGCCAGTGGCTGCTCATGTGCGACGCACGCAGGCTTCTGTGGCTATTTGATGAGATCACCAAACTGTTCAGTCGCAGCCAGGGCGCCATCAGTGACATCGTACCTTAAGCCTTCTTTCTGGAGCATGCATTGCGTTGTGTCATTGATCAAGCCGTCGAGGAGCAGGAGCAGGAAGATGAGGAAGTCGCAATGCTAGATGAATTCCCAGGGGAGCTACTCAATCTGAGACAAGTCAACAGGAGTCTGAAGAGGAGTCAGAGGAGGATGGTGGCGGGGCGGAGGAGGAGCAAGAAGAACATGCTTTAAACTTTTCTGGGATCCCTGGTATTGTCTATGGCTGTGAGGAGGAGACCGAGGATGACATTATCCTGGATGATGATCAAGAGCCAGGCCACTCCACCGCTTCTAGTTTAGTGCAAATGGGGGCCTTCATGCTCCAGTGTTTGAAGAGGGACGCCTGTATAAAAAGCATAAAGGGCAAGGACCAGTACTGGGTGGCAACGTACTTAGACAAAAACAAAATGGCGGACATGTTACTAGCATCACAGAGGGCTGTCAGAATGCAGCACTTCTATGCCTTGCTTCGAGAAATGCTGCATTCTGCTTTTGCGGACACTGGCAGAAGAATTTCCACTCACAGAGATATAGTGGATCAATCCAACAGCGCATTCAAGAAGAGGGCGGTTTGAAGATGTATTGGTCACTTCGGATATGAGATCATTCTTGTAGCCAACCCATCGACAGCCGCTCTCGGGATCCAGCCTCAGGGAACGCCTAGACCGACAGGTGTCCGACTGCATCGGGTTAACGGATCTGGACGCTCTGAGAAGCAAGGAACTCCTGGACTACTGGGTATGTAGGCTTGACCTGTGGCCAGAACTGGCCCAATTTGCCATGGAAATGTTGGCTTGCCCCTCGTCCACTGTCCTTTCCTAAAGGACGTTCAGCGCAGCAGGGGGGATCGTGACCGATAAGCACACTTGCCTAGCTCACGACAGTGTGGACTAACTCACATTTCTAAAAATGAATGAGGCATGGATCTCGGAGGAATTCAACACCTGTGATGACCACGTTTAATTGAATTTACTCATGACTAGGGTTGAGCGAACCCAAACTGTAAAGTTCGGGTTCGTACCGAACTTTAGGATTTTTGAACCCCAGATCTGAACCCAAACTTTTCAGTAAAAGTACGGGTTTGGGTTCAGTGTTCGGCGAGTTAATGGCGCTTTTTGAAAGGTGAGTAGACACCTCAAAAACCAAGAAAAGTCTCTGGCTCCTCCTGCTTTCTCTTCTGCTGCAGTCTCGGCCTCTTCATCCACCTCTGGAGTGACAGTGCCACATGCCACCCCACAAACAGAGGATCTGCCAGCAACACCACCACCTGGGTCACCAAGCATCTCCACAATGTCCCATGGAAGCTTTCAGCTCTCTATCTCCCAAACACTGGAGCGGAAGTACCCCCCTACCCACCCGCGATCCCTGGAACTGAATGCTGTCATTCCGTCTGGTGGAGATGGAGAATTTAAAAAGCCTTATGGCGGTGGCTGTCCCACAGTACATCGTGCCCAGCCGCCACTACTTTTCCAGGCGAGCCATCCCTTCCCTGCACAACCAAGTGGGGGACAAAATCAGGTGTGCATTGCGCAACGCCATCTGTGGCAAGGTCCACCTAACTACGGATACGTGGACCAGTTAGCACGGTCAGGGACATTATATCCTAACAGCACACTGGGTAAATGCAGTGGCGGCTGGGCCTGAGGCGGATAGCAGTTTGGCGCATGTTCTTCCACCATCGAGGATTGCAGGGCGCTTCAGTTCGCCTCCTGTTGCTTCCTCCTCCTACTCCGCTTTCTCATCCTCTACCACCTCCTCATCCGGTCAGCGTAACACCTTCACCACCAACTTCAGCACAGCTAGGGGTAAATGACAGCACGCAGTTTTAAAACGTATCTGTTTGGGGGACAAACCCCATACCGCGCAGGAGCTGTGGATGGGCATGGAACAACAAACCGATGAGTGGTTGGTGCCAGTGTGCCTCAAGCCCGATCTGGTGGTGTGCGATAATGGGCGAAATCTCGTAGCAGCTCTGGGACTAGCCGGTTTGATGCACATCCCTTGCCTGGCGCATGTGCTGAATTTGGTGGTGCAGAGGTTCCTTAAAAATTACCCCGATATGTCAGAGGTGCTGCAGCAAGTGTGGGCTGTCTGTGCGCGCGTTCGGCGTTCAAACCCTGCTGCTCGCCTGTCCGCGCTGCAGCGTAACTTCGGCCTTCCCGCTCACCACCTCATATGCGACGTGCCCACAAGGTGGAACCTTGCACATGCTGGCCAGACTGTGCGAGCAGCAGCAGGCGATAGTGGAGTTTCAGCTGCAGCAAACACGGGTGAGTCGCTTTGCGGAACAGCACCACTTCACCACCAATGAGTGGGCCTGTGTGCGAGACCTGTGTGCCTTGTTGCACTGTTTTGAGTGCTCCACCAACATTGCCAGTACCGATGACGCCGTTATCAGCCTTACTATCCCACTTCAATGCCTCCTTGAAAAAATGCTTCGGGTGATGATGGAAGAGGATGTGGCACAGAAGGAGGAGGACGAGGGATCATTTCATAGGGTTTCAGGCCAGTCATTCACAAGTGGCTCCGAGGATGGGTTCCTGCACACAAAAACGTCAGGTACACAATAGTCCAGCCTAGTTCTGGAAGATGACGAGGTGGAGTATGAGGAGATGTAAGAGGAGGAACCGTGTTCACAGCAGGGTGGCACCCAGACCAGCTCATGTCCATCACTGGTGCGTGGCTGGGTTGATACAGAGGACACAGACGATGCACCTCCCACAGAGGACAGCTTGTCTTTGCCTCTGGGCAGCCTGGCACACATGAGCGATTACATGCTGCAGTGTCTCCGCAATGACCGCCGAGTTGCCCACATTCTAACTTGTGCCGATTACTGGGTGGCCACGCTGCTAGATCCCCGTTACAAGGACAATGTACCATCCTTAATTCTTTAATTCCGTCACTGGAGCGTGATCGTAAGATGCGCTAGTACAAGCGCAGGCTGGTAGACACGCTGCTAGTGTCATTCCCACCTGACAGCGGGGTCACAGTGGAAGCACAAGGCCAACGCAGCTGGGGCACCACCAGCACCTCAGAAGGCAGGGTTAGCATGGCGGAAATGTGGAAAAGCTTTGTCAGCACGCCACAACAACCAGCACCACCAGCTGATATGGAACGTGTTAGCAGGAGCCAGCATTAACAACATGGTGGAGCAGTATGTGTGCACACGCCTACACGTACTGAATGACGGGTCTGCCCCCTTCAACTTCTGGGTCTCCAAATTGGGCACATGGCCTGAGCTTGCCCTTTACGCCTTGGAGGTGCTGGCCTGCCCTGCAGCCAGTGTATTGTCTGAACGTGTGTTTAGCACGGCAGGGGGCGTCATCACAGACAAGCGCAGCCGCCTGTCCACAGCCAATGTGGACAAGCTCATGTTCAATAAAATAAACCAGGCATGGATACCACAGGACTTGTCCATACCTTGTGCAGAAAAGAAATGTATACCGGCCTTACCCAGCCATTGTTATACTGCAGCGCAATTGCCCTTTGTTGTATTTTTTATATTTCCCACTCTTTTGGGGTGTACCCTAATAAAAAAATAAATATGAAAACCAAAAACCAGTGTTAACTACCTAGTCCTCCTCCACCGCTGCTTCCACCTACACCGCTACGTCCACCGCCTCCTCAACCTCCTACTCCATATGGACCTCCACCTCATACATCAAGATTATTTTTTGTTAATTTTTACATATTTTATTTTATTTTAAGTCATTTCACTAATATGTCTGATACATTATTGGGTTCCATATCCCAAATTTTTGGCTGAGATATACCCCTGCTCTACCTAGTGGACAGGTTAAAAAATTTCACAAATTTTTCTGTTACATAGTTGGGTGACATTCACCAATTTTTGGCTGTAATATACCCCTGCTCTACCTAGTAGACAGGTTAATAAATTTCACTAATTTTCCTGTTACATAGTTGGGTGACATTCACCAATTTTTGGCTGTGATATACCCCATGCTCTTCCTAGTAGACAAGTTAATACATTTCACTAATTTTTCTGTTACATAGTTGGGTGAAATTCACCAATTTTTGGCTGTGATATACCTCTGCTCTACCTAGTAGACAGGTTAATAAATGTCACTCATTTTTCTGTTACATAGTTGGGTGACATTCACCAATTTTTGGATGTGATAAAACCCTTGCTCTACCTAGTGGACAGGTTTATAAATTTCACTAATTTGTCTGTTACATTGTCGGGTGAAATTCACCAATTTTTGGCTGTGATATACCCCTGCTCTACCTAGTAGACAGGTTAATAAATGTCACACATTTTTCTATTACATAGTTGGGTGACATTCACCAATTTTTGGCTGTGATATACCCCTTCTCTACCTAGTGGACAGGTTAATACATTTCACAAATCTTCTGTTACATAGTTGGGTGACATTCACCAATGTTTGGCTGTGATATACCCCTGCTCTATCTAGTGGACAGGTTAATAGTATACATTTCACAAATTTTTCTGTTACATAGTTGGGTGACATTCACCAATTTTTGGCTGTGATATACTTCTGCTCTACCTAGTAGACAGGTTAATAAATTTAGATAAATAGATAAAGAAGATGTCGCACTCAGAACACCTAAACGACACCAGGTGCTCCTGTAAATTGAGACCACTCACTCAATACAAAAGGGCATGTAATATATAAATGAACAGGGCACTCAAGGATAACCGTGACCATGTATTGGAAGCAATGATGAGCTTTATTATTAAAATGAATATAGTTAATAAAAAATAAAAAAACAATGATCAACAATTTTAAATGCAATGCAATATATTACAGATAATCGACAGATAAAAATATTCGACAGATAAAAAATGTTCGACAGATAAAAAATATTCGATTTGATCAAACCAGCAAAAATTTTCGATAGTCCAATCTAATAAATCTTCGGTCCAAAGATTATGGACATCCAAAAAAACTTATTATCGATAAGTCTAGTATATCGAGACCACAGTCATATGCTTTACAATTGCTCAATTTATCACGGCGGCGTCCCGCCAAAGCGACGTAGGTAGCGGCAACTCGCTACTAAATAGCTTGCAAGCGAATAGAATCCTTTACCTTTGTGTCGGCCAAATATTAGTCCGAAATTGTCACAAGAGTCTTCAGATGTACTTACTCCTAGGATATGCCATTTGATGTTTGTAGCAATATTCAATCAGGAGGTTAGAAGGCTCTCTGTTCGGTCTATTCGGTTATGGTCGATATTGGTAAGGTAAGTCTTTCAGTACAAAGATGGGGTGTAGCACCAGACGCGTTTCGGGGTCCAACCCCTTCCTCAGTGGTATGCTTCACCCCATCCAAAGCCCCTCTTTTATACTGAATGTTCCATGTTTAGGTTGGTCCCAATCAAATCGTCACATCCTGTTTGTCGATTAGCTCAGATGTTCTTCATTACAATTCAATCACAGGGAAAAAATGTCATATGAAGAAACTAAAAAGTACTTTTAATGTCTTTAGCAATTGGTCATATTTCTGCAATTTCATCCAGTTATATATTGCAAAATTCTGCATCCATTAGTGCAAAAAACGCATCTAGGCACCCTGCGTTTTTGATGCGGTATCCATGCGTTTTTTGCTTTTTCACTTCTACAAAGGCACAAAATGCTCATCTTTACTCACTAACATAGTAGATTATAAATGAAACACTAAAACAATAAGAAATACCACTAAAAAGTCTTTGTTACCACTTTAAAGGGAATTATATAACAGGATTAAAATCTTACCAAATGGCTACTTATGATAATAAATAAATAGATTAAGATGCACAAATATAATAATATATGTCGATAAAATCTATTATAAAATCTATAAAATCAATATGGATAAAACATGTGTTGCTTCGAGGGATGTATTGTAGTGGGCACCCACGTCTAGAGGAGAAACCGACTGAAAAATAAACAGTCGGTTAAACGTCGAAACGTCGGTGCCCACTAACTACCTACAAAAATCCAAAGAGTTCAAACTCTGCATTGAGTCCCCTGGGTATCAGGGCTTCGAATTCGAAAATTCGCTTCGTTTCAAGTCTCGACATCTTTTCTATGTGGTTTCCTCCCCTCCATTCTTTCTCCACTCTATCAATAGCTAAAAACCTCAAGCCTGAGGGATCCTGATTGTGTGAAATTTTAAAATGGTATGATAGTGAATGGCTCTCAAATCCCTTCCGTATGTTACTTATATGTTCCGAAATACGTTTTTTTAGGGATCTTTTAGTTCTGCCTATGTATAGTCTTTTACACGGACATTCTATGGCATAGATAACATTTTCTGAATTGCACGTTAAACAATCCTTTATTGTGTGACGATGGTTATTGTTAGTAGACACCAATTCACTAGTTCTTTTTTGGAAAGATGTTATTTTACAATTTCTACAGGTACCACACCTAAAAAAGCCCCGTAGTCCTATCCAACTTGAAATGGTGGATTCCCTATTTAGTTGTTTTTTCACCGTCGGGGCCACTTTTATACTTAAATTAGGTGCCTTTGTGAAACTAATTTTTGGATTTACCGGCATTAGGATTCCTATAATCTTGTCCTTTTGTAACAAATGCCAATGTTTAGACATAATCTGGCGTATTTTTTTATAATCGTCACTGAAGGGCAAGATTAGTCGTAATGTTTCTTGAGGAGATTCCAAATGTTGTTTTTTCTCCTCAAAAAAAGATTTCCTATCCATGCTATTTATTTGTTCCAATGCTTTATCTAGAATCTCGGTAGGGTAATTTTTATCCAAAAATTTATCTCTCATCTTTTTAGCCTCCAACTCATATTGTGTTTCCAATGTGCAATTTCTTTTAATTCTTCGGAATTGTCCTTGTGGGATGTTTGATAGCCAACTAGGGAGGTGACAGCTATTAAATAAAATATAGCTGTTCTTGGCAGTGGGTTTGATGAAAGTACTACATATTATATCTTCATTCACAATATTAATATTCAAGTCCAGGTATTCAACTTTCTCCTGACTTGTTACCCCTGTAAATTTGAGGTTCCTATCATTGGAATTAATATCTTTCAAAAAAGATTGTAGACTTTCATTACCACTCTGCCAAACGAACAGGATGTCATCGATATAGCGTTGCCAGAGCACCAGGTCCGTCCCCAGCTTAGGTTGTATAGCCAACCGTTCCCACTCGGCCATAAATAGGTTGGCATAGCTGGGGGCGAACCTGGTGCCCATGGCAGTCCCCTGTGTTTGTAGGTAAAAATTCCCCTCGAAATTAAAATAATTGTGATTTAAAATGAAGTCTATTCCTTCTATTATAAAATCGATTTGATCTTCTCCCAACCTACCTTCCAATGTTAATTGGGACCTAACGGCCTGTTTGCCCTTATCATGCTCTATTATTGTGTATAGGGATTGTATATCCAAGGATCCCATAATCCAGGTATCTTTAAATTTCAATTTCTCCACTATTTCGATAATTTGTGTAGTGTCTTTTGTATAAGACTCTGTTTTTTTAATCCTGGGTTGCAGCATTTGGTCTATGTACTGAGATAGATTTGACGTAAGGGATCCTATCCCTGACACTATAGGTCGGCCTGGGGGGTTTTCTTGGTCCTTGTGTACTTTCGGTACACAATAAAACATAGGTATTCGTGGGTTTTTATTCAATAAAAATTTGTGCTCCTCATCAGTTAAAACTCTTTTCTTATGACCTCTATTACAAAATGCTAAAAGTTCTGAATAAAATTGGTTGGTAGGATCATTTGGTAATTTACAATATGTGTTTGTATCCTGTAACTGTCTTAGACATTCTGTATTGTATTTCGAAGTGTCTTGGATCACAATGGATCCTCCCTTATCAGCTGGTCGTATAACTATACTTTTCTCTTTCTGTAAAGTCTTTAGGGCTTTTATTTCATCATTTGACAGATTATTTTGTTTGTATTTGGTGCTATTCTTAATTTTCCGTATATCGTTTTCTACACATTTTTTAAAGCTTGCCATTTCATGACTGATCTCATTTCTTGGATATTTCTTGGATCTATTTTTACAAGTTGTATGTACATACTGGTCTCCATTATCAATATCTCTAGTAATCGGATTTTTGAGGAAATATTTTTGGAGGCACAAACGCCTTATAAACTTCTCCACCCCTATAAAAGTATCAAACTTATTAAGGGTGATTGTGGGGGCGAATTTCAGACCCTTATTTAATAATTGTTTTTGGGATTCTGTAAGGGTTGTGGAACTCAAATTAATGATAGAATCATTTTCTATTGGGTCTGAATTTATCTGCGGTGCCCCCTTTTTCTTCCTACCTCCTCTCCGTATTTTGGTCTGTCTCCCTCGTACGATTTTATCCTTTTTGGGTAATAAGGTTGTTGATAGTGATTTTGTTGTGCAGTGTAATGTTCCTGATGCGGGACGTGATGACATTGTGATTTCTCTACTTGTTGGTGATATGGGGTATGAAATGTTTGAGGTCTGTTCCTCAAATTGTAATGATGGTCCCCCTGGTGATTGGTGTTGTGGATTTGTGATTCTTCTTGTAGTGGCATGTGTCTTATCCGTGTCCTGTGGTGTGGTGGGGTCCTGTCTAAAAAAACTTGCCTATCTTCAAGTGTTTCAAATCGGTTATGTGTTGGTATTGTGTATTTATTATTATGTGGCCTCTCTCTATCTGCCACATTTTGTGATTCCTCTAATAAGGTCCCTATATTCTCAGTGTCTATATTTGTGTTTTCATTGGTGATTAAATTTTGCCCATTTTTAGGTATAAAATGTAACTTTTTGATTTTCTTCTTAGGTTAATAAATTTCACAAATTATTCTGTTACATAGTTGGGTGACATTCAACAATTTTTGGCTGTGATATACCCCTGCTCTACCTAGTGGACAGGTTAATAAATTTTACTAATTTGTCTGTTACATTGTCGGGTGAAATTCACCAATTTTTGCCTGTGATATACCTCTGCTCTACCTAGTAGACAGGTTAATAAATGTCACTAATTTTTCTGTTACATAGTTGGGTGACATTCACCAATTTTTGGCTGTGATATACCCCTGCTCTACCTAGTGGACAGTTTAATAAATTTCACTAGTTTGTCTGATACATTGTCGGTTGAAATTCACCAATTTTTGGCTGTGATATACCCCTGCTCTACCTAGTGGACAGGTTAATAAATTTCACAAATTTTTCTGTTACATAGTTGGGTGACATTCACCAATGTTTGGCTGTGATATACCCCTGCTCTATCTAGTAGACAAGTTAATAAATTTCACAAATTTTTCTGTTACATAGTTGGGTGACATTCACCAATTTTTGGCTGTGATATACCCCTGCTCTACCTAGTGGACACGTTAATACATTTCACACATTTTTCTGTTACATAGTTGGGTGACATTCACCAATTTTTGGCTGTGATATACCTCTGCTCTACCTAGTAGACAGGTTAATAAATGTCACTAATTTTTCTGTTACATAGTTGGGTGACATTCACCAATTTTTGGATGTGATAAAACCCTTGCTCTACCTAGTGGACAGGTTAATACATTTCACAAATTTTTCTGTTGCATAGTTGGGTGACAGTCACCAATTTTTGGCTGTAATATACCCCTGCTCTACCTAGTGGACAGGTTTATAAATTTCACTAATTTGTCTTTTACATTGTCGGGTGAAATTCACCAATTTTTGGCTGTGATATACCCCTGCTCTACCTAGTAGACAGGTTAATAAATGTCACAAATTTTTCTGTTACATAGTTGGGTGACATTCACAAATTTTTGGCTGTGATATACCTCTGCTCTACCTAGTGGACAGGTAAATAAATTTCACTAGTTTGTCTGATACATTGTCGGGTGAAATTCACCAATTTTCGGCTGTGATATACCGCTGCTCTACCTAGTAGACAGGTTAATAAATGTCACTAAATTTTCTGTTACATAGTTGGGTGACATTCACCAATTTTTGGCTGTGATATACCCCTGCTCTACCTAGTGGACAAGGAAATACATTTCACTAATTCGTCTGTTACATTCTTGGGTGACGTTTTACACGTTTGCCGTGAATAAACCCCTGCTCTGCATAGGTAACAAGGACCTAAATTTCAAACAATCGTCTGTTACATTGTCAGGTGACATTTACCAATTTTGCCGTATACAAACCCCAACTGATCCAATTTTTGTAAAATCGTCTGTTCAATTGGTGGGTGGCATGAACACAGTATAGCCGTAAATGAACCCCTGCTCTGCATAGTTGACAGGGCCCGACATTTTTTAAAATCGTCTGTTCCATTGGTGGGTGACATTAACCCTTTTTTGCTGATAAAAAAAACTGCTCTGCAGGGACTTAAATTTCTAAAATTCGTATTTAATTGGCCCTTTTATTCTATCCTTCTGCTTTAATAACTTGTCCCACATTTCAGCTCGATCACATTGCAGCCATTAACCTCCCTTGGACGTGGTATCCCTTTTTCGCGCTCCCTCTCCGGCATGGAACCCTGAATCGCCGCTAACCGTGATCAACATGGTAGGCGCAGAAAAGAACATCGAAAGTTGATAGAGCATATATCCAATTGGATCGTGGACATCACAAGGACGTGCGACATGGTGGAGCAGTATGTGTGCACACCCCACACGTACTGACTGATGGGTCTGCCCCCTTCAACTTCTGGGTCTCCAAATTGGGCACATGGCCTGAGCTTGCCCTTTACGCCTTGGAGGTGCTGGCCTGCCCTGCAGCCAGTGTATTGTCTGAAATTTTGTTTAGCAGGGCTGGAAGGGGTTATCACAGGTTATATTTCCCAATGTTTTGGGGTGTACCCTAATTTAAACAAAAGAAAAAAAGAATTAAACCAAAAACCAGTGTTGGCTACCTCCTCCTCCACCGCCGCTTCCACCTACACCGCCACATCCACCGCCTCCTCAACCTCCTACTCCATATGGACCTCGTCCTCCTAGATCAAGATTATTTTTTATTTTTATATATTTTATGTTATTTTAAATCATTTCCCTATTCACATTTATTTGCAGAGCACTTGCCATGCTCTTAACCACATTTTGCTGCCATTTGCAGCACTCTAGCCCTTTCCATGACTTTTTTAGAGCCATTTTAGAGCTCAAAAGTTCGGGTCCCCATTGACTTCAATAGGGTTCGGGGTCAAGTTCGGGTCCCGAACTTGAACTTTTTTTGTGAAGTTCGGCCGAACCCGTCGAACCTGAACATCCAGGTGTCCGCTCAACTCTACTCATGACAGCCCACAAATATCCGCCACCACCCAGAACAAATATTGTTTTTAATCCAATTTTATATTTTTAGTTCTTTTAAACATATGTATTTGACCTGTATTTGCACTGGCCTTCAGTAAAATTTATATCCATTGACCGTCTAATAGACCTTCAGCCACATACTTACTTGTTCTTTTATCTACACTGAATGCATAATTTTTGGGGCCTATAGTACACTGCACAATATTGAAAGGAATGGCTCCGGATTCTCATAGAGGTCCTCTAAAAACTTCTTCTTTATTCAAACATAATAGTTTACAGCAGACACATCCACCCGGTACACAAAAGCTGTTGACGCGTTTTGGAACTGAGTCCTTAGTCGTAACCGTGTTACGACTAAGGACTCAGTTCCGAAACGCGTCAACAGCTTTTGTGTACCGGGTGGATGTGTCTGCTGTAAACTATTATGTTTGAATAAAGAAGAAGTTTTTAGAGGACCTCTATGAGAATCCGGAGCCATTCTTTTCAATATTGTGCTGATTGCGGCGGGGTCACACCCGAAGGCTCCTGGAACCGGGACTGCATTTTCCGACCAGGGAGGTGAGCTGGATTAAGTGTGTGCTCATTAACTATAGTACACTGGCCTGCTGGAAAATTGATATCCAATGACCGCGTAATCTACCTCCAGCCACTTACTTGTTCTTTTATGTATGCTGAATGCATAATTTTTGGGGTCTGTAGCACACTGGCCTGCTCGGAAATTGATATCAAATGACCGTGTAATCTACCTTCAGCCACATACTTGTTCTTTTATGTACGCTGAAGTCATAATTTTTGGGGCCTGTAGTACACTTGCCTGCTGGAAAATTGATATTCAATGACTGTGTAATCTACCTCCAGCCACATACTTACTTTTTCTTTTATGTACGCTGAATGCATAATTTTTGGGACCTGTAGTTTACCGGCCTGCTGTAAAATAGATATCCAATGACCGTGTAATCTACCTCCAGCCCCATACTTACTTGTTCTTTTATGCACACTGAATGTATAATTTTTGGGACCTGTAGTACACTGGCCTGCTGGAAAATTTATATCCAATGACCGTGTAATCTACCACCAGCCACATACTTACTTGTTCTTTTATGTACGCTGAATGCATAATTTTTGGGGCCTGTAGTACACTGGCCTGCTGGAAAATTGATATCCAATGACCGTGTAATCTACCTCCAGCCTCATACTGTTACCGCCAGCTCTCTGAGAAGCTCTGGCAGACGTTCTTCTGTACCTCTTGCATGATGTTCTTTGTTTTGGTTTCACTTTGTCATCTCTTTTCCTTCTCCCAGCTGTCATCTATTTACACTGATTGCCTCCCTTTATATTCCCTCCCATACTACCTCACTTTGCAGTTTATACTACTTCCTGGATTGTGTTCACTGCTAGATGCTGCAACTGCTGGTTCCTCAGATAAGTCTTTTCCTTTATTTGTGTTTCCGTGCTGGCTTGATTCTAGGTGACCCTGACTCCCTCCGTATTAAGTGCAGGGAGTCGGTGGTCGTGTCCCCTCACTATTATAGGGTTTTCAGGTGTCACACAGTCTAGGTACGAGGGCATGCAATTATCTATCATAAAGATCTTTGCATGGGCAGAGCAGTCAGGGAGAGCTCTAGGGGATCAAGTCAGTCGGATGTTTATTTATAACTTCCAGTTTTCTGCAACACCATCCGTGACATTATAAACCGCCAAAACTGTCTTAAGCATGGATCCGGTTTCAGCCTTGATTGACAGCATGCAGGGTCTTTCACTGGAGGTAGCAGATCTCCGTAAAACTGTGTCTCAGTTTCAGGTGACCGGTTCTGCTTGCGTTCATGGAGTTTGTTCCGAGCCTAAGATCTCGCTTCCGGATACGTTCTCCGGGGGTAGTGAGAATTTTGTTTGTTTTAGAGAGGCTTGCAAACTCCATTTTCGCCTACTTCCCCATTCCTCTGGTGATGAGGAGCAGAGGGTGGGGATCATCATCTCGCTGCTCAGGGATAACGCTCAGTCTTGGGCCTTTTCGCTGCCGGTGGGGGCACGGCCCCTCCGATCGGTGGATGAATTTTTTGTAGCCCTGGGGCAGATATATGATGACCCGGATCATATTGCTCTGGCTGAATCTAAACTGCGTCTTTTATGCCAGGGTAAACAGTCCGCAGAGATATATTGTTCAGAATTTCGGAGATGGGCAGCTAATACTGGTTGGAATGATTCTGCACTGCGAAGTCAATTTTGCCATGGTCTTTCGGAGAGATTGAAAGATGCATTTGCCTTTCATGAGAGACCTGCTTCGTTGGAGTCTGTCATGTCTCGAGCTGTTCGTATTGACAGGCGTCTTAGAGAGAGAGGAGAGATCACTCCTTCCTGTCATATTCAGTCCAAGGACAGTGAGGCGGTCTCATTCAGTGCGCAGGGGCCTCAGTCTCTCTCAATCCCCTCTTAGCAGGAGGCCATGCAGCTGGGTTTACTTGCCTCTGATAGTAGAGAATTCAGCTCTCAGAGGAGGGTTTGTTTCTGTTGTGGAGGTATAAATCATTTGGCAAATGTTTGCCCCTATCGGAGATTCAGGGAGTTTTCTGAGGGTAATAAAGAAACAAAAAGAAAAAAAACCCTCTAAAAACTTTCCATCTGTTACTATTGGCAAGGTTGATGCGGAAATTGAAGGCTTGCCGTTTGCTTGTAGCTCCCGTTTTCTCCTACCTGCCAGGGTGGTGCTAGATAGCAAGAACATTGTTTGTGAGATTTTTGTAGATAGTGGAGCAGCTGTCAATCTCATTGATAATCAATTTGCTATAACACATGGTTTCCAGGTATGCACTTTGGGAAAGGATATACCTGTTTTTGCTATCGATTCCGCTCCACTTTCTCAAAAATCGTTAAAGGGCATAGTTCACAATATCCGTTTGACTGTGGGTGATGCTCATGTTGAGGATATGTCATGTTTCGTCCTAAGCAGATTACCTACTCTTCTAGTGTTGGGGCTACCCTGGCTCACTAAACATAACCCCACCATTGATTGGCAAGCAAGGCAAATAAATGGTTGGAGTGACTTCTGCAGAGAGAATTGCCTCACGGCGTCTCTTTCAGAGGTTTCTACCAAGACTGTACAATCTTTTCTCTCTGAATTTTCGGATGTGTTTTCAGAGAGTGGTGTCCAGGAGCTGCCCCCTCACCGGGAGTATGATTGCCCTATTAATCTCATCCCAGGCGCCAAGCTGCCAAAATCACGTTTATACAATCTCTCCCAACCTGAAAGAGTCGCTATGCATACTTATATCTCTGAGAGCCTGAGAAAGGGACACATCCGACCCTCGAAGTCACCTGTTGCCGCTGGTTTTTTTTTTGTTAAGAAAAAAGATGATTCTTTAAGACCATGTCTGGATTTCAGGGAGCTGAACTGTATCACAATTCGTGACCCTTATCCGCTTCCTCTGATCCCGGACCTGTTTAACCAGATTGTTGGGGCTAAAGTTTTTTCTAAGTTGGATTTAAGAGGGGCATACAACCTAGTCAGGGTCAGGGAAGGGGACGAATGGAAGACGGCCTTCAATACCCCTGAGGGCCATTTCGATAATTTGGTTATGCCCTTTGGTTTGATGAATGCTCCAGCCGTCTTCCAACATTTTGTGAACAGCATTTTTTATCATTTAATGGGGAAATTTGTACTGGTGTATCTAGATGACATTTAGATTTTTTCTCCTGATTTCAAAACTCATAGGGACCATCTACGTCAGGTCTTGCTCTTTCTGCGGGAGAATAAATTGTACGCTAAACTGGAAAAATGTGTGTTTGCGGTTCCAGAAATTCAATTTCTGGGTTTTCTTCTCTCCGCTTCTGGTTTTCGCATGGACCCTGAGAAGGTCCGCGCTGTGCTTCATTGGGAGCTTCCTGAGAATCAGAAGGCGCTGATGCGGTTTTTGGGTTTTGCCAATTATTACAGGAAGTTCATTTTGAATTATTCCTCTGTTGTTAAGCCACTCACTGATATGACTAAAAAGGGGGTAGATTTTGCCTCCTGGTCGGTAGATGCGCCTAAGGCCTTTTCTAGTATCAAAGAGAGTTTTGCTTCCGCTCCCATCTTGGTACAACCTGATGTCTCACTGCCATTCATTGTTGAGGTGGACGCTTCTGAGGTGGGTGTGGGTGCGGTCTTGTCTCAGGGTCCCTCTCCTGCCAAATGGCGACCGTGTGCCTTTTTCTCAAGGAAACTCTCCTCCGCAGAGAGAAATTACGATGTGGGAGATAGGGAGTTGTTGGCCATCAAATTAGCTTTTGAGGAATGGCGCCATTGGCTAGAGGGAGCCAGACACCCTATTACCGTGTTTACCGACCATAAGAATCTGGCCTACTTGGAATCAGCCATGCGTCTGAACCCGAGACAGGCCAGATGGTCTTTATTCTTTTCTAGGTTTAATTTTGTTGTCACGTTCCGCCCTGGGGTTAAAAATGTGAAGGCTGATGCCCTGTCACGTTGTTTTCCCGGGAGAAGGGAACTTTGAAGACCCGGGTCCCATTTTGGCTGAAGGGGTGGTCGTCTCTTTATCCTGATTTGGAGGCAGAGGTTCAGGCAGCCCAGGCAGAGGCTCCTGATCTTTGTCCTCCTGGGAGGTTGTTTGTGCCTCTCGCTTTACGACACAAGGTTTTTAAGGAGCACCACGATACTGTCGTTGCTGGGCACCTGGGGAGTAGAGCCACAGTGGATCTTATTGCCCGTAGATTCTGGTGGCCGGCTCTTCGTAAGACGGTTGAGGGTTTTGTGACAGCCTGCGAGACCTGCGCTCGTGCCAAGGTCCCTCATTCACGGCCATCGGGTTCTCTCCTCCCGTTACCCATTCCTTCCCGTCCTTGGACGCATCTGTCCATGGACTTCATTACGGACCTGCCTCGTTCCTCGGGGAAGACTGTGATTCTGGTAGTAGTGGACTGTTTTAGCAAAATGGCGCATTTCATTCCCTTTCCTGGGTTACCCAATGCTAAAATGCTGGCGCAAGCATTTCTTGATCACATTGTCAAATTGCATGGCATTCCTTCAGACATAGTTTCTGATAGGGGCACGCAGTTTGTTTCCAGATTCTGGAAGGCTTTCTGTTCTCGCTTGGGGGTTCGGTTGTTGTTCTCTTCTGCTTTTCACCCGCAGTCGAATGGCCAGACTGAACGCGTCAATCAGAATCTGGAGACATATCTGCCCTGTTTTGTGGCAGAGAATCAGGAGGATTGGTGTTCTTTTTTGTCCCTTGCTGAGTTTGCTTTAAATAACCGTCGCCAGGAGTCCTCGGATAAGTCACAATTTTTTGGTGCATATGGGTTTCATCCGCAGTTTGGGACATTCTCTGGAGAGGGGTCTTCTGGTTTACCTGATGAGGAGAGATTTTCCTCGTTTTTGTCATTTATTTGGCAAAAGATTCAAGTTAATCTGAAGAGGATGAGTGAGAGATATAAGCGTGTGGCGGATAAGAGACGTGTGCCTGGTCCGGACCTGAATGTGGGTGATCTGGTGTGGTTGTCTACAAAGAATATCAAACTGAAGGTTCCCTCCTGGAAGTTGGGTCCTAAGTTTATTGGGCCTTACAAGATCTTGTCCGTCATCAATCCCATTGCCTTCCGTCTTGATCTTCCTCAGACTTGGAAGATCCATAATGTTTTTCACAGGTCCCTATTAAAACCGTATGTCCAACCCACTGTACCCTCCTCTTTGCCTCCTCCTCCTATTGTTGTTGATGGTAATCTTGAATTTCAGGTCTCTAGGATTGTGGATTCTCGCATTATCCGCGGTTCTCTCCAGTATCTCGTTCATTGGGAGGGGGAGGAGAGGATGTGGGTCCCAGTGGCGGACATTAAGGCCACTCGTCTTATCAGTGCTTTCCATAGGTCCTATCCTGAGAAGGTGGGCTCTGAGTGTCCGGAGTCCACTCGTAGAGGGAGGGGTACTGTCACCGCCAGCTCTCTGAGAAGCTCTGGCAGACGTTCTTCTGTACCTCTTGCATGATGTTCTTTGTTTTGGTTTCACTTTGTCATCTCTTTTCCTTCTCTCAGCTGTCATCTATTTACACTGATTGCCTCCCTTTATATTCCCTCCCATACTGCCTCACTTTTCAGTTTATACAACTTCTTGGATTGTTTTTAATCCAATTTTATATTTTTAGTTCTTTTAAACATATGTATTTGACCTGTATTTGTACTGGCCTGCAGTAAAATTGATATCCATTGACTGTGTAATATACCTCCAACCACATAATCACTTGATCTTTTCTGTCTGGTGAATGCCTAATGTTTGGGGCCTGTAGTACAGTATGCCTACAGTAAATTTTTTATCCATTGACCACATAATGTACCTCGAGCCACATAATCAGAATTTCTTTTATGTCAGGAGAATTTCCCTTTAAGACTCTTTAATGTCCCCTGATTAAGATACATATATATTTATTTTTTATTTTTGTCATTGATCCCCCTCTAGTATGTCACTGTCCATTTTGCGGGACTATTTGTACACTTCAACAAAGTATTTGGGGGCTACAAGTATGAGCTGAAGGTTTTTCAGGTTTGCCTGCCATTAAAGTGAATAGGGCCCGCCGCAAACTTGATTGCGTTGCCGCGATCGCGTTAGCGAACTGTCCCGGCCGATGTTCGTCCATCACTACTCTGAACTCTTTGCCAACTACACTCATCAACATTGCAACACCAAGAAGCAAAAGCCGTGGAATTATGGTAATCATGGGATCAATAGAGATGTTAATGACATGCAAATAATAAAAAAAGGAAACAAAATATTCAAAACACCTTGATTTATTCAGTATCAGGTATGAGAGCCATGTGCAGAAATACGTGCACCTACATGCCTTGGTATTCTGTCAGTGAGGTTATTAATACTTGTCTGTGGAATGGTCTACCGCACTGAATGCACGCAAATCATCAAAATCTGCTGCTGGCAGCTCCCGTTACAATTGCCAACCAATGACATCCCAGATGTGCTTGATGAAAGAAAAGTCCAGAGATGCTGCAGGCTGTGGTATCAAGATTAGACCATGCAGGTTGCTCATATGTGGCCTGGTGTTGTCCTGTTGAAAAATGGTTCCTGGGACACTTTGGATAAACGGCTGTAACACTGGTTCCACAAACAAACTAATGGAACACAGGGAGTAGGGCTGATGTGATGTTCTATTGTGAAGGCCTCTTTGCAGCGTTGATGACGTGGTCTCCAGACCATTCTCCAGTGTTTAAGACCTAGCTGGACTTGTAGCTGAATAGGGGATTCCTTTCTGTAGGTTGTTTGTAACTAGCCACCAGTTTAGGGATTTTTTTTACCCCCGTGGTAAGGGATATCCTAGACCTCCATTCCAGACTCCATTGCCATCTTGTTGTGCACCTTTATAGCCTTTGAGATCAGTAGTATGAGGTCTATGGAACTCCTTCTGATGGTTTGTGTAGACATTGTCTGCAGCTCTAGACTTGGGATGTGACATCCAATTTCGCTTACAGTACAGAATGGATCACTATATTCCATTCTTCTAATCAGACGATCTGTCCGTGCATAGGTTGACCTCTGTGTACCTCTTACTGTCATTCCAGTTCATCATTCTTCTTCCAACCACTGGAAATGTAATGTTGAACAGTGCTGACGTCTCAGCCTAAGAGTGTAGTGATCTGCCAGAGTGATACAGCAAGGTCTCTCCGTTCAAGAGTTTTGTCACACTCGGTTTGTTGCAATAACTGGCACCTCAATTAACAGGAGGCATTGCCCAGCCATCCAACATGACTTGATGTGATTTGTGAGGTTTCATGTGGATAAAAACTTTGGTTTCAATCTGACTTGTATTTCCTCCCACATGCCACAGATTGGTGCCAGGTGTTTGAAAATTTGATCATCTGCAGATCTTAGAAATGCTCACTAGTTCCTCGATTTGCAAAGGCAGCTTGTCCTTCTTGTGTTGTGTCGTGTTGCAATTTCAATGCTGAGGAGTCTAATTTCTCAGACAGTTTTTTAAACTTTTGTGTATTTCTATTTCAGCCAGTGATAACCTAAGAGTCCATTTTGGGCGCTTCCTGCATGTTGAGATGGGATCTTCAAGCAGCGTGCGGATTTCTGTAGTGGCACAGGTAGTGGTTTTGGAACTACTCAGTTAACCAACCTGTTTGACTTAGGACTAATCCTAATGGTGTTATCCTGGCAGTCCCCTGGTTTTGACCCTTTAAACCCTATACAGGGATCCGGTCTTCACTGCAGGACAGCCACTAGGCTGCTACCTCTCAAAATAGTCCTGTGCAGTTGACAGCTGACCCAGGGGACCAGACACTCTGAAGCAAAGAACCAAGGGAGCAGGCAATACTTGTAGTCAGTAACAGACTGGGGTCAGGGCAGGCACTCTTCTTGAGAATATACTGATGAGCAAAAGGGTAACAACGTTTTGAACTTTTGACTTTTAGGCTCCATATTTCACCATCCACTGCAGCTTTGAACATAAGACTACCATAATTTTATGTAGAATCATTTTGGCTATCTCATACATTAATTGGACTTGCAACAATTTAGCATATGATTAGTTATAAAGATTGTTGTCATGTAACTGCATTGTTACTGTATTGCTCCTGGTAGTGGATCAATCTTTTTATTCTTGTATACTACAAATTACAACCTGTTCTCACTTTCCTTAAAGGTGTAACTGTCATGTTTTCATAAAAAAAAAAAAATCTATTTTAGCATATGTTACTGCTGCAGCAGCATTATGCATAAAGCAATCTTTAGTTTCTTCACATACCACTGTTTTCCTTGAGTTTTTCCCTTAGTTATGGCTGTTTAAACATTTACAATATGAGCACCTTCTCAAGATGGCTCCACTGCCAGTTCTCTGAGGCCAAAACTGCTTTCCCTCACTTCACATACGCACTTGCTGTAGCCAGCACCTCCCTGCCAGCCAATCAGAATGGATTACTGAGAGACACACCTCTTTACTCTGAAGCCTAATGTAGGCATGCAGTGTGAAGGACCGCCCCTCCGTCTTCCTGTCTTCTTAGCATGAGACAGAGAAGCCATAGCAACTGTATTTTAACCCTTTCAGGACCAAGCCATTTTTCACCTTTCTGCCAGGCTATTTTTAGCAAATCTAACATGTGTCACTTTATGTGGTAATAACTGTAAAATGCTTTTACTTATCCAGGCCATTCTGAGATTGTTTTCTCGTCACATATTGTACTTCATAACAGTGGTAAAATTGAGTCAAAAATTTCATTTTTATTTATAAACAAATACCAAATTTACCCAAAATTTTGAAAATTAACAAATTAGCAAATTTCAATTTCTCTACTTTTATAATAGATAGTAATAACTCCAAAAATAGTTACTACTTTACATTCCCCATATGTCTACTTCATGTTTGGATCATTTTGTGAATGCCCTTTTATTTTTTGGGGACGTTAGAAGGCTTAGAAGTTTAGAAGCAAATCTTACATAATAGAAACCACCCAAAAATTACCCCATTTTAGAAACTACACCCCTCAAGGTATTTAAAACAGATTTTACAAACTTTGTTAACCCTTTAGATGTTCCACAAGAATTAATGAAAAATGGAGATGAAATTTCAGAAATTCACTTTTTTGACAGATTTTCCATTTTAATAAATTTTTTCCACTAACAAAGCAAGGGTTACCAGCCAAACAAAACTCAATATTCATTGCCCTGATTCTGTAGTTTACAGAAACACCCCATTTGTGTTCGTAAACTGCTGTACGGGCACACAGCATTGCGCAGAAGGAAAGGAACGCCATATGGTTTTTGGAAAGCAGATTTCACTGGGATAATTTTAAGCTGCCATGTCACATTTGAAAACCCCCTGATGCACCCCTAGAGTACAAACTCCAAAAAAGACCCAATTTTGGAAACTACAGGATAAGGTGGCAGTTTTGTTCATACTATTTTAGTGTACATATGATTTTTGGTTGCTCTATATTACACTTTTTGTGAGGGAAGATAACAAAAAATAGCTGTTTTGGCACTGTTTTTATTTTTTGTTATTTACAATGTTCATCTGACCAGTTAGATCATGTGGTATTTTTATAGAGCAGGGTCTCGTATAGGGTTGCTCTACCGAGAGTATAAATGGGTAGGTGCAACTACTAAAGACTCACCCAGTCTGAAAACTCATATCCTTTATTGCTGACTCTATTAACTTTGTTGTTGTCACAACTGTCCCAAGGACATTGATTCAACACAAAGCTCTATATATGGGTTTTAATGATTGAAGACTGACAACCCCACATTACTATTGCGGATATAGAGACATATCAGTGTCCTAGCGTTATTTATCCAATTGTGAATATCTAGACTCGGTGGATTAACCTTGGTTCATTCATGCTGCTACTTTTTACTCAATTTATGTGTGTGAATTCAACATTTGGTTTTAGCTAATAAATACGTACTCCATATGTAAGAGTGCCTGCTAATTATTTGTTAAATTTTTATAGAGCAGGTTATTACGGACGCGACGATACCTAATATGTATACTATTTTTTATTTATTTATGTTTTACACAATAACAGCATTTTTTTATAAAAAAAATCATGTTTCAGTGTCTCCATATTCTGAGAGCCCTATTTTATTTTTATTTTTTTGGCGATTGTCTTAGGTAGGGTCTCATTTTTTGTGGAATGAGATGACGGTTTGAGTGGTATGATTTTGGGGTGTGTATGACTTTTTGATCGCTTGGTATTACACTTTTTGTGATGTAAGGTGACAAAAAAATGGCTTTTTTTAAACCATTTATTTTTATGGTGTTCATCTGAGGGGTTATGTAATGTGATATTTTTATAGAGGAGGTCGTTACGGACGTGGCAATACCTAATATGTATACTTTTTCTATGTATGTAAGTTTTACACAATTATATAATTTTTTAAACAAAAAAAATTATGTTTTAGTGTCTCCATAGTCTGAGAGCCATAGTTTTTTTTCAGTTTTTGGATGATTGTCTTAGGTAGGGTACCATTTTTTCAGGATGAGATGACGGTTTGATTGCCGCTATTTTGGTGTGCATATGCCTTTTTGATCGCTTGGTGTTGCACTTTTAGTGATGTAAGGTGATAAAAAAACTTTTTTTAGCACAGTTTTTATTTTTTATGATGTTCACCTGAAGGGTTAGGTCATTTAATATTTTTATAGATCCGGTCGATACGGATGCGGCGATACCTAATATGTCTACTTTTCTTTTTTTCTGTATTTAAAAAATATATATTTTTACTTTATTTTGGGAAAAAGACGCTTTTTTTTATTTTACTTGAAACTTTAAATGTTTTTGAAAACTTTATTTTTTTTAACTTTTTTTTAACTTAATTTTTTTGTCCCACAGTGATACTTCAACTTTTGGGGGTCTGATCCTTTTTACAATGCATTACAATACTTTTGTATTGTGATGCATTGGCTGTAAATGTATTACAGACTGTAATACACTTGCAGCCTGCTTGCCTGTGAGATCCAGGGGGCTGGATCTCACAGGCTCTCCCGGAAGGCAGCCACGATGCCTAAGGAGGGCATCGGGCTGCCTTTACTGCCATCGAGTTCCCGGTCACAGTAGCACGGGGACCTGATGGCTGCTCCCTCCCTGAACGGACATCGCTGTCCGCGGCCGTGCAATGCTCCGGCATCTGTGATTTCACCAATGCCAGTGTATACAGCAGGGGCCTGGCTATCAGTGACTGCCGGACCCCTGCCCCGGATCGGACAGGCGCAGCTCCTGCACCCGCCTGATCAGCGTGCCGTAGAAATAAGGCGCTGGGCGTTAAGTCACGTCCAGTTGCGCCGTACCTGGGTTAAGGGGTTAAGGGAGCAGTGGAAAGGGACAGAAGACATTAATGAAAGCTGTTATAAGGTAATTACAGATCTTTGACAATCATTGACAGATTAACTCATGTATACATGCCTAGCTCTAATAAATGAGCAAATTAAAATTAAAATACAGTTAGACTTTAATAGCTCAGTTTGTCATTAGGTTGATTCCCAAGTAAACAGTCTCATATTTATTGCCCTGATTCTGTATGGCTCTATGATCGGAGAAGAAGCAAAGGATCAAAGAGTGCCTACACCGCCTAACTGTCTCTCCCGCCCAGGAACCGTCTACGACAAGTAGCCTGCCACAGACGAGCCCCTGGACGGAGTCAAGTGTAAAAGCGCTTCCCCTGAGGAGGATGGCAACCCCAGCCGACTTACAGTCGCCACCACTGGACCAGTAGGAGGGGCCATTGGATCACCATCTGGCCAGATGGTTGTAGGACCTAGAGGGGGGAAAGGCACACTCTGAGTCCTGCAACATGTACATGTCGGCAACCTGAGAAGCAAGAAAGGTTAGTATCGTCTAACACCTGGTCCCATCCCTAATGCTTCTAACATTAAGAAGATGTAGGCGAGTTGATATAACTAGGGATAAGGCGGTCCTTATTCCTGACAGTGTAGAAGAGACCTGAAAACATATTTCGGTCAAGACATGCTTGAATCTGATTGAGAGCATGTGCAGAAGGATTAAGGCAGTGTTGAAATCCAAAGGTGGATTTGCAAAATACTAACAAAATAATAAAAATAAAAATGTAGAATTTTAGGAGAAAAACAGTAACAATGCAGTTACATGACAAGAATCTGCATAACTAATCATATGCTAAATAGTTGCAAGTCCAATTTAGGTATAAGATAGCCAAGATGATTGTCTATAAAATTATGGTAGTCTCACATTCGAAGCTGTAGTGGATGGTGAGATATGGAGCCTAAAAGTCAAAAGTTCAAAACATTGTTACCCTTTTGCTCGTCAGTGTATATGAATCATATCCGAGGTCAAGGCAGGCAACAAAGAGTCAATGCAGTAAACTCGCAGTGGTCAGGTTAAGTATCATCCCTGAGTCTCAGTCTGAGGTCCCATTCACATTTCCATTTTCTGTGGACAGCGTATGTTCTCATTGATTTTAAGTTTCAAAAAGCATTTATTGGACTTTTGCATATTGAAAAGAGGAACAGTTACATAGGTAGTTGACAGAATAAGTAACATAAAATAAATATGTCTCTTGGTGTTATACATGCTAAATATCACATCAATCAATGTATTCATGGAGGAATGAAAAAAAAAAAAAATCTCTCAAGTATGGAGAAGTGCATCAATCCCACACAACCATCAGGAATTTAACATTGTACAGGGAGATACTATATCGGACATCTAGTGAGTGGGGGGAAGATAACCATGGTTCCCACACCCTTCTCATTGATTTTAATGTGTCTGTTCACATATCAACATTTTTTTATTGACCATGGGTCAGTGAATAAATCATGGAGACATGCACTACTTTGGTCCATGATGCAGATCAAACATGCCCATTATAGTCTATGGAGACAACATGGATAACATCCACGATTCATTACTAGGAAATGCTCTTGAAATAAATTTTCAGCTGAGCATTTTCCATGGAATATGGATGACTCACCAAGGGCAAAGACCTGATACGGATCCTCCACATTTTCATGCATCAAACACCAACTGATTTTTTCACAGACGTCGAAAGGACACAGAAATGTGAATGACCTGAGTACACTTTCAATCTTCCCAAATAACCACAGGCGTTCAATTCCATTCTCATTCCTGAAGGTCTGTCCGTTAGGGGTAGTTCTTTAGTTCAGTTGCTTTCTAGCAGCTATCTCAGGAATGGTGTTTTCCTGGATCAGACTTCTTTTCAGGCCTACAGGCTCACAAATGCATGTGTTGCCTCTAGCTCTGCTCAGATAAGTCTTGAGAGTTAACCATGGGGCAGGACCAGCCCATCACCTTGGAAAGTAGACTAAGACTGTTAATTGTTTGTTGCCCATACATAGCCATTACAGATACATATTGCTTAAAGAGGACCTTTCACCAGAATAAAACATCTAAACTAACTATACAGACATGTAGAGCGGCGCCCAGGGATCCCCCTGCACTTACTGTTATCCCGGGCACCGCTCCGTTCGCCCGGTATAGCCTCCGGTATCTTCATAGTTAGGCTCCACCCAGGGGAACCTGACAGCGTCTCTTTCTCCTATGCTGTAGCGCTTTTTTCTCTCAGGCTATGAGCTGAGCGCTGCGATTGGCCAGTGCTACAGCATAGGAGAAAGGAACGCCGGCAGGTTCCCCTGGGTGGAGCCTAACTATGAAGATACCGGAGGCTATACCGGGCGAACGGAGCAGCGCCCAGGTATAACAGTAAGTGCAGGGGGATCCCTGGGCACCGCTCTACACGTCTGTATAGTCAGTTTAGATGTTTTATTCTGGTAAAAGGTCCTCTTTAACGGGGTTGTCCAGGTTCAGGAATGAACCTAATCTCCCCTTCACTTCTTTACCATGTAGGAGTGGAGGATCAGAGCATTTCTTTGCTATCACTAGTACCCGCCTCTAAAACCACCAGAACAGCGCTATAGACCACCCTTCTGTGTCAGTCATCACCGGGCTCCATGCTAGGTGGAAGTCTCCATGTAGCATACTCATGTGAAGCCCGAAATGTCACCGGCTCACAACAAACAGACCTTACGCTGCTTGATGCAGCCCACAACAAGGGGAGCATCAGAGCAAGGAAACGCTCCGATGCTCGTCTCATATGTGGTAAAGGAGAGAAGAGGAGCTTATATCCGGGTTAAACCCTGAACCCGAATAAAACATCTTTAAGAGAATAAGTGCTTCAACAACAAGTCAAAACCATAAACTCTTAGTAAACAATTAATTATTTTATGTTTTTAAGCCCATCTGACCCCATAGCCAACTATTTTAGATTAGCTGGAACAGGAACACCTCTTTAAGCCCTTAAAGGGGTTTACTGGTTTCTTACATTGATTATGTTGATTCATTTAATAGAAAAACAGCATCATGCATCAGTATTCCTGTAAAACATCAATTATTTCCCTTCTTGCTATCTGGCACATTGTTTGCTCTTCTAACAACTTGTACTATTTGCACTGCTAATAAATGTATTGATTTTCTGTGCATTAATATTAGTCAGTGCTTTGAGCTTGTACTACTCTGTCTATGCTTATATGGTAGGCTTTTTTTTTCATTTGTCATGTGTTTTTATGTACATATTTGTGTTACTAATATTTCCTTGGACTATGGGGGAAACTCATGAAGGAAATAGGGCACTGCTACTTTTTGGGTTTACTTGCACAGATATTTTAGCGACTTTTTGCATTTTATACCCTTGACTCCAGTTTCACTCCAGATTATTCACGGCTACTTTTTTTTTTTTTTTAAGTCACAAAAAAAGTAGCAAATTAAGGGCTCTTTCACACTTGCGTTGTCCGGATCCGTCTTGCATTTTCCGGAAGTGCCCGCCGGATCCGTAACACCGCAAGTGAACTGAAAGCATTTGAAGACTGATCCGTCTTCAAAATGCGTTCAGTGTTACTATGGCAGCCAGAACGCTATTAAAGTCCTGGTTGCCATAGTAGTAGTGGGGAGCGGGGGAGCAGTATACTTACAGTTCGTGCGGCTCCCGGGGCGCTCCAGAATGACGTCAGAGCGCCCCATGCGCATGGATGACGTGATCCATGCGATCACGTCATCCATGCGCGTGGGGCGCCCTGACGTCACTCTGAAGCGCCCCGGGAGCCGCATGGACGGTAAGTATACTGCTCCCCCGCTCCCCACTACACTTTACCATGGCAAACAGGACTTTAGCGTCCTGGCAGCCATGGTAACCATTCAGAAAAAGCTAAACGTCGGATCCGGTAATGCGCTGAAACGACGTTTAGCTTAAGGCCGGATCCGGCCTTGCGGCAAGTGTTCAGGATTTTTGGCCGGAGCAAAAAGCGCAGCATGCTGCGGTATTTTCTCCGGCCAAAAAACGTTCCGGTCCTGAACTGGATTTCTCTCCATTCAGAATGCATTGGGATAATCCTGAACAGGATTTTTCCGGCATAGAGCCCCGACGACGGAACTCTATGCCGGAAAAGAACAACGCAAGTGTGAAAGAGCCCTTACTTGGTAGGGAAGTTGAATAAAAAACTATAGTCAAATTTTTAGACAAAAAGTCTCAAGTGTACTCCAATCCCCTGGTGACATACAAACTGACAGAACCAATATAAAAAATCAGGAGGAGAGCTAATTTGCATACTGTTTTCCATGAAGCATTACCAGTAAGGCCCCTTTCACACGGGCGAGTTTTCCGCGCGGGTGCAATGCGTGAGCTGAACGTATTGCACCCGCACTGAATCTGGACTCATTCACTTCAATAGGGCTGTGCAGATGAGCGGAGATTTTCACGCATCACTTGTGCGTTGCGTGAAAATCGCAGCATGCTCTATATTGTGCGTTTTTCACGCAACGCAGGCCCCATCAAAGTGAATAGGGCTGCGTGAATATCACAAGCATCAGCAAGCAAGTGCGGATTCGGTGCGATATTCACGCATGATTGCTAGGTGACGATCGGGATGGGGACCCGATCTTTATTATTTTCCCTTATAACATGGTTATAAGGGAAAATAATAGCAATCTTAATACAGAAAGCTAAGTAAATTAGGGATCCACTTTGCGAAGCCTGGCTCGTCTTCTTTCCTCTTCTTTGAGAACCTAAAATTGAAGACGGTCGGCACTCCTCTGGCAGAGTCGTGGTGCCCGTGTCCAGGGTATGAAAGCCCACTCACAATATGAAACAAAGGACCGGCACTTCACTGATGAACAAATCTGTGGCTTTATTGAAGCATGCTTCAATAAAGCCACAGATTTGTTCATCAGTGAAGTGCCGGTCCTTTGTTTCATATTCTTTGAGAACCTGAGAGGAAAAGAACCTTTGGTGACATCACTGCGCTCATCACATGGTCCATGACATGGTCCATCACCATGGTGATGGACCATGTGATGAGCGCAGTGACATCACCAAAGGTCCTTTTCCTCCCAGGTTCTCAAAGAAGAAGAAAGAAGACGAGCCGGGCTTCGCGAACAAGTGGATGAGGTGAGTTTAATTTTTATTTTTTATTTTTTTAACCCCTCCATCCCTAATTTTCTCTATTAAGAATGCTATTATTTTCCCTTATAACCATGTTATAAGGGAAAATAATAAAATCTACACAACACCAATCCCAAACCCGAACTTCTGTGAGTAAGTCTGGGTTCGGGTCTGAGTACCAAACATGCTGATTTTTCTCACGCTCGTGAAAAACACATTAAAACGCTTTGCACTTGCGCAGAAAAATCACGCATTTTCTCGCAACGCATCCGCATCTTTTCCCGCAATGCACCCGCAACGCCCATGTGAAAGAGGCTTAGTCCATACACCAGATGGATCTGCTCAATGAGGACCAGTACCTCCCGAGTCTTCCACGGTGGGACATGGTGAACCTTTTATTAAAATGTAGTACCCCTTTAACATTTTAAGCATATGTTAACTTAACAATTGCAGTGCTGTTAGCTGGGATCCATATTGCTCTACTCAAAGAGAGTGATAGCATCAAAGAATATAAAAAACCTCTGTGGATCCTCACAGTGAGTTTTCTGCATATTATATGAAGCAGTAGGATTGGGATGTGCAATAAGATATTTAGAGATGGAACACTAAGGTTATTTCCTTTTAGCCTAATTCCAGTAATCTATGTTTTTTTTTTCCACTGACTTACTGGATATTATGATAGTACAAAACAGCTGGGTTCTTTTAGGTCACATATGTCACTCTGAGCAACATGTACTTTAACCTATCCATTGAAACTACGGTATTTACATTTTAACCTATACTACCAAATTGTCACTGAGACAAGTACTCACTGCAGTAATGAACAAACCAACAAGTTTATCTGTGATAAATGTATATTCAAACATAGCTTTTATTTAATTTACTTCACAATAAAAATATGGATACTGAAAAAATCCAGATAACACACAAACATGTCAAGTGCCATAGCCCAGATAATGCACTGGCCGCCACCACCGCCAAGGCTAATGCTGCGCACAGTGATGGTATCCAAGGATATGGCCCACATGGTTTGTTTAACTTGATGTAAAGCAGTTAAGGCCTCATTTCACATTTCCATTTGGAGTCCATAAAAAAATTCATCCGTGTTTTACCTGTGAAGATGTCCATGAAGAATTCGTGTTTGGTCCGGGTGTCCAATTTTTCCCCTCCATGTGTCATCCGTATTCCACGCACACTGCTCAGCTGAAAATAAATTTCCAGAGCATCTCCTATCTGTAGTCAGTGAAAAATGGACCAAACATGGATGGCATCCGTGTTGTGTCAGTGTTTTTTCACTGACCCATTTGTCGCAATGGGCATGTCTGGTCTGCATCATGGACCAAAGTAGTGCATGTCTCCATGATTTAGGCCTCATGCACACAACCATTCAATTTTTTGCGGTCCGCAAAAAACGGAAGCCGCCCGTGTGCCCTCCGCAATTTGCGGAACAGAACGGGCGGCCCATTGTAGAAATGCCTATTCTTGTCCGCAAGACGGACAAGAATAGGACATGTTATATTTTTTTTTGCGGGACTACGGAACGGAGCAACGGATGCGGACAGCACACGGAGTGCTGTCCGCATCTTTTGCGGCCCCGTTGAAGTGAAAGGGTCCGCATCCGAGCCTCAAAAACTGTGGCTCGGATGCGGACCAAAACAATGGCCGTGTGCATGAGGCCTTATTCACTGACCCACGGTCAGTAAAGAACTACTGATATGTGAACAGACACAGTGCACATCAATGAAAAGCGAACACTGAAATTGCCACTGTCCATTATTTCCCTAATGAACCATAAAATTTGCTTGCGAAATGCATAGGGGTATAAAACAGTCATAACTAGATAGACCTATTTATTATCAGGGCAAAGGCTCCCTATCATCCAATACATTTATAGATGCAAGATTCCAAAGATTTGTGTAGTGTACGGGAGCTGTAATACCCGTCACTACAGAAGGGTGACTTGTGTGCTGTCGTTTCCCCTTATTTATGGGGAGGTTGGTATAAGTCATCTTCATAAAGTATAATGTAATGTAATGCTATGTACTTCCCTGTTACTGTAAAATGTGCATGTACAGGCCTGCTAGGGGTGTCATTCCAGCTCTTAGTCACTAGAGGGAGCTAGGGAGCCCTAGTTTATATAAGGCCCAGTCAAGGAAAGACAGAGGAGTTGAAGTGGTAGTTGAAGAAGAGTTGAAGTGGGAGCTGAGGTTGGAGATTAGACCATGTCTGAGTTAAGTCCAGGCCTGGAGCCTGCAGACCAGGAGAGGGTATTGCAGTCCCTGTAATCGGGTTCCAGATCCAAGGAGAAGGTTCCCCTCCTGAGTTCATATAAGCAGAAGCAGGAACACCACAGTTAACCAGCCTGAGGAAACTGAGAGAGACAGAGGCAAGCCCAGAAAAGCAAGAGGTACTAAAGACAACAGAGGAGGTACTTGATCATTATAAAACCAAGGATATAAGCCAGAGCTAGGGCATCGGGCCTTGGAGAAGAGTTTCTAAGTTCCAGGATCAGTCAGGAATAGAGTGCAAGCCGCCTGTACTGCAAGTCCTGTGTTTAACACTCTGAAGTCACCTTGCTATATATTGCCTGCATCAAATGTATTGAAACCAACTGTCTTCAAAGGAACTGCGCTTCCATCTGTGTCCATGTATGATGACTACTAAAGTTTGAGTTCTGTTTTAACCTCACGTGGTTCCTCAGTTATTCCTGCTATCAGCAAACGGCGTGCCACCGTTTAATTGGCACTGGCGTCACGAACATTACTTATCATTACCTGCCTTGCAGAGAGTCAGCTGTCTCAGGTTAGTGGTCACAATTGCACTACAACACCCAGGAACACTATTAACCCTAACTTGAGTACGCTGCATTTGCATGACGGATCTGCCCATGGAAAGCAGGCAAGAACCATTTTTAGCTGCAGTCACAGTCCATTTAGATAGTCAAATAAAAAAAATCGCCCTCCTCCTCACCGATTTTAACCGACTTCTATGTCATAAAAATTAAACCAGGTGCTATAAATATGACACTTAGGCCTCATGCACACGACAGTGTTTTTTCACTGTCAGTGATTTGGCTTCAGTGGTCCGTGTCCGATTTTGCTTCAGTTGTGTTTCCTTGTGCCTTCATATTTTTTTTGTCTGACGGGGGGAAAAAAAGGAAGGTTAATGAAAAGTGTAATTTTATTGCACCAAGGTCTTGTAGAAAAAAACGGACACGGACACGGATGACATACCAGTTGTGCATCCGTTTTATTTGACGGACCCCTTGACTTGAATGGGTCCGTCCTCTGTTTTCCACTGACAAGAATAGGACAGGTTATATTTTTTTGACGGACTGGAATCACGGACGCGGATAAAAAACGGAGGACTATAAGTTTTTTTTCACAGCTCCATAGAAATGAATGGGACCTCCGCTAAACTGTGAAAAATGACGGAACGGACGCGGATGCACACAACGGTCGTGTGCATGAGGCCTTATTCTGAACACCATATTTCTTAATGTACACTCAATGACAAAAACATAACGCACCAAGAAGGAATTGTTGGAATGAAATAAAACGTATTATGTGCGAATGTAATGATGATATATGTATGTAAGTAATTACAATATTAGAACCAAAGGATAAGTATATTGGGTCGCCTCTAACCTGAATACAAGATGGGCATTTGCTGGTGGCCCGATGCTCACTGGGCGCCTGGGCCCGCCTCACTCCCGCCAGAATCTGATGCTCTCAGCATTAATTAATGCTAGGACCGTCATGTACTAGGTACACCCAGTGGCGTCGCTACAGGGGGGCAATGGGGGGCAATTGCCCCCCCCAGGTCATTCCTTGCCCCCCCGGGTGCCTCCCCCCGCTGATTCGCTGCTGCGCCCGGCCGCCCGCACTAGTGATGTCCGGTTCATGAACGAATCGTTCTTTTGAATCAATTCAGTTCACTGAACCGGAGGAGTCGATTCCTCTGACTGAGATGATCCGTGTGAAACATAGCAGAGCAGAGAGATGCTGGCAGCAGGGAGGGAGGAGTGTAATCTGATCCTAGAGTGGAAGCCAGCCCCTCACCTCCCCACCCACCCCGGCCTGCAACCAATCAGAGCTGACGCAAGCACTAGCAGCACTGAATCACACAGGTCACACAATACAGGGAGTCTAAGAATCGAATGAGTCTACACAGGTTAAAGGAATCTAAAGATCCGACTTAGTTATAGACTCAGGCTCGGACTGGCCCACAGAGGTACAGGGGAATCCCCCAGTGGGCCCCTGAGCAAGGTGGGCCCCTAGCCTCCCACCCCCTGCACAAGTGGCACATAACACATTAGATTTAGTACACTACATACATACAGTATATTCAATGTACAGCACATCAACCAGCTTATGTTCATATAAAAAACTTGTTAGATCATTTATTATATTTGAATGTATCCGTACGGTGGGCCCCAAAAATACATTTTACTGGTGGTCCCTAGGTACGCCAGTCCGACACTGTATAGACTCATTCGATTCTTTGAGTTAAAAGAACCGTGAGTCACTAGAACAGTTTACACTGAGGCTGATGACCAGGCTGCAGCAGTGATGAGGTTAAGGGACAGACGGCAGTCAGCAGAGATAAGAGAAGTGACATGACACAGAGTTTAGATTACAGGTTGAATTAACCCTTTAGGATCAAATTGGCTTCTCAAGGAGATATACAGTATATGTTAAAGGCATCCCTTCTTCTGAAACTTTTGTCTCATTCAGTAGCTATACAGTATAACTAAGGGTGGGTTCACACTAGTTATTTTCCTGTGTGATGTCTGTGCGGACTGTGGACTATTTTATTATCAGCCAGTGTTACTGTTATCAACTCAGCACATACAGTTTTCCCTGTGCATTCACTTCACTTGGTTGTACTGTCAGACTGTCACTGTGGGTGACAATGCATTCTGTCCTGAGTCCTGTCCGCTTCCCTTCCCTTCCTCACTCAGTCAGAGCTCAGACCAAGTGCCAAGAGCCGACTCAGCGAGTCAGCAAGTGAATCGAAGCATCCGCGCATGCGCACCACCTAAGCTCTTTGGTTCACTTGCGTCTCAGCTCAGCAGAGTCAGCGAGTGAACTGGAGATTCGATTCATGAATCGGTTCATGTGAAAGATCCGAACTTCCCATCTCTAGCTCGCACTACTCAGTGAGTGATTCACAAATCACAACACAGACAACATACACAGACATGACAGATGGGGGTGGGGGCGGCGTTCAGACCCAGCGGAGGCAGAGCGTACAGGGCGGGCGCAGGCTGGGAGTGCGGCAGCCGCAGAGTTGACATCACCACGTAAAGCTGTGTGCCTGCTCGCCCGCGCGAACGCTTGCTTCTGTTCTGCAGCTCTGCTACTGCGTCTGCTAGTGTCAGTGAGCCTGTCTGTGCCCAGCCCAGGCCCCAGCTTCGGACAGGAGAGGTCCAGAGGAGGACTGTGTGTGGCAACTTCCCAAGAACTCTGCCGGGCCCTGCCCTGGCCGGCCCCTAGGCAAGCTAAGAAGAAAACAAAGTAAGAATAAAAAGTTTAAAAAAAGTATGTACCCCCACTACCTCGCCTCATGGCCTGCCTGCTTGCGCCCAGCCCCTCCACAACCCTGATGCCCCTATAACTTAGGGGTATCAGGGTACATTATACAGGGGTAATATAACTAAGGACCCCTGTATAATGTCCCCTGATAGCACTGAGTCCTCCTCAGTTATATTACCCTTGTATAATGTACCCTGATACCCCTTAGTTATAATATTACCCATAATGACCCCTGATACCCCTCAGTTATATAACTGAGGGTAACCAGGGTACATTATACAGGGGGTAATATAACCAAGGGGTATCAGGGTACATTATACAGGGGGTAATATAACTTATATTACTGTAGTGTACGGGAGCTGTAATGCCCGTCACTACAGAAGGGTCACTTGTGTGCTGTCGTTTCCCCTTATTTATGGGGAGGTTGGTATAAGTCATCTTTATAAAATGTAATGTAATGTAATGCTATGTACTTCCCTGTTACTGTAAAATGTGCAAGTACAGGCCTGCTAGGGGTGTCATTTCAGCTCTTAGTCACTAGAGGGAGCTAGGGAGCCCTAGTTTATATAAGGCCCAGTCAGGGAAAGGAAAGTTAGTTGGAGTCTAGAGTTAAAGAGTTGGAGTTGGAGTTGGAGATTAGACTATGTCTGAGTCAAGCCCAGGCCTGAAGCCTGCAGACCAGGAGAGGGCATTGCAGTCCCTGTAACCGGGTTCCAGATCCAAGGAGAAGGTTCCCCTCCTGAGCTCATTTATGCAGAAGCAGGAACACCACAGTTAACCATCCTGAGGAAACTGAGAGAGACAGAGGCAAGTCCAGAAAAGCAAGAGGTACTAAAGACAACAGAGGAGGTACTTGATAATTATAAAACCAAGGATATACGCCAGAGCTAGGGCATCGGGCCTTGGAGAAGAGTTTCTATGTTCCAGGATCAGCCAGGAATAGAGTGCAAGCCGCCTGTACTGCAAGTCCTGTGTTTAACACTCTGAAGTCACCTTGCTATATATATTGCCTGCATCAAAAGTACTGCAACCAACTGTCTGCAAAGGAACTGCGCTTCCATCTATGTCCATGTATGATGACTACTAAAGTTTGAGTTCTGTTTTAACATCACGTGGTTCCTCAGTTATTCCTTCTATCAGCAAACGGCGTGCCACCGTTTAATTGGCACTGGCGTCACGAACATTACTTATCATCACCTGCCCTTGCAGAGAGTCAGCTGTCTCAGGTTAGTGTCACAATTGCACTACAACACCCAGGAACATTTCTACACCTAACTTGAGTACGCTGCATTACCACCGTATAATGCCTGATAGGCCTCCTGAGTAATTATAATTAGTTATATTACCCTTGAATAATTCTGTACCCGGATACCCCTTAGTGATATGATCCCGGCGGGGTCATATAACTAAGGGGTATCAGGGTACATTATTATACAGGGGTAATATAACTCAGGAAGCCTATCAGGCATAATACGGTGGTAATATAGCTTACATTACCCCCTATATAATGTCCCATGATAGCCCTCCTCAGTTATATTACCCTTGTATAATGTACCCTGATACCCCTCAGTTATATTACCCCTGTGTAATGTACCCTGATATCCCTTAGTTATATAATATAACTAAGGGGTATCAGGGTGCATTATACAGGGGTAACATAACTAAGGAGTTCTATCCTATCAGGGACGTAATACAGGGGTAATGTAAGCTATATTACCCCTTTATAATGTCTGATAGTGCAGCATACGGGTAGGTTACCCGACACTGCTAGAATGTAATGTGTGTTTCCCTTTAAGCCAGTTAGGCCTGGTGCAGGCAATCTTTATTCCAGCCAGCAGAGGGAGCCCCCAGTTCAGTATAAATAGGCTAGGGCCTAGCCAGGAAGTGAGTTCAGAAGTTTCTAGAGCCTGAGGAAGCTGAGAGAGAGACAGAGGCAAGTCAAGAAAAGCAAGAGGTACTCAAGACAACAGAGGAGGTACTTGATAGAGATAAAACCAAGGATATACGCCAGAGCTAGGGCATCGGGCCTTGGAGAAGAGTTTCTATGTTCCAGGATCAGTCAGGAATAGAGTGCAAGCCGCCTGTACTACAAATCCTGTGTTTAACACTCTGAAATCACCTTGCTATATACATTGCCTGCATCAAATGTACTGCAACCAACTGTCTGCAAAGGAACTGCGCTTCCATCTATGTCCATGCATGATGACTACTAAAGTTGGAGTTCTGTTTTAACATCACGTGGTTCCTCAGTTATTCCTGCTATCAGCAAACGGCGTGCCACCGTTTAATTGGCACTGGCGTCACAAACATTTCTCATCATCACCTGCCCTTGCAGAGAGTCAGCCGTCTCAGGTTAGTGTCTATTGCACTACAACACCCAGGAACATTTCTAAACCTAACTTGAGTACGCTGCAATAGCCCTCCTCAGTTATATTACACCCAATGTACCCTGAAACCCCTTAATTATATTACCCCGGCGTCAGGGGCGTAGCTGCAGGGGAAGCGGCTGCTTTAGTATTTTTTAGTAGTATGATTAGCTGGTGAAAATTATTAGTGCCCCCCCATTTTTGACTGTGTATCTTCTGTTGCTCCCCTATATATTGATCCTAGAGTCGCCACTGGGTACACCGCAGCTGTGCTCCTGAATTCAACTATATCACCTTTCTCAGGACGGTAATAAAGATGAATACTGCAACAGGGGTGGCAGTATTTTGAGCTGCACTGTGGTATTTTGTTCTGCTCTATCAATATTTTGTATTGCACTGTGGTATTTGTTTCTGCTGGGGCTATATTTTGTGCTGCACGGTGATATTTGGTTCTGCTGGGATGGTATTTTTGCTGCACTGCAGTATTGCTGGCCCTTTGCCCCCACACTTTTTTTGTCCCTGCTAACTTGTGTTGCCCTGCCTTCTGTCAATATTGGGCCTGTATACAACATGGGGCCACTTTTAGTTTTTTTTTTCAGGGCCACTTTAACTTCCCAGTCCGCCCCTGAAGATGAGATATGGTTGGGCATGGAGGCATACATACATTTGCCCACGAATGTTGCAGCCGGGCCTGTAGATCCTGCACACTTGTAGGTTGACGAAGCTGGCATCCCAGCTGGTCCCATAAATGCTTAATAATTGCTTGATAAATCTGGTGACGGGCAGGCCAAGGAAGTGTTGCAATCTGCCAGAGACATTCCTGGGAAACTTTTACTGTGTGTAGGCCAGCATTATTCTGCTGAAAAATGCTAGTTGGAAACACTGCCATGAGAGGTAACACATGTGACTGCAGGATGTCCTGCACATATCGCTGAGCTGTTAGTGTCCCTCAAATCACTACTAGGGGTGACTGACTGTCCTATGCGATGGCTACCCAGATCATCAGACCTTCAGTTGGGGCACTGTGTTGCTCCACAGTAATGGCAGGATTGAAGCACTGACCACCAGGCCTCCATACTCAAACCCAACTGTCGTCTGACCCCAAAACAGAACCTGGATCTGTCCCTAAAGACAATGATGTCTGTAACGGTCCAGGTTTCTCTATCATTACACCACTGCAGACTAAGATGAAGGCGCGTGGCTGTTAATGGCAGGACTTGTAATGGGTGCCATGACACTGTTAAAGATGTGTGAATTTTATTCTATATTTTTTGTATATTTAGGACTGTAATGAGTTAAACTTTTTCTACTCCAAGTGCCTCCCCCCCCCATCCCTCTCTTTGTTTCAAGGCTGGAGAGAAGAGGGGGGGGGGGGGGCAAAGAGCTGGGCTGTAAGAAGTGTTTGATTTCTCATCTTCTTGCAGGTGTCCCATAGAGTGTGGTAGAGATGCGTAAGCCAATCATATGGCTTGATGATATATATTATTCACTGCCTATAGAGAAGCACCTCTTTGAAGTGTCACATATGACATATGCAGTATTATTGTTAGATTGTCCGCCATTCCAAAATGGCGATGGTAACGAGATGTTTACATTAGTTCACATTCCAAAGTGGTATTCACTGCGCAAATGCAGGTGAATAATCTTCTCTCTCTTATCTCTTCTTCCTTTTTGACCAATGAAACAATGTTTAAGCCTCAGTGAGGACTGCCCTCTTCTGAAGATGTATAATACGGCTTACCTGATTTAAATAAAGTTAGAGATTGCTTTGACCAACTTCTGTGTCAGTGTTCAGTCTCTCAGCCACGTGTGGATATTAACCCCTGGGGGGGTACATTGATCCAGAACACCAGAGTGTATCTAAAATGCCCTAATTTAGGGCTGCTTTAACAAATGGCCCCAATGTGGGGCCCCAAGGGCGAATGTAGCATCAAACAGCTGACAAGACGGGCTCCTGAGCTTGACGAACGGCAGAGGGGAGAGGATTGCAACCTCAAAGAAAGGTGAGAAAACTTTTTATCTCATCTACCTTTCTGCTATTTACTTCGTCATGCTCAGATAGCTCAGTCCGCTGTGGGGTGGTACCCATGTAAGTATAGTAGTCGGCTGTAATGCTGAAAGCCTGGGGTCCATAGAACCATAGTCTGAAATTATAGATCACTCTGGTGTGTATATGTTTTGTGTGTGATATATGCGAGGAGTGAGTTGAGCACAGACGGTAAAACCACAGACAAAGGGAGGGGACCGTAACCTCCTGGTTTGGAAGGGGGCGCTGTAGCGCTGAGGTGTGGGACAAAGGAACGCCGGCTGACCTGACCAGGAAGACGTGTAGAGCCGTATGACCTTTTTTGATCTAAATGGAAGACTGCAGAGACTACCTGACCTGACCCTAGGAAGATGGTAGAACCTCTCATGACCTTTTTGATCTAATGGAAGACTGCGGTGATATTCTCTACCTGACCTGACCCCCAGGAAGATGCAACGGAGCCCGGCCTGACCCCTGGTTTTGGGGAAGACGTGCGGGGAGTCCCGGCTGACTAGTCAGACGTGATAGTCAGATTTGAGCAAACCAGTGGGGAGGGTCAATCCTTTGTCTGCGGAGGAAAGGGTTAAAGGTGCTGATCACTCCTCTGTTTTGTGTGTGTGTCAGTTTGTAATACTGTTGTTAAGATGGGTCAGTCCCAGTATTATAAAGAGGGAGATTATAGGATGTGATATGGAGAATTGAAAGTTAAAATGTGACAAAGAATGTTAGAGAAGTGTGGCCCCGGAGAGAAGGTCGCCCGGCTGGCAACAGGGATGAAAATCTGTAAGAAACTGAAGTTAGAGCTTACAGACTGAGGGCATCAGAACTCCGGTGATGTCGATTTATGGCAACTGGAGGGACAAAAAGATGGTCAGTTAATGGAACTGTGAAATAGAGAGATTTACTTTCCCCCCGCCTTCACACAGAAACATTCCTGAGATAAGAAGAGCAGGAAAATGGGGGCAGAGAATCGTATTGAGTAAGTGATGTTATATGTGTAATATTATTATAGAAGACAAAGAATTGTTCAATAATCTTCTTTCTTCTTTCCCAAGCAGTGCACTGTGGGAATCCAGCTTTTAACAAAATGACTGTATGATTAACATGTATATTGTCTTACAGCGACAGACCATCAGCAATTCTGGGTGTGGTGTGGAAAGCTGTGTTTGTCTGTGCTGCAAGTTTTGGGATGAAACAATGTGGGTTGGAAGACATGAATGATTCAGTGGAATGTGAATAGGTGTGGCTTTGAGTTGTAATTGAGGCGAATATGTGTGAAGACTGATTATGAGCTGTTAATGAAATGTATATGAATGCGTATGGAGAACGGTATTTGTTTTTTAAAAAATATGCGCATTGAGGATTTTATTTTATTTTTTCTTGGAAGTTTTGGGGTTTTTATTGGTGCCAAGAGCATTGATCAAGCTGTACATTTTTTTATATCGAAGTCAATGAAAAGTTTTTATGGGCCCTTTGTGTGTTCATGTCTGTATTGTCAGATCTGTTTGTTTCAATGTTTGAAGTAACGTGTTACATGTTAAGTGTTGTGCTAAACATCAGAGCTTTGTTCTCATAGATAGCTAGCACATTACTGACGGACAAAGGGAGGACCACAGCGTCCGACTGAAGGGGGTGGACTTAGATGACTCAGAACGGAGGGAGGATAGGGGTGGACGTTACAGACAACGACAGCCCTTGTGCCCATCCCCTAGTTATAAGACACTCCCATGGAAGATCAGAAGTCCTGTTTTGTTTTCCAGTCTATTAATTCCGCGATAGGGAAAGTTGGATACTTCTGTAAGCCAAAATGCAAAGTAACATCAAGCGGCATTGGGTGGTTCAGTGGTGCCAACCATAGGTAGTGTTCCTTTGGTATTGCTTCAGCCCTGATGCCAAACGCCTCATTAAAGTGAGGAAAAAGTAAGACTGCCACCCTGTGATGGGCCTGCAGAGTCTGTGGGACCCAGATCCCAGAAGAGAGAGTGTTGTGCTGTGTTTGGTACTCCTCGTCCACACCACACGAGAGGATTGTATTCTATGTAGACCATGCCCGGATCACTGTCCGTCCCCACAGACACCCATGTTTTATTGTCATAAGGAGAACACAAAGACAGGGAGGGGGGGGGAGTTAGATCAAGATTAGGAAACAGGAAATCCAGTATCGGCTCTACTTTTAAACATTTTTAGCAGATTCAGTCTGGCCCAATGATATCCCTCACTCTGGGTGATAAAGAAGTAGTCCCGTTTTTGATAGATACTGGAGCAGCCAAGACAGTTGTGCACAGCAAACATGGCCTCCCCTGATTTACTCCCCAAGGACACCAGTCTTTGGGTAGAAGTGGATGGGAAAGTAGTACGCTCCCTTTTTCAACAGAAACCATCGACATTAGATTTGCCCCTAACCAAGATGCGCTTGCCCGTTTGCTGGTCAGTGGTAACGCCCTTTGTTGCCTCCTAGGTGCAGATTTGCTTGCAAAAGTACATGCTGGTATCTCACATCAGGAGGACGGCACTGTGAAGCTTACAGGTGCCCTCAACGACCAGGAACTTTGTTTGTTAACGACCAGGAACTTTGTTTGTTGGCCATTGGTGATAAAATTCCCTGGTCCATGTTTGTATCAGTACTCCCAGAAGCTGAAAAAGCAAAACCACTCACCATTGGATGGTACATGACCTACATGCCGTTAATGAAGCCACAGTTTCTAACACCCACAGCGTGCCCGATACACACACCTTGTTGGCTCAGGTTCCCATTACCCCTACTCACTCCACTGTGATTGATCTGTCCTTTAGTCCCTACCGCCTCACAGATGAGGTGGTAGATGCTTTATATGCCTAGAATTGGCAATTTTGTGTTCCCACACACTGGGCCTATCAGATTATTACATTTAGATTGTATTGTTATGAAGTGAGTGGCCATGACTCAGCTGTCCTCACCCAACTGCATGGCCAGCAATAACGCCCCGTAGCATATTATTCAGTCAGACTTGATCCCGTGGCCAGAGGTGCCCCTTTCTGCATCAGAGCTGTAGTAGTTGTACTAGCTATGCTTGATGAAAGCTCTGAGATAGTTCTGAACCACAAAGTGATGGTGATATTACATCTATACGCATGAACGTACAATCCAAATGATTGTTTTGTTGCCCGTTATTTGAGAATGCAGTGTTCCATTTTGTTGCCTGACAATGTTGCTCTCCAAAGGTGTAATGCTTTGGACCCAGCCACCCTGTTGCCTCTGGACCAAGGGGGGAGGGAAGAGTTAGGGCACCGCACTTTAAACTTTTCTTCCAGATTCAAAGGAAGAGGCTCCTGACTGTTTGCAGATGATGTCACAAGAGGTAGTGGGATTTGGTAAATCAGCCATTAGGTAATCTAGATCATGTGCTCTTTGTGGATGGATCGAGGTATGGCCAGGATGGCAGGTACTACACAGGTTGGGCAGTGGTGATTAAACGTGAACTACCACACATGTCTGCTCAAGAAGTGGAGCTAAAAGACTCTGAAGATGGCTTGCAGATATGCAGATGGAAAGAACAGCCAACATTTACACTGATTCCAGGTGTGCTTTTGGGATAGCCCATGACTATGGGCCCATATGGAAAGCCAGAGACTCCTTGATCGCTTCAGGTAAACCCATCGAAAATGGGGAAGCAGTGAGGTCTCTGATGGAAGCCCTCTTGTCACTAACATGAGAGGTGATGATAGCAACGAAAGGCCACTGTAAACAGATGCAGAGGAGCCAAAGGGGAAAGCCACGGCAGATCAGGCGGCAAAAATGGCTGCCAAATTACCTAAGCAGACCCCTGTCTTAAGTGGCCACAGTTCAGGTCCCTGAAAGAACTCCTCCTGTCTCCCGAAAGTTCTTAAGACCTTACAGAACCAGATGGGGAAGGAGGAAAGGGACTGGTGGATGGAAAAGGGGGGACTACAAATAAGAAGGGAAATTTTACCTTCCCAGGTCCCTCTAATCCACGATGGCACAGGCAACCCATGGAGTGACGCACCAGACAATAACTGCTATGTGTACTGGCATAAATTACTAAATAAATTTACTAAATCTGTTCTATACAGATCAAAATAATCTGCTTACCTTCATATTGTATACATCTGGTGGCCTGTGGCCACCAGTAGCGGGAGCTCAGTGCATAGGAATGTATACAGTTACTATTGAATGCAATGGAAGCTGCAGAATTTCAATATACTGAGTTTCCCCTAATGACCGTGACCGTTGCATTAAAATGCAATGAATCTAAGTCAAGAACAGGAGATGCAGTTTAGCCCTGGCCCCTCTCCCTTCGGGCCCAGTAACAGAGAGAGACTAGTACGCAAATGTGTGTTTCTCTCTAATAATATATATGCATTGTCTAGGCCATCCGCAGTACTGTAGGCCAGACGGTGCCCCTTCTATGCCAAGTACATGTGCGCAGTATTGTAGACCAAGCGATGCCCCTCTGAGTTTCTGGGAAAGATATTTAAATTAGATTTCCTAAACCTATCTGACGCCGGCAGATGTTAGACGTGAGAACGAGAGAGACTAGACTAGTACATAAATGTGTGTTTCTCAACAATATATATATATATATACACTCACCTAAAGAATTATTAGGAACACCATACTAATACGGTGTTGGACCCCCTTTTGCCTTCAGAACTGCCTTAATTCTACGTGGCATTGATTCAACAAGGTGCTGATAGCATTCTTTAGAAATGTTGGCCTATATTGATGGATAGCATCTTGCAGTTGATGGAGATTTAAGGGATGCACATCCAGGACACGAAGCTCCCATTTCACCACATCCCAAAGATGCTCTATTGGGTTGAGATCTGGTGACTGTGGGGGCCATTTTAGTACAGTGAACTCATTGTCATATTCAAGAAACCAATTTGAAATGATTAGAGCTTTGTGACATGGTGCATTATCCTGCTGGAAGTAGCCATCAGAGGATGGATACATGTTCTCATTCTGTTTACGCCAAATTCGGACTCTACCATTTGAATGTCTCAACAGAAATCGACTCATCAGACCAGGCAACATTTTTCCAGTCTTCAACAGTCCAATTTTGGTGAGCTCGTGCAAATTGTAGCCTCTTTTTCCTATTTGTAGTGGAGATGAGTGGTACCCGGTGGGGTCTTCTGCTGTTGTAGCCCATCCGCCTCAAGGTTGTGCGTGTTGTGGCTTCACAAATGCTTTGCTGCATACCTCGGTTGTAACGAGTGGTTATTTCAGTCAAAGTTGCTCTTCTATCAGCTTGAATCAGTCGGCCCATTCTCCTCTGACCTCTAGCATCCACAAGGCATTTTGCCCACAGGACTGCCGCACACTGGATGTTTTTCCCTTTTCACACCATTCTTTGTAAACCCTAGAAATGGTTGTGCGTGAAAATCCCAGTAACTGAGCAGATTGTGAAATACTCAGACCGGCCCGTCTGGCACCAACAACCATGCCACGCTCAAAATTGCTTAAATCACCTTTCTTTCCCATTCTGACATTCAGTTTGGAGTTCAGGAGATTGTCTTGACCAGGACCACCCCCCTAAATGCATTGAAGCAACTGCCATGTGATTGGTTAACAGGATAATTGCATTAATGAGAAATAGAACAGGTGTGCCTAATAATTCTTTAGGTGAGTGTATATATATATATATATATATATATATATATATACACTGACTGCCTGTCCAAAAAAAAGTTGCCACCAAAAAAAAAAGGTCACACACTCTAATATTTCGTTGGACCGCCTTTAGCTTTGATTACGGCACGCATTCGCTGTGGCATTGTTTCGATAAGCTTCTGCAATGTCACAAGATTTATTTCCATCCAGTGTTGCATTAATTTTTCACCAAGATCTTGCATTGATTATGGTAGAGTCTGACTGCTGCGCAAAGCCTTCTCCAGCACATCCCAAAGATTCTCAATGGGGTTAAGGTCTGGACTCTGTGGAGGCCAATCCATGTGTGAAAATGATGTCTCATGCTCCCTGAACCACTCTTTCACAATTTGAGCCCGATGAATCCTGGCATTGTCATCTTGGAATATGCCTGTGCCATCAGGGAAGAAAAAATCCATTGATGGAATAACCTGGGCATTCAGTATGTTCAGGTAGTCAGCTGACCTCATTTTTGGAGCACATACTGTTGCTTAACCTAAACCTGACCAACTGCAGCAACCCCAGATCATAGCTCTGCCCCATAGGCCTGTACAGTAGGCACTAGGCATGATGGGTGCATTACTTCATCTGCCTCTCTTCTTACCCTGATGCGCCCATCACTCTGGAACAGGGTAAATCTGGACTCATCAGACCACATGATCTTCTTCCATTGCTCCAGAGTCCAATCTTTATGCTCCCTAGCAAATTGAAGCCTTTTTTTCTGGTTTGCCTCACTGATTAGTGGTTTTCTTACGGCTACACAGCTGTTCAGTCCCAATCCCCTGAGTTCCTTTCGCATTGTGCGTGTGGAAATGCTCTTACTTTCACTATTAAACATAGCCCTGAGTTCTACTGTTGTTTTTTTCCTTGATTTGATTTCACCAAACGTTTAAGTGATCGCCGATCACGATCATTTAGGATTTTTTCCTTGAAAAGATGGGTCCCTACTATCCTTCCAGTTTTTAATAATGCGTTGGACAGTTCTTAACCCAATTTTAGTCGTTTCTGCAATCTCCTTAGATGTTTTCTCTGCTTGAAATATGCTAATGATTTGACCCTTCTCAAACAGACTAACATCTTTTCCACGACCACGAGATGTGTCTTTCGACATGGTTGTTTAAGAAATGAGAAGCAACTCATTGCACCAGTTGGGGTTAAAGTGTGCTGCTGGGCTGAATTCCAGCCAGGTGAGGTCAAACACCGGACTGGATTTCAAGTGCCGATCCGGGTTTTGACAACACCTAGCTGTCCTTAAAAGACAGCTGGGCTTAGCAACAAGTTGTCTGGATTTTGGGATCTGAAGATGTGTGCTGTGCTAAAGGGCTGGGAGCCACATTCTGGAAAACAGGCCCCTAAAGCCTGCTGGGGACCGCTGATGTAAAGCTGCTAACAAGGTGAATGTGTTGTTCTGTGGACTTTCCATGGTGTGAACGAACACCAAGACTGCAACTGTCATTTTGTTTTGCCTTCTGTGTGAATAAACACTGAGCTATTTAAGTTAAAGACTTTGTGGTTGCCTCTATACTGCGTCCGCTAACCTGTTTACCAGAGCGAGTCCCCACAATATATATTTTGGGGATTTGCTCTGGTAGTTAAAATAAGCGGGCGCAGTACAGAGGCAAAATACAAGTTCGTAATTCAAACTTTAGTGTTTATTCACACATAGTGCCAAAAATAAAATGTCACTTTTGCAGTGTTGGTGTTACTTCACACCCAAAGGCAAGTTAATATAACAAAAAGTCACCTTGGTGGCAGTTCTGCCTTAGAAAGTCCAAATACAGGCTTTAGGCAGCCTGTTCCCCTGACACACGGGTCTCAGCTCTCCAGCCCAGCACAGGCCTCAGATCCCAGCACACAGACATGGCTTCTGAGCCCAGCTGCCTATTTAAGGACAGGCACTTAAAATCCGGTCCGGTATTTGACCTCACCTGGCTGTAAATCAGCCCAACAGCACATGCTGAGAGGAAAATACCTGTTTTCCCAGACCAAACCTCTCACTGTGTATATGTATAAATATATATATTATTTAAGGGGTAGTCTTTTTCATTATGGATAGCCCATGGCACGCCGAGTATGTGTATGCTGTATTGTAGAAATGGCGATGCCCATCTGGGTTGTTGGGAAAAAATATTCAAATTAGCTTTCCTAAACCTATCTGATGCTGGGAGATGTTAGAGATGACTTTGGCAGATCCACTGCTGCTTCCTAGCTGTCTTACATTTAGACAATTTTCTACGCCTAAAACAGGCGTAGAAACTGGTAAATGAGATGGGCCTGCCGCCCCGGTCCCTTCCCTGCACATGCCACGCCCATTTTCCTTGGACCTGGCGTGGATTGGAGAGAAGTCACAGATTGCAGTGCAAAGGACCTTTGCACTGCAATCTGCGCCATAAATACGCCTAATTTAGGCATATTTCTGTTTAATAAATAACCCCCAATGTTTTTGCTCTACAGGTGATGTATGCTGCACAGCAAGTAAGTAAATAATAACACAGCAGCAATGACCGCTGCATTATTTTCACACAGCAGATTGGCGGAGATGCTTTCATGCGTTTCAGACAGGCTTATGTAGCAAAGCTAGAAAAATATCTAAGCCAGCCTCTCATCTGCAAGTAGTTCTTTTAGGAAAAAAGCCCTTAATCAGAAAAAAAGCACGATGAGAACAACATTTCTAGTTGCAAGGCATTAGGGGGAACCTCAAGGTGGGTACTACTTCTATTATGGAGACCAGTTGACTTTAGCTGCACTCCCTTCATCCTTAATATCAATCGGGGACCTGACTGGGGGCATAAATGCCCGTAATGAGAACATAGTCCTACCACTTTACAAATCGCTAGTCAGACCACACATGGAGAACTGTGTACAGTTCTGGTCTCCTGTAAACAAGGCAGACATAGCAGAGCTGGAGAGGGTCCAGAGGAGGGCAACTAAAGTAATAACTGGAATGGGGCAACTACAGTACCCTGAAAGATTATCAAAATTTGGGTTATTCACTTTAGAAAAAAAGACGACTGAGGGGAGATCTAATTACTATGTATCAATATATCAGGGGTCAGTACAGAGGTCTATCCCATCATCTATTTATCCCCAGGACTGTGACTGTGACGAGGGGACATCCTCTGCGTCTGGAGGAAAAAAGGTTTGTACACAAACATAGAAGAGGATTCTTTAAGGTAAGAGCAGTGAGACTATGGAACTCTCTGCCTGAGGAGGTGGTGATGGTGAGTACAATAAAGGAATTCAAGAGGGGCCTGGATGTATTTCTGGAGTGTAATAATATTACAGGCTATAGCTACTAGAGAGGGGTCGTTGATCCAGGGAGTTATTCTGATTGCCTGATTGGAGTCGGGAAGGAATTTTTTATTCCCTTAAAGTGGGGAAAATTGACTTCTACCTCACAGGTTTTTTTTGCCTTCCTCTGGATCAACTTGCAGGATAACAGGCCGAACTGGATGGACAAATGTCTTTTTTCGGCCTTATGTACTATGTTACTATGACTGATCTGTACTGATCTGAAAGTGATGATGTATCCTAGTGATATACCATCACTTTCTTTGATGGTCACATATAAAAATAATAATAATAATAATATTTATGTAGTGCCACCATATTCATATATTCAGCAGCGCTTTACAAATTCAGAGGGTTCATGTACAGAACCAAGGACATCACAACGTAACTGGCTAATATACAAACTGAAACACTAGGAGTGAGGGCCCTTCTCGCAAGAGCTTACAATCTATGTCATAGTTTTTGATCGGTGGGGTTCTAAATGCTGAGACCCCCACTGATTGCTAGAATGAGGAGAGAGAAATGATCACATATTGCATTTCTCTCTCCTCATTCTGGCAATCAGTGGGGGTCTCAGCACTCAGACCCCCACCGATCAAAACTTTTGATATGTCAGAAGTTTTCTGAAAACTCAGTGACCCTTTAAGGGGTGAATATATAGTATTTTGGAGGTATTCTTTGATGTATCGGGGCTGGAATAATTTACCGTAAGCATACTTTTGCCTGCTTGGCACAGCTTTAAACACTCTTAAACCAGATAAAAAGGGGCCCCATCTTTAAACATTAGACACTGTGAACCCTCCCTCCTCTTCTAATTTCCAGTAAGTCATATTTCTGCCGAGTTTCTGTAAGACATTTTTCCCTTTAATCCCTATTGCTTTTAAAAGTATCACATCTGGCGCAGAGATCTTTTTAAAAGCCGAAAATAAAAGGGGGCTGTTCCTGTGCCAGGTAGAGAAATCGCAGCAGGTTTACAGCCCTGATACAACGTGATTACCTTTTCGGTAATCTCTGGAACAGCTGCATGCCGTGTGGGTGCAGCAGAGGCTGGGCATGTGTAGACACATTGTCGCTCAGTCTGGGAAGAAGAACGCTGTATAGACCAACAAGAAAATCAATAATAGCGATGAAAAAATGGATGAAAAAATACATTGTGTTCTCCATTCAGCCCGGCTGGCAAGTGCTCCCTAAAGGATTGAGCTGTACATTTACATTTTTCTTCCCATATTTCTGGTAAGGAGGAGGTGTGTATTTTATTTAAAATTCCGTGAACAATAGCGGTAATAAGAACATTGAATTTATCTCGGCAAGGAAACATAAGGAGATTATTCCTGGAACTAAACAAAGGGTTTCACACATCTCCTGCCGGCATGACATTCACACTGTATTCATTCACAGATTCGCTCAATGTGATAGTTCATCCCATTTCTCACATTTAGTATAATTAACAGCAAGGGTCGGCAGCGGTCCAGTTCTGGTAGGACAACGCTTCCCAGCATGAAGTGCATCGGTGAAAATAAAACATCAAGGCTGTGTAAGGAACTTTTCTTTTTAACATTCTAAAGCAGTGTCTTTGAGGACCACGGTTATGTCTCTTGCTGTTTAAAGTGATACTCCACATTGAGACGACTTTTTGCATAAAAGAATCATGGACTAGTGGTTTTCTTCATGCAACCGTCAGTCTTTATGGCCATTTTGCATCAGTGTGCAAATCCATTTTATGTCCGTTTTTAATGGCCGCTTTGCATCATTTTATAACGGCCATTAAAAGTGGCTATTAAAAACGGGTGAATTTCATCTGCTTATTTTTTTTATTTATTTTTTTTAAAGAGGAGCTGTCACCTCTCCTGACATGTCTGTTTTAGTAACTACTTGCATTCCCCATGGAATAAATTTGGGAGCATCTATTCTTATGACTCTACGTTGTGCCATTCCTGTATTATTCCTGCTAGAAGTTATGAATGAACTGTCAGCAGCTTGCAGTAAAGGTACAGCTGGGTGTTGCCAGTTGCGGGTGTGTCCCTGCACAGTCTGACACTGGACACCTAGCAGTACCTTTACTGCAGACTGTTGGAAAACTTCTAGCAGGAATAATAAAGGAATGGCAAAACACAGAGTCATAAGAATAGATGCTTCAGAAATGTTATTACATGGGGAAGGCAGGTAGTTACTAAAACAAACATGTCTGGAGAGGTGACAGGTCCTATTTAAATCCCAATCCCTGCAGGGCCTTCATTATACATACGGTAATGCTCCACTTAGTGTCCCCTGGACATCCATTGGTCCCCATAGTGCCCCCCTATATAAATAATGTCCCCCTTAGTCCTCTTTCACACGGGCGTCCAGGATTTGATCCGGATGGGTCGCGTGTGCATTGCGGAAAACCCACGCGAGTGCGCACGCAACTTCAGTCAGTTTTGACTGCGATTACGTTGGTTCAGTTTTTATTGCACGGGTGCAATGCGTTTTGTACGAGCGTGATAAAAAACTGAATGTGGTACCCAGACCCGAACCCGGACTTCTTCACTTTGGTGTTCTGTAGATTTTTATTATTTTCCCTTATAACATGGTTATAAGGGAAAATAATAGCATTCTTAATACAGAATTCTTACTAAAATGTCGATTGAGGGGTTAAAAAAGAAAAAAAAATTAACTCACCTCATCCACTTGATCGCTCAGCCGGCATCGTCTTCTTTCTTCTTTCAGGACCTGCAAAAGGACCTTTGATACTTCTATCTTCATTCAGCAGGACCTGCGCTGACGTCACCACGTGGTGAGCGCGATTACGTCATCAAAGGTCCTTTTGCAGATCTTGAAAGAAGAAGAAAGAAGACGATGCCAGCTGTGAGAACAACCGGATGAGGTGAGTTAATTATATATTTTTTTTAACCCCTCAATCGACATTTTAGTAAGCATTCTGTTTTAAGAATGCTATTATTTTCCCCTATAACCATGTTATAAGGCAAAATAATACAGTGAATTTACATTAATGGGTTCCAGGGTTGCTCATCCCTATCATCTCCTAGCAACCATGCGTTAAAATCACACCGCATCCGCACTTGCTTGCGATTTTCACGCAGCCCCGTTCATTTCTATAGGGCCTGCGTTGCATGAAAAACGCAGATTATAGAACATGCTGTGATTTTCACGCAACGCACAAGTGATGCGTGAAAATCACTGCTCATCTGCACAGCCCCATAGAAATGAATGTGTCCGGATTCAGTGCGGGTGCAATGCGCTCACCTCACGCATTGCACCCGCGCGGAAAACTCGCCCGTGTGAAAGGGGCCTTAGTGTCCCCAGTATAAGTAATTGCTCCATTTGTGCCCTCAGTGTAAGTAATGGACCCTCAGTGCTCTCAGTATATATAATTTGCCCTTGTTGTGCCCTCAGTAATTATAGTGCCAAATTATTCCATAAATCTTATAATTTATTCATTTAAATCTCTGTTCTTTCTGAGCTCAATAGCGAAGTGGCCTGTCATATCAGTGATTGATAGCCTTCCCTGTATAACTATATATAGAGATAGCTATCAGTCACTGATAAAACTGCCCACTAGGCTAGGCTGCCGCCTAGCTTCGTTCCTGAATGTAATTGGTACTGAGCTCAGAAAGAGCAGAGATGTAAATTACAAGTTAGGCCTCATGCACACGACCGTTGCTGTGTGCCTGTTCCGCAAAATGGGGTTCCGTTGTTCCGTGATCCGTTTTTGTCTTTGTTTCCATGTGTCTTCCTTTATTTTTGGAGGACCACCAGACATAAAGGAAAGTAAAAAAAAGTCTAAGTCAAGTTTGCCATGCAAATGATAGGAAAAAAATGGACGTGGACGCGCGGACGCAGATGACAATCTTGTGTGCCTCCATGTTTTTTAGCGGTCCCATTGACTTGAATGGGTCCATGAACCGTTTTCCGTGAAAATAATAGGACAGGTTATATATTTTGGAACCACGGATCACAGACGCGGGTGACAAACGGTGCATTAGCAGAGTTTTAAATACCATGGTCTTTATCCGGCAGGGGAACAGACTACCGGGTTTACCATATCTGGCAGAGCCGTATTCCGCCACACACTGCTGGATGCCCGTTCACTATAAGCTACCTGATCCCATTATAGTGAATAGGGATCTGGCAGTGCATGGCGGTGTCTGGCTATACCTGATACAGTAACTCCGGTAGTGTGTTCCTCTGCTGGAGCAGACGACTGGATTACTTTGGCGGAGATGTGAACCTACCCTTAACAAGCGACAAGCAACAATCCAGCCAAACAATCATTGATACGTCTTGTTTTCAAGATAAAAATCATTCTGTCAAAGACTGTTCTGTGAATAATGTAATTAATATAAAGCATAAAGAACAATGCCTGTGTGAGTACTGACCAAGTTTTCACCCCCAGTAGAAGAGGGGATGATCCCAACTGGGCCCCCTCTTGCTCTGGGCCCCATAGCAGTCTCATGGTCTGCCACTATGGTAGTTACGCCCCTGTGTATATTGGCTACTGTATATAACAATTGCTTCCTTCCCCGCACAAGAAAAATATAATCAGGAAGTGATTTTTTTTATATAATTTTGAACAACATCCTTTGTTTAAAGGTGTTATGCCAGGTTTGGTGTAAAAATTAAAATAAAACATTACATAGTACATGAAATCTATTTCTAACAAAGCTAGAACCAGCCCTGTACCTCACATGGGTCCAGAGATCTCCTGATTTATTGCTTCAATTGCTTTGCTAGATTTATTTCAAGCTGACAGCTAAGAGGGCGTGTCCTTTCTGCTGCAGCTCTCTCCTTCTCACATATCAGGTAGTGTGTCCTATATGCTGCAAGCCTCTCACTATCACAGGTCAGTAGGGTGTGTCCCTTCTTTTGTATCTCTCTCTCTACCACCTCTCATGGGGCGTGTCTTTTCTGCTGCAGCTCTCTCCCTGTAACGGTCACAGCTTCTTATAGTAGCTCCGGCTGGTGGCATTAAACGATGGAAATGAGCATGTGTAACCACCTCAGCAATGATACAGAGGTGGATAGAGAAATAAGGAAGAGAACAAGCAGCCGGTGGAGGTAGACAGATAGATTTTATTGAAAAACTCACTGGTTACACAAAATTTTTAATTGCATTCATTTATAAATGTGTTCAGATCCAAGATGCCGATTTGGAAAATGTAGATTATTTTTATTGGATAACCCCTTTAAATCTGATTTCACATGCTTTAAATTTAATAAATAAAACTGGATTTATAAAGTATTTCTCTTTAAATAAAGCAAGATGATAAAAAACGACTGAGAGGCGGGATTGGTAGAAGGGGTAGGTGAAGTAGTTGGCTGCCTAGGGGTACCACTTGGGGACTGGCAAAATTTACCAAAGAATGATATGAAATAATACTTGTCTTGTGAAAATCGGTTGTGGCATTCCCAAGAAAAAAGGTTTTTATTCTTTATTTGAGGATCTGAGGTGCACAGAGCGGCTAGACCCTAGCTCTAGGTACACTGACACTTTCATTTGAATAATCACAATCTTTTTATTTCTTAGGAATGTCACATTCGATTCTCGCAACACAGGTATCGTTTTAATCAGCAGGATCAACTCTACCAGGAAGCATGCCTAGTTTATTGGGGTTGATCCTGCTGAAATGTGCTCTTAAAGGCTGCCATACATAAGCACACCTAATACTCTCTAGCTGGTGTGGCATTATTTGATTTAGATTTGACCGTCTGCAATATTGTGGCTGTGAGCACTTCTGGAACTCTTTTAGTGGATTATGAGGATATTTTCAAATTATAAATTCTATCTAAATTCCTATCTAATCTTACCTTTTATCTTACCGACATTTAAAGTGGTTGGCCCATCTCATACATTGGGGGCATATTGCTAAGACATATGCCCAATATATAGGTGCATGTCCCAACTCTCTAAAATGGAGCCAGCAAAATGAAGGATAGCAGACCACGTATGCGTGGCCACCCTCTGTTAATTTCTATGGGACTGCTGGAATTAGCCACGCAATGCACTCGGCTATTTTTGGAAGTGCCATAGCAATTAATGGGAAGCACACCGTGCAAGCACAGCCACCGCTCCACTCACTTTTATGGGGCTAACGGAAATAGCTCTGCTATTTTTGGCAGTCTCATAGAAATGAATGGAGGGCGGCTGTGCATGTGCTGTCTGCTCTCCTTGACTTTTCGGGCTCCTTTTTAGAGATAGTTGCAAGTCCCAGAGGTGGGGATGTGGCTATTTATGTTGTTTCCTCTACAGTCACATATAAAACCAACAAGTTATTTTAACATCGTGTTTGGAGATCAGTGAAATTTTCTAAAATGTGAATCGGCCACTTCGCCGAATTTCTCCAAGAAATTTGCTACGTTACGAAATAATTCGTCACGAACCGCGTTAAATCAGGTCTCTCCCAGCCTGCTGTTCAGGCAGAATGTATCTCAGTGTATGCATAGCTAGTCCTTTCTGGTAGTGAAACAGTTACTGTGTGTCAGAGTGACAGGAAGGGTCACATATATGGATGTGTGCATCATTGTGCAGGCCACCAACAGTGTTAGTTAACCCCAACCAAAAGAAAAGCATACAGCAGCCTTCAATATAACAAAAAACATTGTGTGCCCCTGCAGGAGCTGTGTCCCAATAACTCTTTAGTGGAACAAAATAAGGACATGGAAGCAGCGCCAATAAAGTAGTGGGAAAAAAAAGGTAATCCATGTTGTGGCAGTGCAAACACATGCTTTGAATCCCTTCTGTTAGTTGTAGAATGACTGTGCATCACTATTAAGCTTAGTTCACACCACTTATTTGGTCAGTTATTCTTATTAGTTATTGTCAGCCCAAAGCAGGTGCAGATCTTCTATTCATGATACCTAATCTGAGAGTAGGCTTGGCTCCTAAATTTGGCCCACAATAATTGATGAAAATAATGAACCAAATAACAGAAGTCTTACAGGACACTATTAACGTGAGGTCTAATTTACCGTTTAGTGGCCCAAGATTCAAGTAGTGGCCCCATGACAGTGGGGAGGGTGTCAGCAGTAAGACTGTGTTCACATCACTGTTTATTTTTCTATTCTTCTTATCTGTCAGAAGAACAGCCCAAAAAAGCAGATCCTATATTTTGAGCATCCACCTTTAGTCAGTATTTGGTCAGCATTTGATCAGTATTTGTAAGGCAAACACAGGAGTGGGTTTAAAACAGAGAAAAAATGTGATGGAAATATTTGCATCTGCTCCGTGTTTTGGACCCACTCCTGCTTCTGGCGTCCAAATCCTGATCCAATCCTGATGTAAAATACTGACTGTGTGATAGAGGCTTCAGGCTTGGTTTGCATGAGTTTTGTCCATTTGCATCTAAAATCGGTTTTATTCAGATGAAAAATAAGTTCTGCATGCATGGCCTCTATCACACGATCAGTATTTAATAATTTTTTTTTGCATAAGTATTTGATCAGTATTGGTAAGGCAAAAAAAAGGGGTGGGTCCAAAACAGACATAACATGTGATCAAAATATGTGCATGTCTTCTGTGTTTTGGACCTACTCTTGCTTTTGGCTTCCAAATCAAGATCTAATCCTGATGCAAAATACTGACTGTGTTATAGAGGCCTTATGGACGCTTAAACAACAGGACTTGTTCTTTTGTTATTTTTCTATTCTTCTGACCGATCAGAAGAACGGAGAAATAAACGGTGATGTCATCATGGACAAACAGGGACACTAGTGTGTGATTGATGAGGGTGGCAACAGGATGAAGAGTTACAATAGTGTCCCCATTACAGAGTGCTGAGGGTGGCAACAGCATGAAGAGTCACAATAGTGGCCCCGAAACAGAGTGGAGAGAGTGGCAACAGCATGAAGATTCACAATAGCGGCCCCGGAACAGAGTGGTGAGGGAGGCCACAGCATGACGAGTCACAATAGTGTCCCCGGAACAGAGTGTGGAGGGTGGCAAGAGCATGAAGAGTCACTATAGTGGCCCTGGAACAGAGTGGTGAGGGTGACAACAACATGAAGATTCACAATAGAGGCCATGGAACAGAGTGGGGAGGGAGGCCACAGCATTATGAGTCACAAAAGTGTTCCAGGAAACAGAGTGGGGAGGGTGGCAACAGCATGGAGAGTCACAATAGTGGACCCGGAACAGAGTGGGGAGGTTGGCAACAGCATGGAGAGTCACAATAGTGGACCCGGAACAGAGTGGGGAGGTTGGCAACAGCATGGAAAGTAACAATAGTGGATCCGGAACAGAGTGGGGATGTTGGCAACAGCATGGAGAGTCACAATAGTGGACCCGGAACAGAGTGGGGAGGTTGGCAACAGCATGGAGAGTCACAATAGTGGCCCCGAAACAGAGTGGGGAGTGGCAGTAACAGCAGAAGATGGTGGCAGAACACAATAGGAGCAGATGGCAGTAGAGAGAGCAGACGTCTGCCAACTGGTGAGTGGCAGCATCAGAATAATGGCAGCAGCACATGGGCAGAAGTAATGGGCCATTTGTCACAATGTTCCGGTGTGGAAGCACACTACAATCAGATCATTACTGCCAGAATGATCTAGTCGGTTATATCAGGCATCGGTGTGTGGAAATCCTGTTTGATCCAGGCCTGATTCATCTTTATAAAGGTTAGTCTTTAAACATTCAACATTTTGTGTTGAAAGGCGAGTTCTCTACACTAAACACCCTCTCTGATGCCACACTACTGGCCGGGCAGAAAAGCGTGGCCAGGGAAAACTCGACCAGTTGTGGCCACAATTCAAGTTTGGCTGCCCAGTAGACCAGGTGATCTTGGATCTGGGGTGACAGGGTACAGTCCAAGTATTCCACCACCTGCTGGTTTAGGTTCTGCTCTATGTCCTGCTGCTGCTGGGTGGTTTCTTCAGTAGGTTAGACCTTCATGAGGATGGGCGATGGCACATGTAGGCAGTGACCAACTACTAAGGATGTCTTAATAGTAGCGGAGTATTTTTGTCCCTCTCATAAGGTTTAAAAAAAAGCCCCAATTTTAGGCCAGTAACAAGGGTCTAACATTGTGGAGAGTCAGTAGTCACCCCTTTGCTGAATGGTAATAATGCAGCTGTTGCACAAGGGACTCAGAGGCCATGGTGTGTTAGGGTCATCTGCATTTTCTTTATTGTCACCCTCTAGCTCCTCATGCGCCTCCTGCTCCTCTCCTGTCACTTGGGCAGATAAACCACCTAGTTCTGTATAGAATTCCTGGGCGTTTATATCCTGCTCCTCAGCCTCCTTCTCCTGCGCCAGTTCAGCCTCCACAGGGCTCAAGGTGGCAGTGAGATGTAGGCGCTACGTCTCTTGTCCCCTCGCCAATCAGATTTATCAGCATCCCCTCCAGGACGTGAAGAAGTGGAATTACATAATCCATCCCGTGACGGACAAATAAAGTGCCTCGTCAAAGGACCTGAGCAAACATCAGTTATCACGCATGAGCTGCCACACTCTAACGTGAAAGTCACACCGGGGAGTACTCCTGTCCGTCTGCATCATCAAGAAATCGGTCACGGGTTTACTCTGTTCATACAGTTGGTCCAACATGTGGAACGTGGAGTACACGTGTGGAGACTTTGTATATGAGGCGATGAAAATTACCACACTGCTGAGCATGGTATTTTACTCCCACCACTCCGTGCTGACTGCCTGATGCTGCCTTTATGAATCCATGCACAGCTAGTTGTTTTTCCAACAGATAGGCTCCTGAGTAGCAGACACTCTACCCCAGCGTGTTTCACTTCAGATCTCATACTGCTTTCACCCTCCTGGGTCATTGGCATGCTGCTACCCTGCTGCTGTCTTAGGAGCCTGCTGCCACCCTCACCCTCTGATGATGATGCCCCCTCTTCACCCAGTTCCCAAGTGCGATCGGCTACATCATCATCCACTGCTGTCTGCTTGTCACTTATGTCACCCTCACCAGTATCATGGTCACGTCCCTGACCACTTGCAACACATGCTGCCCCCCGACTGCCATCATCGGTAGTTTCACACCTTAGGGAGGATGCAGTGAACCTTTCTTCTAAGTCTGTGGTGGCCTGTATCTGCTGACTGTCCTCACTAAGCTCATCCTTGCTGAAAAGCGGAGCCGAGCCAGCAGCATACATTATTTCCTGAGCAGACGGATCAGCAATAGAAAGAGGCAGTTGCAGGACAGGTGAAGGCACAGAGGTTGTTCCTGGGGCATGCCAACTAAGTGTGTTGTCAGAGGAACCCACGATTCCTGGCTGTGTGTATCTGCGAGTCACCTGAGATTATGTTGATGTGCGAGTCAACCATTCCTGTAAAGCTGGATTGTTGGTCAAAACATGACCACTGTCTGACAGTAAAAGCTCTGGCTTGTTCCTGCATCTGCTGCTCCCACCACCCATTCTTCTGTTGCTACTTGTGCCAGCTACAGCAAAATTTTTGCTGCTGCCTGTACCTTTTGAGGGCCCAGGCAACTGTCTGTTGGCTATAGTATACAGTAACTGAATCAGTAATATAACTACATAACTATGAATGGCTCAGCAGGTGAACTAGATAAATGCGCCTGTATATTAGACCACCTGTTGACACTGATGCACAGTAAGTCTATGTATAACAGAACAGATTAAGAATGAATGGCGCAGCAGCTAAACAAGATGCACGTGGCGATTACACTGAGCCTGCACTGTCCCTGCAGTCTCCCTATGCTCTCCCTAGAGTGTCTAAAACTCTCCCTACAATCTCCCTACACTGTCCCTGAACTCTCCCTATCCAATATTCTGCAATTTAAAACTTTCTAAAACACTGTGCCTAGCACTTGCCACATCTCTCCCTATACTCAGTTCCCAGTGAAATGGCGGAGAATGAAACTTTTGTAGGTATGTTACATCAGAGGGCTGCACGGCTGCATGGCATTATGGGTCATATGATCATATCACGTTCCTGGGCTTCTTACTTTCACTTTGTAACACATGTAGCTGCCATTTTAGGAATAAAACAATTCATTACCATAAAGTGCAAGGAAATTTGGTTGCAAATCAAATCTTTCCTGAAATTCGGATCGAATTCCACTTTGTTAACTTCTATTTACTCAACACTAATTGTGTTGTAAGGGCAGAGTAGAATTGCCTCAAGGAATGGAATCATAAAGAAAGTGATGATGGCACATCTCTCCCTATAGCACTTGCTTGGTTAATGCCACGCCATTCTTTTCAGTTTGTATTTATAGAGATGCCTGGAGGTATATAAACTCCAATTTAAATGTGCCTGCTTTCCATCTACAGGCTACATTTAGGTGCACCTGTGAGGCCTGGGCCATATCAGCCAGTCTTGAGTGGGACTCGCAGACTCCTCCCTCCTCCCATTGCAAGCATGGCTACATGCTGGAGGTAACTGGTGAGTTGTTTGTGAGTCGGCCTCACTCTCCTGTAATTTGCCCACTGGCCCCTGGTATTGCCCATACGGCACAGGTAGGTGAGTGTTAGGTCCCTGAGCTACTTGAGAAACCTTGGCGCGGTGCTCGGGCTCAGACATGTCCTACACCGTAGGATATGTTGGCTAATCTCTCAATTGTAACATCGGTTTGAGGGTTTAGTAAGACCGCAGAGTGCACCTGTCTTTGCTATTATTTTGTTATATTGTTATATTGATTACCACATCCACATAATTGCTATCTTGTGTAGGATGTCTATTGTGGTACTTGTGGTTCGCTGCGGGCATCCTCCACTGTATGCATTTTTGCTGGGGATCGTCATTAGCAACGGGCCACAAGTGCAGGATTTGCTCCCCTATATATATGCACAACTGCATGTGGGTTTGAACATTTCCTGCTTGGTAAATGCCACGCCATTCTTTTCAGTTTGTATTTATATGAAATTTCACAGTATGCAAGTTGTATATAACTTTATGTCATTTAAGTTGTGTTAATTTTTATGTCTATGGCAGACCTGTGACTCTTTCCACTGTACATAACTTACAGTGATGTCTATAAACAGGCATATTCATGATGATGTCATCTAATATATAAAGCTGAGTGTATGTGTGTGTGTGAGTATGTGTGTATGTCCGCTAAAGGAATCCGCACCGTCGCATTTACAATCACGAAATTTGGCACACAGGTACATCAGGTGTCTGGGAAGGTTTTTTTGGCCGAGTCTCAGCTCTCTAGCACGTATCGTTCCTGAGATATTCCCAAAAAATGCATTAGCCAATAAAATCCTGGTCACATGACCCTTATCAGCCAATAGAAGCTCGCAGGCCCTTAGTCTCCACATACACAGTTTTATACCAGGTCTCCATAACAACCCAGCCATTTACTGCTGTAGGTCAGCTGTAAAGGGGCAAGGCGCTGTGGATGACACTGCTAAGGGAGCGGAGTGCTGTGGAGGTCACAGTTAAGGGGACGGTCCACTATGGAGGTCAGTGTTAGGGGGCAGATTGCTGTAGAGGCCACTGTTAAGGGGACGGGGTACTGTGGATGTCACTAATAAAGGGGCGGCCACTGTGGAGGTCACTGTTAAAGGGGCGGGCTGCTGTGGAGGTCACTGTGAAAGGGACGAGCGCTGTGGAGGTCTATGTTAAGGGGGCAGAGAACGGTGGAGGTCATAATTAAGGGGATGGTCCGCTATGGAGGTCAGTGCTAAGGGGTGGGGTGCTGTAGAGGTCACTGTTAACGGGGCGGGTTATTGTGGAAATCACTGTTAACGAGACGGGGTACTGTGGAGGTCACTAATAAATAGCCGTTATTTTCATCCCCAGTTTCCCATTATTCTACATACCTCATCGCCACATCTAGCACTGTTCATCTCCATGGTTGGGGCAGACTGGCCGTACACCCTACAGTGAAATTTCCTGGTGGGCTAATGCTCAGTGTATCTATGCACCTGGCCAGCTGCCACAGTGGCCCTCATGATTTCAACTCTATGGCTGCTCTCAGAACAGGAGTGGCAGTATTTTGTGCTGTACTGTGGTATTTGGTTCTGCTGAGGCAGTATATTGTGCTGCACTGTACCATATTTTGTGTTCTGCCCTTTGGTATTTGGTTCTGCTGGGGCAGTATTTTGTGCTGCACTGTGGTATTTGGTTCTGCTGGGGCAGTATATTGTGCTGCACTGTGGTATTTGGTTCTGCTGAGGCAGTATTTTATGCTGCACTGTGGTATTTGGTTCTGCTGTGGCAGTATTTTGTGCTGCACTGTGGTATTTGGTTCTGTTGGGGCAGTATATTGTTCTGCACTGTGGTATTTGGTTCTGCTGAGGCAGTATTTTATGCTGCACTGTGGTATTTGGTTCTGCTGTGGCAGTATTTTGTGCTGCACTGTGATATTTGGTTCTTCTGGGGTGGTATTTTGTGCTGCACTGTGGTATTTGGTTCTGCTGGGGCAGTATATTGTTCTGCACTGTGGTATTTGGTTCTGCTGGGGCGGTATTTTGTGCTGCACTGTGGTATTTGGTTCTGCTGGGGCAGTATAATGTTCTGCACTGTGGTATTTGGTTCTGTTGGGGCAGTATATTGTGCTGCACTGTGGTATTTGGTTCTGTTGGGGCAGTATATTGTGCTGCACTGTGGTATTTGGTTCTGTTGGGGCAGTATATTGTGCTGCACTGTGGTATTTGGTTCTGTTGGGGCAGTATATTGTGCTGTACTGTGGTATCTGGTTCTGCTGAGGCAGTATATTGTGCTGCACTGTGGTATTTGGTTCTGTTGGGGCAGTATAATGTTCTGCACTGTGGTATTTGGTTCTGCTGGGGCAGTATATTGTGCTGCACTGTGGTATCTGGTTCTGCTGGGGCAGTATATTGTGCTGCACTGTGGTATCTGGTTCTGCTGGGGTGGTATTTTGTGCTACGCTAAGGTATTGCTGGCGCTGCCCACTTCGGTTGTCCCTGCCTACATGTTTTGCTCCCCTTCTGTTAATAAGGACCTACAAAGAACATGGGGCCACTTTTAGTTTATTTTCCAGATTCATTTTAATGTTCCCAGTCCGCCCTTGCTCCATGAGAAATAAAGAATGAACCTGCCAAATGCTTGTTTCCCCTAAGATCAAATATCAAGGGGTTGTCTGTCAGCCCCAATAGACTACATTGTCAGCAGATTGTCTATGTCTGCTGGAGGTCATTCCTTATGTATTATGTGATGGTAAGTGACTGCATCTTCCTTCCCCATTTTTTATTTTTGCCAATTTTAGCAATTTCAATTTTATATAAGAAATGTACACAAGACATAAAGCCCCTATAAATATGTGGTACATGAAACACTTAGCCCACAGTGGTTTATTGCCGATTCTCGCCTAATGAATCTCATCCACATTAACAAACTTTTGTCAGTCTGTCTCCCTCGCTGTGTGTGACACTCTGCTCTACTCTCCTGCCTGATTTACATAGTATACGGTCAAGATTTCCCAGAAATGAGAAGCTCCTCCCCATTCTGTAAATGACAGATAAATGTTTAACAAGAATTCATGCAGACTCCGGTAGAAACAGATAAATCAGATGGGGGGAGGCTATGGGGGCTGTGATAAGAGAGGTACAATAAATTCCAAGCAGACAAGAAATAAGCATTAGATGATGGAGCAGACACAAAGCTGCTGCTACGTTATATAAATCAATATGGAATTCTATTTTTTGTGTAGTGACAAGGAAAGTGCTGCAATCTGACCAAGAAGCGGAATTGTCCTGCCGTTAACTATTTGTACTATGGGGCTTATATATTTAAGTGACTTGTGGTATCACTTTATAGGAAGGGAATACCTCTTTAAAAGGATGCAGCATTTCTATTTTTTGCACAACACCCCTCTATAAAAACCATAACAACCAACACAATGTATTGCAATTTTGCAATATTGTAACATATGTATCATCTTAGCAGGTTTTTGTTATTGTGATTTATGCACCATGCCCATATATAACTTTTAACTGTGCATTTTGCTCAGCGGTTGCAGAGAGAGCAGAGTCTCTAGGAGTAACAGCAACGCCCCCGTTGCTCCTAGAGGCTCATTTACATATACTTAAACATCATTTTTCTCAGCAATGCAGACACATATGAACATGGGACCAACACAGATGGTCTAAAACATCATTTTTCAAAGACATTTTGGCTGGTCATCTTAAAGAGATTTTACTGTAGTTACACTACCATATTTTGTGTTGGCTTTCTACTTGAAGGCTTCCTACCATTGCAAGTGTGTTTGATATCATCTGATTCCACCCAATATCTGACCTGGGACCTTCCAGACCCAATTAATGCTGATTTAAAGAAATTCTACTGTATTACATACTGTAGCTGCATGAGCTGTATACTTTTAGATAATCTGTTTAAAACTGTAATATACAGTACATGCAGTTAGAACAAACTCATGACTTTCATCTTCCTTGTTTCTTGTTCACAAGGATGTTGCACAGCAAGGATGGGTGGACCGCAGTGTTAACATCAATTTTTGTGGTTAAAGAGGACCTTTCACCAGAATAAAGCATCTAAACTAACTATACAGACGTGTAGAGCGGCGCCCAGGGATCTCCCTGCACTTACTGTTATCCCCGGGCGCCGCTCCGTTCGCCCGGTATAGGCTCCGGTATCTTCATAGTTAGGCTCCACCCAGGGGAACCTGCCGGCGTCTCTTTCTCCTATGCTGTAGCGCTGGCCAATCGCAGCGCTCAGCTCATAGCCAGGCTATGAGCTGAGCGCTGCGTTTGGCCAGCGCTACAGCATACCATTAGCATTGGTCCAAAAAAAATAAAGAAATAATTTCAGACTTGCACTACTATGACAGCTTTACCTTCATAAATGGAAATGGAGGGCATTACTCAGGTGGTGCAGGATTTAGCTGAGAGGGTCCCACAGCAGGAGTCCCATCAGACTAGTCCCCCTGCTTCCGCAACGTCATTACTGATGGAGCTCCCTGACTGCTTCTCTGGTGACAATAAGGGTTTTGCAACTTTTAGAGAAATTGCAAACTGTATTTTCGGTGGAGACCTCACTCTTCGGGATTTGAGACAGAGATTCAGTATCATCATGTCTCTGTTGCAAGGTGACCCCCAGGAGTGGTCAGTTTCACTTCCGCCTAATTTTCCTGAACGGTATTCTATAGACTGTTTTTTTCTGCCTTTGTAGGCATATGAAAAGCCTGACTGGGCAGCTTACACTGAAAGTCAGATCCTCTCTTTGCGTCAAGGCAGGCCTATCGAGGAGTATTGCTCGGAGTTTCGCAGTTCTGGCCCTTAGATCACCGTTCAGACTGGGCCTCTCAGACACTCTGAGGGATCTGTTAGTTAGTCATCCAACCTCAGTGTCCTTAGACAAGGCAATGCTTCTAGCTATTAGACTACATTGACGTTTAAGAGACCAGAAGTGTGAACGTTCTGTCTCTGTCCATCCTTCTCCCTTCCCTTCTGTCTCTTAGTCTAATGTGGTGACGGCTCCAGAGTCTGAAGAGCCACTGCAAGTGTATACCTTGTCTTCTCAGCAAAGGAAGGAACACAGCTTCAAGAAGGGCCTTTCACCAGAGTCTGAAGAGCCACTGCAAGTGTATACCTTGTCTTCTCAGCAAAGGAAGGAACACAGCTTCAAGAAGGGCCTTTGCCTCTACTGTGGCAGTCCTGCGATCCCATCCAACTAGGCCAGAGGTGGAAAACATCAAGCATCTGAGTGATAATCGGGGAGATCACTCAGATGCACAGGTATTTCCTGAAAAAATTGACAGTGTTGTATTGCCTGTAAATCTCCCTTCACAAGGTAGATCGGTTTCTGGCTTAGCTTTTGTGGATTTGGGGGCTGCAGCTATCTTTGATAATTTAGATTTTGTGACTGCTTTGGCTCTGAAGTTACCTGAACCGATTCTGGTATCCGGGGAAGATACTACTCCTTTGGCCGGAGGATAAGACTGCAGATTTGGTTCCATTCATTCTGAGAAGTGTGCCTTATATGTCATGAATTTTTTTTTGTCTGCTGACGTTGTCCTGGGATAACCCTGGTTGAGGGTACATAGTCCTATGTTTAATTGGAATACTGGAGAATTAGTAAAAGGGGGTTCCCAGTGCTCTAATCATTGCATTTTTATCCTGCTTGCTGGTCTTGAATTTTTTTATGAAGAAAGATGGTGGACTATATCCTTGAATCGACTTTAGAGAATTAAATAGTATTACTGTCAGGAACCAGTATCCTCTTCCTTTTATCCCTGATTTTTTTAAATCAAATTGTTGAGGCTCAGTGGTATTCTAAGATTAACCTAAGAGGAGCCTACAACTCGGGAGGGATTTGGATGGAAGGAATAAGGATGATGATGGACAGGTCACAGGCCAGGCCCCAAATGTTGCCGGCGCCGCACTGTGAAGGGGCCTGGCCTGAAAAACTAACTTAAAACTAAGTTGAGTTGACTGACATGCTGCCGGGCCCCTTGTCAGCCCGAAGCAGCTGATTCCCCTGCTTCCCCGGTATTTACGCCACTGCTTCAGAGGTTGGAGTGGGTGCTTTTTTGTTGCAGGGGTCATCTTCTCTGACTATCTTGCTTGCAATTTTCCACAGGATTATGTATATTTTGTATTGGACCAATATGTATTGATTAAATCACTGTTTTTTGACACGTGTCACGTGTGTTTGCACTATATTATATGAATTATATATTGATTATATATATTTATTAGATTACATTTTAGATGTCATGATTATTTGCGGCTATAATTTTAGAAATTTAGCACAGTATTATTTCACTTTAATACATGAATTATATAACTAGTATCTATTATGATCATTTATTGTCAGAATATCACTTCTAGCACGGGTCACTTTTAGCAATGCATCATGTGGAATGATTGAGTAAAAAAGAGGAGGGGGGGAATAAATCCTCTCTTGTTTGCCAATACTGGTTTTTACATTACCGCATTTTTGGCAATTATTGTACTCTGTAAGCTGCCTTTGCATATATTGGTTTGGTTTATTGCACTTATGACAAGCTATGCCATTTGTATGGAGTAGTGTTATTTATCTATTGTTATTTGTATGTGTTGTATTCCCCAGATGATAATGTTACGATACTTGCCCCATCCTGCTCTTCATTTCCTGTCTCCACCTGGCATTTGCGCATCGCACCAGTGCGCTGTGGTGCGACATCGTGGGGGCGCTCCTACATCTGGTCTCCATGGGGGCCGACCGACGCATGCCCCCAGGCCATGCGATCGGGCGGGAGGGGGTGTGGCTGCACATTCCCAGCGTGGCACCCTCCTCCTTGCCTGGCCGTGTGGCGTCATGGGTGTGTCTCGCTTGGTCTCCAGGCGACCGGTGGCGCGCTCCTATGATGTCATATCCTCAATCACTGGGTGCATGCGCGATGATAATGCCGGATGTGGACCACACTATTTAAGACGGACACCAGTGTTTACTCTCTACCTCCTGACGAAGCCTTTCTTGGCGAAACGCGCGTCGAGGTGCAGCTCTGGTCAGACACCCGGTGCTTCCGCTCATCATGGGTAACTTATGCATTCTGTAATATATGCTTATATGTTTAGTGCTTTATTCTGTTATTATCGCTTACGCATACCACTGTTGCTTTACCACGACCCCATTTACTATGTGACTTGGCTGTTTGCTCTATACAGGCAGGCCACGATTGTCATATGTGATGGGCAACCCTGATATGTGTGACCTTGTGATTTTTTACATGTGCGGAATGCGTATAATTATATGTTACTTTGGGTGAATATACACCTCACCCATTACAATGCGGTTCAGCACCTAGTGTTTCTGGCATGTTCCCTTGTTAGTATGGTATATGTGAGGGTGGGGGTTCATGGCTCCGACACACGGGGCGTCCCATCCCCCATTACCTGGTGCCTTTGTGTTACTGTATATTTATTCCATGTCTTAATAAACTACATATATTTTATATGAGTGCTCTATATAAGCTTGAGTCACATAGCGCTGCACGTCACTCTGCTGTTACAAGTGTAGGGAGAGGATGCTGCTGGACTTGTGATTTCAGGGAGAGAATAGGAGAGAATCTAACTTAGCGATCTACAGAGAAATAGTTGTGTGGGTGCAGGGCACAATCGATTTACCCTGCCCTGAGGCCATTGCCCAAAAAAAATACAACTTTCATAATTGTGTTAAATGGTGGGTAGCGGCGGCGGCGGCCATTTTATACATGCTCAGTGCACCAGCACTGCATCTGAGCTTTTGGGACATTGCAAATCACCATTTTTTCTGGGCAAACTACAACATCTGGATTAGTCAGTGTGCAATTTAAGCTAGAAATACACCCATCATTTTCTGTGGTTTGGAAAACACATTTTTTATTTAAAAAAAAAAGCATTTCCAAGATCTGCAAGTGTTAAATTCAAGTTTAATATATACAGCTTTCATATTCTGTTACCAAAAAAAGACTTTTTTGGCAATCTACAACATCTGTATTAGTCAGTGTGCAATTTAAGCTAGAAATACACCCATCATTTTCTGTGGTTTGAAAAACACACCTTTAAAAAAAACAACAGTATTTTCCATATCTGTAAGTGTTAAATTCAAGTTTAATATATACAGCATTCATATTCTGTTACCAAAAAAAGACATTTTTGGCAATCTACAACATCTGTATTAGTCAGTGTGCAATTTAAGGTAGAAATACACCCATCTTTTTCTGGGGTTTTAAAAACACACTATTTTTTTCAAAAAACAGTATTTTCCAGATCTGCAAGTGTTAGGCCCCTTTCACACGGGCGAGTATTCCGCGCGGATGCGATGCGTGAGTTGAACGCATAGCACACGCACTGAATCCTGACCCATTCATTTGTATGGGGCTGTGCACATGAGCGTTGTTTTTCACGCATCACTTCTGCGTTGCGTGAAAATCGCAGCAGGCTCTATTTTGTGTGTTTTTCACGCAATGCAGGCCCCATAGAAGTGAATGGGGCTGCGTGAAAAACGCATTGCATCCGGATGTACTGCGTTGCGTTTTTCACGCAAGTAACTTAGCAACACTCATGGGATTTAAAGACAGGAAGTAGGCGTTTCTCAGCGTCTGGCTGCGTCAGTTTTGTGCCTGAACAAGAGGGAGAAAGTTGGCAGCATCAACTTTTCAGCCCTTGCGGAGCCCAAAAATGCCCAAAACACCACACATCATGGACGTTGAAAGGCTCATTGTCCTGGTGCAGGAGAGGCCCTGCATCTGGGATCTTCGGTGTGGGGAGTACCAGGACCGTTATAAAAAGGATGCCGCCTGGACGGAGGTTGCCCAGGATCTTTTTGCCACAATCTAGGAGAAGACAGGCCCAAGTAGAAGGAATTTAAGTAAGTACACAATGTATACATGTTTGAGCCTTTCAGTACTCCCTAGTATATAGTCGTAGTTATACGTTAGTGTTCCTAGTATATAGGCGTTAATTGACTATTTTTTATGAATAGATTTTGATATTATTATTATTATTATTTATTATTAAAGCGCCATTCATTCCATAGCGCTGTACATATGATAAGGGGTGCACATACATAATACAGACAATTGCACTAAGCAGGAACAAGACGAGTTACAGACTGGTACAAAAGGAGAGAGGGCCCTGCCCGTGAGGGCTTACAATCTACATGGTATGGGAGAAGGACACAGTAGGTGCGGGTTAAGTTGGTCATGGCGGTATAGAGGCAGCAGGGTCACGGGTTGTAGGCTTGTCTGAAGAGGTGGGTTTTCAGGTTTCTTTTGAAGGATTCCACTGTAGGTGAGAGTCTGATATGTTGGGGTAGCGAGTTCCAGAGTATGGGGTATGCACGGGAGAAATCTTGGAGTCGATTGTGGGAAGAGGAGAGAAGGAGGTCTTGTGAGGATCGGAGAGTGCGTGTGGGTGTGTATCGGGAAAGTAGCTCAGAGATGTAGGGAGGGGACAGGTTATGGACGGCCTTGTATGTATTTGTTAGTACTTTGAAGTGAATTTGTTGGGCAATGGGGAGCCAGTGAAGGGATTAGCAGAGGGGAGAGGCAGAGGAGTAATAGGGTGAGAGGTGGATTAGTCGGGCAGCAGAGTTGAGGATAGATTGGAGGGGTGCGAGAGTGCTAGATGGAAGGCCACAGAGGAGAATGTTGCAGTAGTCTAGGCGGGAGATAATGAGGGCATGTACAAGCATTTTCGCAGATTCAAAGTTAAGGAAAGCACGGATGCGGGAGATGTTTTTGAGATGGAGGCGGCAAGTGGTGGAAAGGGCTTGGATGTGCGGTCGGAAGGAAAGGGCAGAATCCAAGGTCACTCCAAGGCAGCGGGCTTTGTTGACTGGGGAGAGTGTGCAGCCATTGATCATGATAGATAGGTCTGTTGGGGGGGTTGAACAAGATGGGGGAAAGATTATGAATTCTGTCTTATCCATGTTAAGTTTAAGAAAGCGAGAGGCGAAGAAGGATGATATAGAAGATAGACATTGTGGGATTCTTGATAGTAAGGTGGTGATGTCTGGACCAGAGAGGTAGATTTGTGTGTCGTCAGCGTAGGAGTGATACTGAAAGCCATGGGACTCTATGAGCTGTCCCAGGCCAAAAGTGTAGATAGAGAAGAGCAGGGGTCCTAGGACAGAGCCTTGTGGGACACCAACAGAGAGGGAATGAGACGAGGAGGTGGTGCGGGAGTGGGAGACGCTAAACCTCCGGTCTGTGAGGTATGATGTGATCCAGGAGAGGGCCAGGTCAGTGATGCCAAGAGATGAGAGATTGATACCTGTTCCTTTCATGTCTTTGTATTACCAGTTGAAGAGGTCAAGAATCGTTGGCGGAGCTGCAGGGACCAGTTCCGCAAAGAAATGAAACAGCGTGGGCGGAGCGGGGCTGGTCCCCCCAAGAAAAGGCCCTATCTTTTCCGGGAGCAGCTGATGTCCCTGCGTGATATAATGGAGCTGCGTCCGTAAGTCCATGTTAGTCATAGTGAAATGGTCATTGGAGTTGTATTTATGGTATGGACATATAGGTTACAGATGTAGCAGGGTAAACACACATGCTTTATGTGACATGTGATGCTAACTAAATGCTAATTAATGCATTATGCAATAGCTTTTCTAGGCATTTTGCTTAAAGATAACATGATTATTATAGACATTCAAGTTAAAGAGTGTGTGTGTTATTCCTGCTACATCTGTACTTATAATGTAAATAAAGTATTGAAATTTCAACATATGTTTTTTTATTTTCTAATGTTTTTAGAACTGAGGACAACCTAGAGGAGGAAGGTGATGAGTCGGCCCCGCACCAATCAAGTGCATGTGAGGAGGACACCACATCAGCACAGCATGAAAGTGGAGCTGGACCAAGCACAGCACCATCAAGGCCTCCTGCAGCATCTGGTGCCGATTCCCTCCCCCCCCCCCCCCCCCCCTCTGGCTCTACCCAGCAGGGCCAGACGACGGGCAATGCCTCTTGCCGAATCTAACATAAATAAGCAAGTTCTAGATTATTTATCTAGAGCACGGCAGGAGGATCATCATGACATGTTTGCCCATAGTCTGGCCCATTTTATGCGTCAGCTACATCCAGATCGACTGATGAGAACCAGAACTGCTGTTGAAATAGTTCTGGAGGTAGCTAATCGCCCACAAGAGCCTACAGAAATGTACGATGCGCTCGAAAGCCTGCGCTGTCATGGGAACATATTTAGCCCCCACCACCCCCCAGGTAGTCAGCCCTCACAGGGCCCCCAACAATTTCCTCCCCAAAGGGATCAGTATGGGCCACCAATTGCGCCATATGTGCCCCAGTATCAGGGGGAACCCAGTTATAGTCAGCAGGGCCCATCGTCCAGTCAACCTGGGCCAAGCCAATACTCTGGACCCCCTTCCCAGCAACAATTCACTGGACCTCCTTATCAGGGCCCATCGTCCAGTCAACCTGGGCCTAGCCAATACTCTGGACCCCCTTCCCAGCAACAATTTTCTGCCCCTCATTATCAGGGAGCCTCGTCCAGTCAACCTGGGCCTAGCCAATACTCTGGGCCCCCTTCACAGCAAAAAATTTCTGCCCCTCATTATCAGGGAGCCTCGTCGCCATCAAGACGTTATGTACATTTAGAATTTTTATTCGTTTTTTTTTTTTAAAAGCCTGAGTATATTTGAATATAGTGTGCAATAAAACACTTTTATTTTTCAAGTTTATAATTGTTAACATTTGTGTTTATTTTGCAGCAACACACACAATACAATATAGATTTATGATTTGTGTAAAACATCATTAGCCATGTTAAAGTAGCCCTAAATTAGAACATTTGATATACACTCTGGTGCTCCTGTACCCCCAGGGGGTTAATATCCACGCGTGGTTGAGAGACTGGACACTGACACAGAAGCTGGTCAAAGCAATCTCTAATTTATTACAGAAAGTAAGTGGTAAATGTATCTTCAGAAAAGGGCATTACTTTCTGAGGCCCAGGCATTATTTCATTGGCGCAAAAGGAAGAAGAGATAAGAGAGAGGAGATAACACCCTGGCATCTGTGCACTACTTTGGAATGTGAACTAATGTAAACATCTGTTAATCGTCACCATTTTGTAATGGCGTTTATCCTAACAATAATACTGCATACGTCATATGTGACAATTCAAGGGGTTTGCTTCTCTATAGGCAGTGAATAATATATACATATCATCAAGTCTTATGATTGGCTTATGCATTCCTCCACAATCTATACACCTGTACAAAGATGAGAAAACAGACCCTTCCCACAGCACAGCTCTTCCCCCCCTCTCTTCTCCAGTCTTGAAACAAAGAGGGGGGTGGGAGGCACTTGAAGAAGAAAAAGTTAACTCATTACAGTCCTAGAGATACAAAATATAGAATAAAATTCACACATCTTTAACAGCCACAAAAGAGCCATAAATTTCACATTTTTTTAATCACAATCTGTAAACACACATTAATGTATTGGATGTATTGGATTGTACAAGCCAACAAAGAGACCTTTGCTGGCCCGCTGCGAAAGTATAGGATGCACCCATATACGCTTCCTCCGCGGCTCCTCCTCAATAATTTCTGGCTGCTCTCCAAAACAACGGGAGACCAGCCACTGCAAAAAGACATGGTCAGTTGATGACAGGGTGAAAGTGGACATCCTGCAAAGGATAATCCAATAACAAAGACACACACCAACCACACAAAAACCACTCCACAAAAAAAATGGAGCTGTCCAACAAACAAAACACTGCATGCTGGGGCTATTTATATTGTGTTTGCTGTTACAGGTGAATCTAGTGGATAGATCAGTTTTTTTTCACGCGACTCAATCCCATACTAAAATGACAGCACTCGCATGAAAAATTGCAAGCTTTTCACTGAACGCATCCGGCCAAAAAACATGACGCCCGTGTGAAAGAGGCCTTAAATTCAAGTTTAATATATACAGCTTTCATATTCTGTTACCAAAAAAAGACTTTTTTGGCAATCTACAACATCTGTATTAGTCAGTGTGCAATTTAAGCTAGAAATACACCCATCATTTTCTGGGGTTTGAAAAACACACATCTGCAAGTGTTAAATTCAAGTTTAATATATACAGCTTTCATATTCTGTTACCAAAAAAAGACTTTTTTGGCAATCTACAACATCTGTATTAGTCAGTGTGCAGTTTAAGCTAGAAATACACCCATCATTTTCTGGGGTTTGAAAAACACACTTTTTTGACAAGAAACACTATTTTCAGGCCTTGCAGCATCAGCACGTGTGAAATTACAGGCTTATATACTGCTGTCAAATTCAGTTGTTAAACAAACACTCGTTTGGGCACAAAAAATTTACTTGGCAGCCTTTGATGCAGATGTCATTGTGAGATACACCCTTAATACATTTGGGTTACATTCAGAGATTTTAAATACCGCCATTTGGTGCACCAATATTGAATTCAGGCCTACACTGGTTCAGGCCCTGTGAGATACCCCCTTTACATACAGGGGTTTGATTCAGGCATTTGAAATACAGCCATTTGAAATACAGCCATTTTGGGCAAAGAAATCTTTAATTCAGGCCTACACTGATTCAGGCCGTGTGAGATACACCCTCTACATACAGGGCTTTGATTCAGGCATTTGAAATACAGCCATTTGAAATACAGCCATTTTGGGCAAAGAAATCTTTAATTCAGGCCTACACTGGTTCAGGCCGTGTGAGATACACCCTCTACATACAGGGGTTTGATTCAGGCATTTGAAATACAGCCATTTTGTGCAAAGATATATTTACTTCAGGCCTACACTGGTTCAGACCGTGTGAGATATCCCCCTACATACAGGGGTTTGAATCAGGCATTAGAAATACAGCCATTTGAAATATAGCCATTTTGTGCAAAGATATATTTACTTCAGGCCTACACTGGTTCAGGCCCTGTGAGATACTCCCCCTACATACAGAGGTTTAATTCAGGGATTTGAAATACAGCCATTTTGGGCAAAAAAATATTGAATTCAGGCCTACACTGGTTCAGACCGTGTGAGATACTCCCGCTACATACAGGGGTTTTATTCAGGGATTCGAAATACAGCCATTTGAAATACAGCCAATTTGTGCAACGAAATATTTACTTCAGGCCTACACTGGTTCAGGCCCTGTGAGATACTCCCTCTACATACAGGGGTTTGATTCAGGGATTTGAAATACAGCCATTTGAAATACAGCCATTTTGTGCAAAGATATATTTACTTCAGGCCTACACTGGTTCAGACCGTGTGAGATACTGTCACGGTCTATGGTGTGTTTAGTGACACTTTCCTTCACTTGTGGTTGCCCGTGGCAACGTGTGGTGTTCTGTGCATGTGGTGGCAGTGTCTCGGCCTTCTGGCTGATCCTCAGGACATGGTTGCCACGCATGCCGTTGCCGGCGGTAACGGGTGGAGTGTGAGCTTGTATGTGCTTTTCCCCTTTTAGTAGCTTTTATCCCTTGCCTGGTATTGGAAGGGTTAATTCCCTTCCTAGTATGTGAACACTGTGTGTGTCTGTGTGGGTGTGGCTACTTGGGGCTATTTAGCTCCTGCTGGATGCCAGTAGCTGAGGGGTACTTCAGCCATGGTGTTTGCTGGAGTCATCCTCCTGGTATTATTCCATCTGTCCAGTGAGGGCCACCCTTGTGGTCATAAGTAATGTTTAGACATAGATGTTCTTATCTTATTATATGTCTAGTGGTGTCTCTATGTTTATTGCAGCTTATGGTTTCTGGGTTCCTGTGTGCTTTATGTGTGTGCTGTGTCCTTTTGTGTTTGGTGTGGACATTAGCACTTCTGCACGGGTTCCAGTCTGTGGCAGGTAGGTGTTGTACTAGAAATTATATATTGATCACGGCACTCTATCTTGTACTGACTGGTTTAGGGTGCACGTCTCGGTGCGTTCCTTGCTCCACCTCTTGGAACAGGTAAGTATACAACAATTCAGACAGCACTCCAATGTTGATTAGTGATTTTTATTGGCCGGACATAGTGGTCCTTTTTTGGACTGAAACAACGTTTCGGGCAAAAAACATGCCCTTCATCAGGCTGATGTAAGAAAGAATAAATAAATATGTATAAGTACAATATTAGTAAAGTACATGATTGTATGGTACAGAAATAAATAAAGCTTTCTGTGGATACATAATTCCTATATACAGTATAATCAAATGCTGCATGATTCAAAAAATAATGAAGATACATGATTCTAAATAAAATAACATGACAGATTCCATTTACTCCATGGGATCATTAATAGCTATATAAATTCATAATAGCGAATGTTATGTCAAGAGAGTATACATAAATCTTGAATACCACAGTTACATCAGACATCAGAACCAGCTGGACCACTTGAGAGAAAGTGTGGCAGATAGAGCCACAATCCAGAAAGTCAAAGAACGCATATCCCAACACAAGTCGAACATACGCACTGTCAAGCTAGAGGCACCCCTAGTCCAACATTTCATGGAATACAGTCATTCAGTCAGTCAGCTTCGATTTCAGGTTATCGATTGGATAGCACCTCCCAGACGAGGGGGTAATCGTGAGCTGCAGTTACAGGAGAGAGAGATGTCATGGATCCGACGTCTAAACACTCTTGTACCCAATGGTCTTAATAGAGATTATGTTTTAGATTTATAATTCATCCTCTTCACCAATGTTAACCTTTTTTCTCTACATTTCTTTTTAGGGCCAGAGCCGTCTAATAACGGGTGGCGACACTCGTGAAGCACGCCCTAGCCGTTGGTATATGCTTTATGTGATGTCTATATTCAAGTTATACTGAACTACTGTACTATTGAGGTTTCACTCCACCTCCTCTCACTCACCCCTATGACACTACTTCTCTTTTATATGTCTGATTAACCTATGCCCATTGGCCTCATAGTAGGGCTTCCACCCAAATAAACACTTATACTGTGCACCATGGGTTGACGTAACTACAAATTAGGCGGTCATACACCCCATATACACCTATTGGCTGATTGATATACTCCATTCAATCATGCCATACCAATACATGGTGCCTATAATGTTATTGTTATTTTTTGAAACTATATATAGACCAAACCATTCCAGCGCTTCATATACCAACCATCTCCCTATTCCAAGATGGCTGCCGCCGACTATTTGGCTCTAGGGCGCATGCACGCAGACCAGAGCGATTTTCCCTAATCTAAAATGGCCGACCCCTGCCTTCCGGCTACTATACGCATGTGCGTACAGCCAATGATTAACTACACATCACCGCACCAGACTGGCGCCCGATGTGGATACTCGCAACATCGCGAGATCTCGAGCGCCTATCAGACGGCGTGTATCACCTATTTAAAACGCGGTTTTATGTACCGCAACTATGCCGGCCATTTACCCTCTAGAGCACGCAACTAGGTAAGCAACCCAGGAGCAGATATTGACGCATATCTTTTCGTTTCCATATACTCTTAGTCTGCATTGTTTTTTCCTTCCCTTGCTACCTCTAATAAGATAGAGGATTGCTCCGTATATATGCACACATTTAACGCTTATAGTATACATACCTAGTACCCTCACCTCTTTCTCTTAGCCTACATTACCACCTTTAATAAGATAGAAGATCGCTCCCTATATATGTACACACACAGTGCTTATAGTGTACATATCTAGTGCCCTCACTTCTATTATTCATTCTCCCTTCACTCTATCTGCCACACTTTCTCTCAAGTGGTCCAGCTGGTTCTGATGTAACTGTGGTATTTATGTATGCTCTCTTGACATAACATTCGCTATTATAAATTTATATAGCTATTAATGATCCCATGGAGTAAATGGAATCTGTCATGTTATTTTATTTAGAATCATGTATCTTCATTATTTTTTGAATCATGCAGCATTTGATTATACTGTATATAGGAATTATGTATCCACAGAAAGCTTTATTTATTTCTGTACCATACAATCATGTACTTTACTAATATTGTACTTATACATATTTATTTATTCTTTCTTACGTCAGCCTGATGAAGGGCATGTTTTTTGCCCGAAACGTTGTTTCAGTCCAAAAAAGGACCACTATGTCCGGCCAATAAAAATCACTAATCAACATTGGAGTGCTGTCTGAATTGTTGTATAGGTAGGTGTTGTACTAGTTTTACTACCTGCCATTGCCATCTGCTGTATATGTTTCCCATTACTTGCAGCTGGCCAGTGAGACCCCTGTTCATCCGTGCTCAGGAGGAACAGGTCGTCTTACCCTGGTCCTAGTTCCAGGGCTATCCTGAGGGCAAGTAGGAACCCTAGGTTCCGGAGTATGAGCCCTCCTACCATCAGGGGTGGCTCATACAGCTAGGGTCAGATTTAGGGATGCTATAGGAGGTGACCTGCTCCCTGTTTCCTGTCCTGGCCCAGCAGCTACCCTTTATTATTGACACCGCATGGCTGAGGGTTTCCCCCACCCTCAGCCGTGACAGATACCCCCTCTACATACAGGGGTTTGAATCAGGGATTTGAAATACAGCCATTTGAAATACAGCCATTTTGTGCAAAGATATATTTACTTCAGGCCTACACTGGTTCAGGCCCTGTGAGATACTCCCTCTACATACAGGGGTTTGATTCAGGGATTTGAAATACAGCCATTTTAAATACAGCCAATTTGTGCAAAGAAATATTTACTTCAGGCCTACAGTGGTTCAGACCATGTGAGATACCCCCCTACATACAGGAGTTTGAACCAGGCATTAGAAATACAGCCATTTAAAATACAGCCATTTTGTGCAAAGATATATTTACTTCAGGCCTACACTGGTTCAGACCGTGTGAGATACCCCCCTACATACAGGGGTTTGAATCAGGCATTAGAAATACAGCCATTTTGTGCAAAGATATATTTACTTCAGGCCTACACTGGTTCAGGCCCTGTGAGATACTCCCTCTACATACAGGGGTTTGAATCAGGAATTTGAAATACAGCCATTTGAAATACAGCCATTTTGTGCAAAGATATATTTACTTCAGGCCTACACTGGCTCAGGCCCTGTGAGATACTCCCTCTACATACAGGGGTTTGATTCAGGGATTTGAAATACAGTCATTTGAAATACAGCCAATTTGGGCAAAGAAATATTTAATTTAGGCCTACACTGTTTCAGACCGAGAGAGATACACCGTTTACATACTGTCTGTTACGGTTGCCTCAGGCTGGCTGAGGGTTGGACCGCTTAGATGTCCTTGTCCCCGAATTCTAGAGAGCGCTGTTAGGTTCCCTTTAGCAGTCATCCATGCTCCTGTAAGTGTAGATGAAATCCAGAGAGCTCTTACAAGGGCTAGTGATTAGTGATGCTCTACAAAATGAGTCAAAGCACGAATTGAAGGTAAGAAGCAGAATCTCCCTTTACTGAGGGCTACCCGCCCATATTTATGCAGGTCCCCATCTGGTGGACACTCCCCTAGGGGGACCAGATAGAGGACTGTGACACAGGACAGATAAACAACAATTCAGGACACACAGACACAATACATCCCCACAATGCATCCTGGTTTCCTCCTCTCTGCCCCGGAGACAACCGAGGAGTAATTCAATTATCTCTCAGGACAAAGGGAGATCGCCACTATACACGTGGGGACAACAGGACATAAATCACCATTCAAACATACAATGTCACAACCCTTGCAGTAAACATAGACACGTACCCTGGAGACAACCGAGGAGTAATTCCATTATCTCTCAGGACAAAGGGAAATCGCCACTATACACGTCTTAGCAGGAGGACGCATTTCACCAACATGGTGGAGCAGTATGTGTGCACACGCCTACACGTACTGAATGACGGGTCTACCCCTTCAAATTCTGGGTCTCCAAATTGGGCACATGGCCTGAGCTTGCCCTTTACGCCTTGGAGGTGCTGGCCTGCCCTGCAGCCAGTGTATTATCTGAACGTGTGTTTAGCACGGCAGGGGGCGTCATCACAGACAAGCGCAGCCGCCTGTCAACAGCCAATGTGGACAAGCTCACGTTCATTAAAATGAACCAGGCATGGATCCCTCAGAACTTGTCCGTACCTTGTGCAGAATAGACATGTATACCGGCACTAAGCAGCCATTGTTATACTGCAGCGCAATTGCTCATGTTTGTATTTTGGATATTTCACACTCTTTTGGAGTGTACCCTTTTTTACAAAATTAAATTAAAACCAAAAACCTGTGTTGGCTATCTCGTCCTCCTCCACCGCCGCTTCCACCTACACCGCTACGTCCACCTACTCCGCTACGTCCACCGCCTCCTTAAACTCCTACTCTATATGGAAGTCCACCTCATAAATCCATTTATTTTTTTTGTACGTGTTTTATTTTATATCATTTTACTACTTTGTCATTTACATTTTCGGGTAAAATTCACCAATTTTTGGGTGTATAGTACCACTGCTATACCTAGTAAACAGGTTAAAAAAATATATAAAAAAATTGTCATTTACATTTTCGGGTGAAATCCACAAATTTTGGTGTGTATAGTAACATAGTAACATAGTAACATAGTACATAAGGCCGAAAAAAGACATTTGTCCATCCAGTTCGGCCTGTTATCCTGCAAGTTGATCCAGAGGAAGGCAAAAAAAACCTGTGAGGTAGAAGCCAATTTTCCTCACTTTAGGGGAATAAAAAATTCCTTCCCGACTCCAATCAGGCAATCAGAATAACTCCCTGAATCAACGACCCCTCTCTAGTAGCTATAGCCTGTAATATTATTACGCTCTAGAAACACATCCAGGCCCCTCTTGAATTCCTTTATTGTACTCACCATCATCACCTCCTCAGGCAGAGAGTTCCATAGTCTCACTGCTCTTACCGTAAAGAATCCTTTTCTATGTTTGTGTACAAACCTTCTTTCCTCCAAACGCAGAGGATGTCCCCTCGTCACAGTCACAGTCCTGGGGATAAATAGATGATGGGATAGATCTCTGTACTGACCCCTGATATATTTATACATAGTAATTAGATCTCCCCTCAGTCGTTTTTTTTCTAACGTAAATAACCCTAATTTTGATAATCTTTCAGGGTACTGTAGTTGCCCCATTCCAGTTATTACTTTAGTTGCCCTCCTCTGGACCCTCTCCAGCTCTGCTATGTCTGCCTTGTTCACTGGAGCCCAGAACTGTACACAGTACTCCATGTGTGGTCTGACTAATGATTTGTAAAGTAGTAGGAATATGTTCTCATCACGGGCATCTATGCCCCTTTTGATGCAACCCATTATCTTATTGGCCTTGGCAGCAGCTGCCTGACACTGTTTTTTGCAGCTTAGTTTGCTGTTTATTAAAATTCCTAGATCCTTTTCCATGTCAGTGTTACAAAGTGTTTTATCATTTAGTATGTACGGGTGACTTGCATTATTTCTTCCCATGTGCATAACCTTACATTTGTCAGTGTTAAACCTCATCTGCCACTTATCTGCCCAAGCCTCCAATCTATCCAGATCCCTCTGTAGTAGTATACTGTCCTCTTCAGTGTTAATTACTTTACACAGTTTAGTGTCATCTGCGAAAATTGATATTTTACTATGCAAGCCTTCTACAAGATCATTAATAAATATATTGAAGAGAATAGGGCCCAATACTGACCCCTGAGGTACTCCACTAGTGACAGTGACCCAATCTGAGTATGTACCGTTAATAACCACCCTCTGTTTTCTATCATTGAGCCAGTTAATTACCCACTTACAGACGTTTTCTCCCAGTCCAAGCATTCTCATTTTACACTGCTCAAAACAATAAAGGGAACACTTAAACAACACAATGTAACTCCAAGTCAATCACACTTCTGTGAAATCAAACTGTCCACTTAGGAAGCAACACTGAGTGACAATCAATTTCACATGCTGTTGTGCAAATGGGATAGACAACAGGTGGAAATTATAGGCAATTAGCAAGACACCCCCAATAAAGGAGTGGTTCTGCAGGTGGTGACCACAGATCACTTCTCAGTTCCTATGCTTCCTGGCTGATGTTATGAATGCTGGCGGTGCTTTCACTCTAGTGGTAGCATGAGACGGAGACACAAGTGGCTCAGGTAGTGCAGCTTATCCAGGATGGCACATCAATGCGAGCTGTGGCAAGAAGGTTTGCTGTGTCTGTGAACGTAGTGTCCAGAGCATGGAGGCACTACCAGGAGACAGGCCAGTACATCAGGAGACGTGGAGGAGGCCATAGGAGGGCAACAACCCAGCAGCAGGACCGCTACCTCCGCCTTTGTGCAAGGAGGAACAGGAGGAGCACTGCCAGAGCCCTGCAAAATGACCTCCAGCAGGCCACAAATGTGCATGTGTCTGCTCAAACGGTCAGAAACAGACTCCATGAGGGTGATATGAGGGCCCGACGTCCACAGGTGGGGGTTGTGCTTACAGCCCAACACCGTGCAGGACGTTTGGCATTTTCCAGAGAACACCAATATTGGCAAATTCGCCACTGGCACCCTGTGCTCTTCACAGATGAAAGCAGGTTCACACTGAGCACATGTGACAGACGTGACAGAGTCTTGAGACGCCGTGGAGAACGTTCTGCTGCCTGCAACATCCTCCAGCATGACCGGTTTGGCATTGGGTCAGTAATGGTGTGGGGTGGCATTTCTTTGGAGGGCCGCACAGCCCTCCATGTGCTCGCCAGAGGTAGCCTGACTGCCATTAGGTACCGAGATGAGATCCTCAGACCCCTTGTGAGACCATATGCTGGTGCGGTTGGCCCTGGGTTCCTCCTAATGCAAGACAATGCTATACCTCATGTGGCTGGAGTGTGTCAGCAGTTCCTGCAAGATGAAGGCATTGATGCTATGGACTGGCCTGCCCGTTCCCCAGACCTGAATCCAATTGAGCACATCTGGGACATCATGTCTCGCTCTATCCACCAACGTCACGTTGCACCACAGACTGTCCAGGAGTTGGCAGATGCTTTAGTCCAGGTCTGGGAAGAGATCCCTCAGGAGACCGTCCGCCACCTCATCAGGAGCATGCACAGGTGTTGTAGGGAGGTCATACAGGCAAGTGGAGGCCACACACACTACTGAGCCTCATTTTGACTTGTTTTAAGGACATTACATCAAAGTTGGATCAGCCTGTAGTGTGTTTTTCCACTTTAATATTGAGGGTGACTCCAAATCCAGACCTCCATGGGTTGAAAAATTTGATTTCCATTTTTTTATTTTTGTGTGATTTTGTTGTCAGCACATTCAACTATGTAAAGAACAAAGTATTTCAGAAGAATATTTAATTAATTCAGATCTAGGATGTGTTATTTTTGTGTTCCCTTTATTTTTTTGAGCAGTGTATATACTAACCTTTTATGTGGTACAGTGTCAAATGCTTTGGAAAAGTCCAGATATACGACATCCATTGATTCGCCGCTGTCAAGTCTAGAACTTACCTCCTCATAGAAACTGATTAAATTAGTTTGACATGACCGATCCCTCACAAAGCCATGCTGATATGGCGTTATTTGCTTATTTCCGTTAAGATGCTCTAAGATAGCATCTCTCAGAAAACCTTCAAACAGTTTACCCACAACAGATGTTAAACTTACCGGCCTATAGTTTCCAGGCTCTGTTTTTGGACCCTTTTTGAATATTGGCACCACATTTGCCATGCGCCAATCCTGTGGGACATTCCCTGTCAGTATAGAGTCCGCAAATATCAGAAATAAGGGTCTGGCTATGACATTACTTAATTCCCTTAGGATACGGGGGTGTATGCCATCCGGTCCTGGCGATTTGTCTATTTTGATCTTTTTAAGTCGCTATTGTACTTCTTCCTGGGTCAGACAGGACACTTTTAATGGCGAATTTATTTCAACATTCAGCATTTCATCTGACAGTTTATATTCCTCAGTGAATACACTGGAGAAAAAAATATTTAACAGCTTTGCTTTCTCCTCGTCGCTCTCTGCGAATCCCCCCTCATTACTCTTTAAAGGGCCGACACCTTCAGATTTATACTTTTTAACATTTATATAATTGAAGAACATTTTAGGGTTAGTTTTACTCTCTTTGGCAATTAATCTCTCGGTCTCTAGTTTGGCCGCTTTTATTAGTTTTTTACATGTTCTGTTTTTTTCCTTATAGTTTTTCAGTGCTTCCGTGCTACACTCCTGTTTTAGTGTTTTATATGCTTTCTTTTTGTCATTTATTGCTTTCTTTACAGTTCTGTTTATCCACATTGGTTTATTTTTGTTCCTTAACCTTTTATTCCCATACGGTATGTACCTCTCACAATGAGATTTTAGGATGTTTTTAAAGATATCCCATTTTGTGGCTGTATTTTTATTTTTGAGGACTTTGTCCCAGTTAGTTAGGCCTATGGCCTCTCTTAGTTGGCTAAATTTAGCTTTTTTGAAGTTTGGTATTTTTGTTCCTCCCTGTAGAAACGCTCTTTTGAATGATAATTGGAAGGTTATTACTTTATGGTCACTATTTCCCAGGTGTCCCCCAACCTGCACGTCTGTTGTTCTGTCAGGTCTATTGGTTAATACTAAGTCCAGTATGGCCGTCCCTCTAGTCGGGTCCTGAACCAGTTGGGAGAGATAATTGTCTTTGGTTATTGCCAAGAATCTGTTTCCTTTATGAGATATACAAGTTTCAGTTTCCCAGTCTATATCTGGGTAGTTGAAGTCCCCCATAATAAGCACCTTATTATGATTTGCCGCCTTGTCTATCTCGTTTAGTAGTAGATTTTCTGTGGACTCTGGTATATTAGGTGGTTTATAGTAAACTCCTATTAGTAATTTGTTGTTGTTTTTAGCTCCATGTATCTCTACCCACAGTGACTCCACATGTTCATGTCCCTCACTTATATCTTCACGGAATGTGGGCTTTAGACAGGACTTTACATAAAGGCAAACCCCTCCCACTCTCCGGTTTTGACGATCCTTTCTAAACAGACTGTAACCTTGTACATTAACCGCCCAGTCATAGCTATCATCCAGCCATGTCTCAGTTATTCCCACTATGTCATAGTCCTCCTCACACATCACTAATTCCAGTTCACCAGTTTTATTAGTCAGGCTTCTGGCATTAGTATACATACATTTGAGAGGTTTATGTATATTTTTTACCCTACACCTTTTCTTCTGAACTGTTCTAGTCCCTCCTTCCATTCTTCCCCCAGTCCCACTAGCTTGCCCCTGGTCTCTATCTGCACTATCTTCCCCTTCTATAGTGTAATTACCCTCCCCCACAGTCCCTAGTTTAAACACTCCTCCAACCTTCTAGCCATCTTCTTCCCCAACACAGCTGCCCCTTCCCCATTGAGGTGCAGCCCGTCCCTACGATAGAGCCTGTAGAAACCAGAGAAGTCGGCCCAGTTCTCCAGGAACCCAAACCCCTCCATCCTACACCAGTTCTTGAGCCACTTGTTAATTTCCCTAATCTCCCGCTGCCTTTCTTGTGTGGCCCGTGGTACAGGTAGTATTTCGGAAAATACTACCTTTGAGGTCCTTGCCCTAAGCTTTTGACCTAAATCCCTGAAATCATTTTTAAGGACTCTCCACCTACCCCTAACTTTGTCATTGGTTCCGATATGGACCATGACCGCTGGATCTTCTCCAGCCCCTCCCAGTAATCTGTCAACCCGATCCGCGATGTGTCGAACTCTAGCGCCAGGAAGACAGCACACTGTTCGGCGATCACGGTCTTTGTGACAGATTTCCCTATCTGTTCCCTTAATAATTGAGTCTCCCACTACCAGCACCTGTCTGGCCTGCCCTGCTCTCCTGCTTACCGGAGCTGACATTCCCCTGACTGGCAGTGGAAGTGTCCGGCTGCGGCAGTGCCGTCCCTGGACTGATATGCCCCTCATCTGCCAAACGTGCAAACTTGTTGGGTTGTGTCAGATCAGGGCTAGCCTCCCTGGCACTCTTCCCTCTACCCCGCTTTCTAACTGTTACCCAGCTAGCTACCTCACTTTCCTCAGCCTCCTCTCTGTCACCCTCACCCTCATCTACCCCAAAGCAGGGCCGGTTCTAGGCGAAATGGGGCCCTGGGGCGGAAAATAATAAGGGGCCCCCCCCATTACATGACACTTGCTGACTTTAACGTCCCATATTGTAAACAAATGCAAGTGGCAAAGCAACATGTACAAGTAATTTGTGTGGCACAGTGTAGCGGTATACTGTACTTTGTGTGGCACAGTGTAGCGGTATACTGCACTTTGTGTGGCACAGTGTATGCTATATGTGTATAACATAAACATATTTCACATGAAAACTTACAATTACTTGACCCTTGGGGATCTCGGACACCACTTCCACACTTTGGCCGGGGGCTCGGCGGAGCTGATGTTGTGTTTTATCCTAATGAGAAAGATTTAATAATAAGGATTTGGAGAAGGGGCAGAGGGATAGCAGAGCGAGGATGGTGCTCCTTCTAGGGGGTCATACCACGGGGGAGTAATAAAGCCCACCATAATACCCCCCCAGTAGAAATAATTCTCCTTATAATGTGATAGTGCGAAAAATACCCCCTTGTAATGCCCCCAGTTGAGCTAATGTTCCCATAGTGCCCCCATAATGTACCAGTCTAAAATACCCCTATATAGTGCCCCCAGTAAATGCTGCATAGTGCTCCTCTCCCCGCTTCCTCCTAGTGCCCCCCATAATGTACCAGTATAAAATGCCCATATATAGTGCCCCAGTAGATGCCCTCAGTGTCCCCCATAAATAATTTTGCAAGCATAAAATACCCCTTCTTAGTGCCCTCCGTAGATGACCCCATAGTATTCCTCTCCCCCCTTCCCTATAGTACCCACCATGTGTCCCAGTATAAAATGCCACTGTACAGAGCCCTCCATATAACATACCACTTCTTTGTAGCCCCAGTAGATGCCCCAAAAGTGCCCACCAATAATGTGCCAGCAAGAAGTGCCCCCATAGTGCCACCTAATAATGTGCCAGTAGTAAGTGCCCTCATAGATGCCCCCCAATAATGTGCCAGAAAAAAGTGCCCCCATAGTGCAACCTAATAATGTGCCAGTAAAAAGTGCCCCCAATGATGCCCCCCGGGCCTCAATGTCAAATTTCTCCCCCTCCATGTCACGTCATCACCCCCTTCGCGTCACATCATTCCCCCCCCCCTTCATCATGGCAGCACACTTCCCATCCTCCAGTTACTGGTAGGTTGGTTGATTAAACTGGATCGGATCCATCCATCCCAGGCACCATCTCACCCGTCCCAGTGCCAGTATACTAGCCCGCCCTGGTTCTGTTTGGACAGTTGGACTGGAGAAATGTGCATTGGGGGGGGGGGGGGGGGGGGAATGGGGCAGTTACAGGTAGTACCAGTAACTGCCCCCCCCCCCCCCAAAAAGCACATTTCTCCAGTCCAACTGACTCCAAACACAAACAGAACAAGGGCCGAAGGCCGGGCTAGTAGTACACTGGGACGGCCGACACGGGTGAGATGGTGCCGGACAAAGTAAGTCAGTGAGTGGGAAACACTGGGAATGGCTGGATGGATCATGGATTCATTAACAACAACAAAACAAGGCTACTTTCACACTTGCGGCAGGACAGATCCGGCAGGCTGGTCTCCCTGTCGGATCCGTCCTTCCGCTGTTTCGCCGCTCGGTCCCTATTGACTATAATGGGGACGGGGGCTGAGCTCCAGTGCAGCACAGCGGGACTTTTTAGTCCGCCGGCTTTCGCCATGCACCACCGTGCTGCGCAGGAGCTCAGCCCCCGTCCCATTATAGTCAATGGGGACGGAGCGGTGGTCCGGCGAAACAGCGGAAGGACGGATCCGACAGGGAGACCAGCCTGCCGGATCCATCCTGCCGCAAGTGTGAAAGTACCCTAACCAATGAATTATGAACTTACCAGACTGGAACTTGGCTGGGGGCGGCGGGCCTTCCCTGGCGTTGCTGTCACACTGGCTGCCAAATGGTATCCAACAATTACAAGATTTTCCTAAAATATGACGGAAAGTCATGATTTTATTAAAGACACGGAGGCGAGTATTGCTTTACTTTCTTTACTGAATCTACCATAGCAGCAAAGAAAAAAATGGTACAACAAATGGAAACCATGGTAACAAACTCCTCCCCTTATCCCAGTATATCAGTCCTTGTCTGCCTGGGATCCTCCTCTTTCTTTGCGCCTCAACCAGCGCTGATCAAAACCGTAACTACTGACGTTGCATAACCGGACAACGACAATATGTCTTGAACACTTGTCGGCTTGGACCGCGAAGAACAAACGGACATCCGACTCATCAGTAACTGCATAACTCGAGTGATGAAATCTTTAGTCTCTCAACCTAGGAGGGGAAGAGAAAAAACAAACATCCTAAAACCATGATCCAGTGAATCAAGCAGAGAATCACCTGCAGAGAAACATCAAATAACTCAACATTTTGATCATAGAGTAAACAGTCGTTATATACTCACCCATGGTAAACAGTCGGTACATACTCACCCATGGTCTACATTAGGGTGGGTCCAGGGAGGGCAATACTCGCCTCCGTGTCTTTAATAAAATCATGACTTTCCGTCATATTTTAGGAAAATCTTGTAATTTTATCACAAGACACGGAGGCTTCATATTGCTAGTTTAAAGCTGAGCCATTACCGAGTCAAAAGCGTGTGTTGTTGGTCTAAAATAGAACTCACGAAATGTGGAAGTCCTGGACCAGTCCGCCAACCTCATCACGTCCTCTAAGCGTGCTCCCGATGTTGTCATTGAAGTAGCCGCAGCACTGCGAACGGAGTGTGCCGTGAAAATGGTCGTGTCAATCCCGGAAAGGGAGAGGATCCATTTAACCCAGCGAGATAAAGTGACACTGGTGACTGGAGTAAAAGGACTACGAAAAGAAATGAATAAGTGGGGAACAGAAGGTGACCGAACGGACCGGGTTCTCTCCTCTTATTCAAGTAGACAAGCTACAGGACATAGTTGTGGTGATGCCGGAAACCGGGGGTAGAAAACCGACCGAATATTGGTCTTAGTGCGACGAGAAATGTTAAAGTGAACTCCCTCAGGAGTGAAGGATCTAGCGTCACAATCCAAAGCACGCACATCTGACACTCTTTTGCAAGAGATAAGACAGAATAAAGTGACCAATTTGGCCGATAATTGGCGTAAGGATAATAGGGTATTAGAGGGCCAGCCGCTCAAAAAGTTTAAGACCCCCGAAACATCCCAAGTTGAAGCAAAACGCGGACGAGGCGGTCGAGCCAAGCGTGAACCTTTAAGTAAACGACATACCAAAGGGTGTTGTCCCGCTGGACGCCCTTCGAATCCGGCATGCCTGGAGGAAATAGCCGATCTAAAAACGTTGATGGTACGGTAAGCCTTCCCTTCCTCAAACAGAGAGGACAAAAAGGCTAAGATGGAATTTACAGATGCTGTAGCGGGATCCAGAGTCCGCTGGACGCACCAGCGAGACCAAGAGTTCCAGGCGGCTCCATAAGCTCGTCTTGTTCCGGGTGCCCAAGCGTTGTCCAGTAAGAACCTAGTCGTTCCTGAAAAACCAGCGTCTCCTCCTGAATCCCTGAGATCTTGCAGGCCAGAAGATGCAACGATCCGTTCCGGAGGAGCGGATGAAGTTCTCCTGACCGACCCTGAAGCAGGGACAACTGATCGGGAAGAAGAATCGGAAAATCCACCAGAAGTTCTAAGATCTGAGGGAACCAAGACTGTGTTTTCCAGAAAGGCACAATCAGAGTCAGTCTCGCCAGCTGCTGACGGACTTGCAGAAGAACCCTCGGGATGAGTGCGAAAGGAGGGAACGCATACATTAGCGCGCCTCCCCAGTGTTGTAACAGAGCGTCCACCGCTTCCGCCAAAGGATCTGGCCTCCAACTGAAGAACCTGGGGAGCTGGGTATTCAACCGGGAGGCGAACAAGTCGACCGAAAAGGGGCCCCAAAGAGAAGAAATATCAGAGAATACCGAGACGTCTAATCTCCAGTCGCTGGAGTCCGAGATGTAGCGCGAATTCCAGTCCGCCAGGGTATTGTGGAGACCCGGAAGATATTCTGCTACTACTGAAATGTTCCGATCGAGACAAAACTCCCAAAAATCTTTCGCCAAGTGGGAAAGAACCACAGAACGTGTTCCTCCCATACAGTTGACATATCGGACAGCCGAAATATTGTCCATGCGCAGTCTGATGGCTGTACTGATCACCCCGTTGGCAAAACTGCGAATGGCAAACGACCCTGCAAGTAGTTCCAGGGCGTTGATATGCAGACGGGATTCTTCCTGTGACCATGGACCTCCCGTGGATACTCCGCAGCAATGCGCTCCCCATCCGTGCAGACTCGCATCTGATTCTATGATCAGGTCTGGTTGGGGACCCATGATAGCCCTGCCATTCCAGGCCGAGAGGTTGTGGATCCACCACCTCAATTCGTCTCTCGTTTCTGCATCCAACGTGACGAAATCGGCATAAGAGGCCCCCGTCCGCAGATGGGCGATTTTGAGGCGTTGCAACGCCCGATAATGGAGGGGGGCTGGAAAAATGGCTTGGATTGAGGCGGCCAGAAGGCCGATAACTCTCGCCAAATGCCGTAAGGACATCTGGGGTAAACGAAGAGCATGTCGCAGTTCTTTGCGAATGGCCTTGACCTTGGAGAGAGGGAGACTGAGGGATAATTCCACTGAATCTACTTGAAACCCTAGGAATTCCATTGACCTGGCGGGAGTCAGACAAGACTTCTCCTGGTTGACAATAAAACCCAAATTGGAAATGAGGGACACCGACATGTGTAGATGTTTCAGCAGGAGAGCATGTGATTGGGCCATGATCAGTATATCGTCCAAGTAGACGATCAGACGAACTCCTCTGCTGCGGAGCCACGCCACCACTGGACGCATGATCTTGGTGAAGACCCAAGGGGCGGAGGAAAGGCCAAACGGAAGGCAAGTGAAGCGCCAAGTTTGACCGTTCCACAGAAACCGCAGAAGGTCTCTCGAGGAAGGAGACACTGGAACCGTGAGGTACGCGTCTTTGAGATCTATTTTGGCCATCCAGTCGCCTGGAAGAAGCAGATCTCTCAAAAGATGGATTCCTTCCATCTTGAAATGCCGGTACTGTACAAAAGCGTTTAAGGCTTTCAAATTGATGACGGGACGCATTTGGCCCCCTTTCTTTTGCACCAGGAAAATATTGCTGACCACTCCCCTTAGATTCTCGGGTGCACGTTCTATTGCGCCTTTGCGCAGTAGATCTGACAGCTCCTTCTGAAAAAGGGATTGTGTCGAAATGAACAGCGGAATTGGCGGGGGATCCGGGATGGAACTTGGGTCGGCAATCAAATCTATCGTGAACCCCTGCACAGTAGATAGAACCCAGTGGTCGGAGGTCACGCCTGACCACACATGAGTAAAGAACCGGAGTCTGCCTCCGACACAATGGTCTAAAAAAGGTAACTGATGAAGGATAGAACTTACCAAAAGGCCGTCGGGCACTCGGATTTCCTCTGAAGCCACGGGAACGATAGGGGGCGCCTCGTGATGGGAAAAAGGCCGGCTGGTGTCTCTGATCCTGGAGAGATGCACGATAGGTAAAGGAGCCTCTGCCGGAACCCCTGGCATGGAAATTGGAACGGCCGGACAATCGGCCCCTTGAACTGCCGGCCCTGTTGGAAAAATGCCCTTGAAAGACTCGACGCATCGATGTCTGGGCCTTATCAAGAGCCGTAAAGGCTCCTACATACTTGCCCAACTCTTTAATAAAAGAGTCGCCAAATAGCAAACCTTGGGCCTCTTTGCCCGCTTCCGTCAGAGCCAAATTTGATAATTTCGGCTCTATTTTCATAAGTATCGCCTTACGCCTTTCAATGGCAAGTGAGGCGTTAACATTGCCTGCCACGCAGATGGCTCTTTGGACCCACCCCCTCAATTCTTCTGGGTCTACTTGGCCACCTGCCGCTTTAGCGGATTCAGCCATGTCAAACATTTTAGCTAAAGGACCTGTAATGTCCAGTAACTTATCTTGGACAGCTCTTAAGGCAGCGTCCAGACCTTTGCGGGGATTAAACCCCGTTTTAGACAAAAATTGGACCATCTTTGGATCCACTGGTGGGGTATCACACACTTTGTGTGGTATCAATGGGCGCGGACATTCAGCCCGTAGTTTATTTCGCGCCTCCTTGCTAAGAGGGTTGCGAATGCGGGCCTCTAAATACTGCGCCACATGTGTGGCGGGCATCCATTCCGCAGAGCGGGGATGGTGCAGCTCGTCAGGGTTGAATAATGGCTCTCCGGAAGGATCCTTTAATAGATCCACTGACGACCCCTGATTTTGTAAGGGTTCTGGACAAATATTAATAGCTGGGTCAACAGCTACATCAGCCAAATCATCCTCCACGTCATAAATCAGATCATCCTCCTTATCAGGAGTCTCTTCCTCTGACTCTCTATCAGAGTCTGATAGTGGCTCAGGTAGTGACCTGGCAGTCTTCCATGCCCGCGTGGATTCTGCCTGGCGGGTATAGGCTCTTTTACGCGAACGATGCGCGTTATCATGGGATGGGGAAGGCCCATCTATCTGAGGCGTTCTGGAGGTAGACGGGAGTAAACCTATAGACGGAGCCGGAGTCTGAATAGTGGTATTAGGGAGAGCTATGAGGGCCTGCGAAATAGAATGGGTTAATGCAGAGGACATTGAACCCATGGCGGCGATAATAGCATTTGATATAGATTGCTGCAGCGCCAAATTGGGATCATCCGGGTGCAGCACCTCGGATCTCCTATCCTCAGTAGGGGAGCCCTGACCTACAGGGGGAGGGTCAGTGGGGGCTACAGAAGCAATGGAACTTTTCCTAGTGGACATGGTAGTGCAAGAAAAAATGGCAGGAGTTTGTCACCCCAGCCAGAGCAGAAGAAGAAGAAGGGACCTAAAAGAGAAAAACAGGTATAGCTATAGAAATATATCCTGCTGGTAAACGATAATGTAGTAAGTGGAGTTAAGGCACTTACAGTAGTAATAAAAGCGACCCCAACGGGCAGGCGACAGCAGTGAATGTCCGGTGCGCTCAAATCGACAGATCCCTGAAGAAGCCGAAGTCTCGCGAGATCGCGGAGCCCGCGAAAAGCTGGACAGAGCTAAAGAGAACAGGCGCCCGAAATCTCGTCTCGCGAGATCTCGGGCGGAGAAGAAGACAGGCCGCAATGTTCGGAGCCCGCGAAATGGCGACCGAAAGGTAAATAGAGTGGAATAATCAGAGGGGGAAACCTGGAAATAGCGCGCCCCACGCCGGAAGGGCAGAGGGGCCGCAAGGGACAGCAAGGAAAAAGGGACACAGTTAAGGAAAAACTGTAGGGAAAAAACCTGTAGGGAAAAAACCTGTAGGGAAAACGTATATAAAATATATAATGAATACCAGGAAACCCCAGAATAATAATAAGTTATCAAGGGAAAACAATAACCCTGAGAATAAAGGATTAAACCACAATTAAGTAACACGATATACCAGATCCTGAGCCAAAGTTCAGAGCTGGAAGGTACTTATCTGCCTGGTAGCAGCAAAGAAAGAGGAGGATCCCAGGCAGACAAGGACTGATATGCTGGGCAGAGGCGGCTCTTCCATTAGGCCACTTAGGCAGCCGCCTAAGGCCTCGCGCTGGTGGGGGCCTCGCTCTGGCTCCCACCAGCACCTGACACCGCCGCAATTTAATTGTCTGCTCCTCCGTCACCTAACACACACACTAGTAGTAACTTTAAGTTAGACGAGCCGCCGCGGCCAGGCCGCTCGAGCCCCTCTGCTCTCTGCCTTGCAGCGTACTCAAGTTAGGTGTAATAGTGTTCCTGGGTGTTGTAGTGCAATCATGACACTAACCTGAGACGGCTGACTCTCTGCAAGGGCAGGGGATGATAGGAAATGTTCGTGACGCCAGTGCCAATTAAACGGTGGCACGCCGTTTGCTGATAGCAGGAATAACTGAGGAACCACGTGATGTTAAAGCAGAACTCAAACTTTAGTAGTCATCATATAGGGACATTAACGGAAGCGCAGTTCCTTTGCAGACAGTTGATTTTCAATACAGTTGATGCAGGCAATATATGTATAGCAAGGTGACTTCAGAGTGTTAAACACAGGACTTGTAGTACAGGAAGCTTGCACTCTATTCCTGACTGATCCTGGAACATATAAACTCTTCTCCAAGGCCCAATGCCCTAGCTCTGGCGTATATCCTTGGTTTTATCTTTATCCAGTACCTCCTCTGTTGTCTTGAGTACCTCTTGCTTTTCTGAGCTTGCCTCTGTCCCTCTCTCTGCTTCCTCAGCCTCTAGAAACTTCTGAACTCCCAGGCTGTTTAACAGTGGTCTTCCTGCTTCTGCATATATAAATTCAGGAGGGGAACCTTCTCCTTGGATCTGGAACCTGGTTACAGGGACTGCATTACCCTCTCCTGGTCCACAGGCTTCAGGCCTGGACTTGTCTCTGACATAGTCTAAGCTCCAACTTCAGACTACAGGCTGCAGCTTTAGACTCCCACTTAAGACTCTCCCTTTCCTTTCCCTGACAGGGCCTTATATAAACTAGGGCTCCCTAGCTCCCTCTAGTGACTAAGAGCTGGAATGACACCCCTAGCAGGCCTGTACATGCAAGTTTCACAGTAACAGGGAAATACATAGCATTACATTACATGACATTTTATAAAGATGACATATACCAACTTCCCCATAAATAAGGGGGGGGACGACAGCACACCAAGTGACCCTTTTGTAGTGACGGGCATTACAGTCCCCGTACACTACAGCCTCTTTAAGAGAGCAGAGGCTGCTGGCCGGCTCAGAGCGTGCCGCCGCACAGGCAAGTCTCTATGCAACAGCAGACACGCCCCCTTCCCTCAGAGCGCTGCGCAGGCAGGGAGAGAAGAAGCGCCATCTCACCTCACCGCCACCGGCTGTGTGCCTGTGTCTGTTGTCCGGTGACCCGACGCCGACCCAACTGTTCTGGCTGCCGCCAGCGCCGCCCTGAAGACAGTGTCAGTGGTGGTGGACTCACTGGACTGTCTGTCACTGTGGATTGTGGAAGAATTAGAATCCTCCAAGGACCAAGGTGGTCAGGTGTGTGTCCCACTCCCTGTCCTGCTGGCCGCTGTACCCCTAACCCCTCCTCCGAGTCCCCCATCCCTGGCTGTCGCCTGATCATATATTAAGAGAGAGAATAAGTTGGGGACTGAGAAATGTGCAATGGGGGGGGCCTTTCTCAGTCCCCTAAACCCCCTCCATGAGGCTTGCCTGGCAGCACATCTTACCCCCCCCCCCCCCCCCCAATTGCACATTTCTCAGTCCCCCTCCATGAGGCTTGCCTGGCAGCACAATTACCCGTGCAATTTGGGGGGGGGGGGGGGGGTAGGATGTGTAATTTACTTTCACACCTGCGTTCAGGTGTCCGCTTGTGAGCTCCGTTTGAAGGGGCTCGCAAGCGGCCCCGAACACAGCCGTCCAGCCCTAATGCATTCTCAGTGGAGGCGGATCCACTGAGAATGCATCCGTCTGGCGGCGTTCAGCCTCCGCTCAGCAAGCGGACACCTGAACGCTGCTTGCAGCGTTCGGGTGTCCGCCTGGCCGTGCGGAGGCGAGCGGATCCGTCCACACTTAATAGAAGTCAATGGGGACGGATCCGTTTGAAGATGACACAATATGGCTCAATCTTCAAACGGATCCGTCCCCCATTGACTTTCAATGTAAAGTCTGGACGGATCTGGTCAGGCTACTTTCACACTTAGAAATAATGCAGATGGATCCGTTCTGAACGGATGCAAACGTCTGCATTAGGCCCCTTTCAGACGGGCGTTGCGGAAAAATGTGCGGGTGCGTTGCGGGAACACCCACGATTTTTCCGCACGAGTGCAAAACATTGTAATGCGTTTTGCACTCGCGTGAGAAAAATCGTGCGTGTTTGGTACTCAAACCCGAACTTCATCACAGAAGTTCGGGCTTGGGATCAGTGTTCTGTGGATTGTATTATTTTCCCTTATAACATGGTTATAAGGGAAAATAATAGCATTCTGAATACAGAATGCAAAGTAAAATAGCACTGGAGGGGTTAAAAAAATAAAATAAAAAATTAACTCACCTTAATCCACTTGCTCGCGTAGCCCGGCATCTCCTTGTGTCTCCTTTGTTGAAGGACCTGTGGTGACGTCACTCCGGTCATCACATGATCCATCACCATGGTAAAAGATCATGTGACGTACCATGTGATGACCGGAGTGACGTCATCACAGGTCCTTCAACAAAGGAGACACAAGGAGATGCCGGGCTACGCGAGCAAGTGGATTAAGGTGAGTTAATTTTTTTAAAAATTTTTTTAACCCCTCCAGTGCTATTTTACTTTGCATTCTGTATTCAGAATGCTATTATTTTCCCTTATAACCATGTTATAAGGGAAAATAATAATGATCGGGTCTCCATCCCGATCGTCTCCTAGCAACCGTGCGTGAAAATCGCACCGCATCCGCACTTGCTTGCGGATGCTTGCGATTTTCACGCAACCCCATTCACTTCTATGGGGCCTGCGTTGCGTGAAAAACGCTGAATATAGAACATGCTGCGATTTTCACGCTACGCATAAGTAATGCGTGAAAATCACCGCTCGTGTGCACAGCCCCATAGAAATGAATGGGTCAGGATTCAGTGCGGGTGCAATGCGTTCACCTCCCACATTGCGCCCGTGTGAAAGGGGCCTTATAGGAGCGGATCCGTCTGATGAAACATCAGACGGACCCGCTCCGAACGCTAGTGTGAAAGTAGCCTAAGATGTGCTGCCAGCCTCATGGAGGGAGACAGACTAAGGATACTATACCAAGTGTTTTTGTTTGTAGTTAATCTTTATTAGCGCTTGCATATCTTGTGTTCGTGGGGGCCTCATGTTCGAGTTTCGCCTAAGGCCTCACAAAGTCTAGAGCCGCATCTGATGCTGGGATAAGGGGAGGAGTTTGTTACCATGGTTTCCATTTGTTGTACCATTTTTTTCTTTGCTGCTATGGTAGATTCAGTAAAGAAAGTAAAGCAATACTCGCCTCCGTGTCTTGTGATAAAATCAAGATTCTCTGCTCTGGGTGAAGGGGCGGAGCCTGTGGCCGACGTGCCTGCCTGTGCCGTGCATGCTGCTGCTGGCTGCTCCAGACAGTCTTGAATCTCTTAAAGAGACAGAAGCAGCGGCAGCGCAGGCACAGTCAGCGGCCTCCTGCGCCCGGTGGGGGGCCCCTCTAGACCACACTTGACTGCAGAGTTAGTGAGAAACACTCCAGTCGACCAGCCGCGGCCGCCTGCGCCCAGCGGGGGGCCCCTCTACACCTGACAGCAGTCTGCAGAAGCCGCCCTGGCCCGCCCAGTGAGTAGGTTAGTTTAGTTTATTAATTTGATTACTGCCGGCTGCCCGCAGAGTCCAGCACTGTCTGATGACTCACAAGAATGACATGAATATTTATGAGACGAGTGTAGTGTCAGTGACAGTGTGTGACAAGTCACAAGTACTGTCTGACAATAAGATAATATTAAGGCCGGCGCTAGGGGCCTGGGAGCAGGGGCCCCCTAAGGAGCGGGGGCCCGGGGGCAATTGCCCCCCTTGCCTCTATGGTAGCGCCGGCCCTGCCCCAAAGAGTGCTTGCTCGGTGAGAAGCAAACTCTTTTGCAAATTGTCAATGCCTCTCAGTGTTGCAACTTGCCCGTTTAGAGACTCGATTAGCGATTCCAAACGGGTAATTTGCTCACATCTTGAACAAAGAAATACACCCTGGAACGGCTGTTCCAGGACTGCATACATCATGCAAGATGTGCACTGGACTGCGTTGTCAATTGTGCAACACATACTAAATGGGGATTACATGACAAAAGCAAAAAATACAATACAATGTAGTACTAAGAAACAGGCTAATTGCAGTCCCCCACTGAAGTCCCTGAATCTAAAGTCACACACTTACGCAACCACGCTTCGCGGTGAAACTCGCGTTATATATCTCCTTATATAAATGCAGCTCACAGCACCAGCCTGGTTTGTTTCCCCTCTGGACTCAAAAAGGCTGTGCTGCTCTTACTGCTGAGTTTTTATAGTCTCCTAATTAGACAGCCACACCCTAATTAAACAGCCACACCCTAATTGCTCACCTGTGCAACCCCTGGAGAAGGAAAGAAAAAATAAATAAATAAGAAAGTGTTATCACAGCACACAATACAGTCAAACACAGCCACTCATCAATGTCCACAAATAATTTAGCTCTCAGATACTCCCTCACTTAATCTTAAGTCACACACTTACGCAACCACACTTAATCAACCACGTGTCGCGGTCAAACTCGCGTTATATATCTCCTTATATAAATGCAGTTCACTACACCAGCCTGGTTTGTTTCCCCTCTACTATACCTAGTAGACCGGTAAAAAAAAATTGTCAGTTACATTTTATGGTGAAATTAACACATTTTTGGGTGTATAGTACCACTGCTATACCTAGTAGACAGGTTAAACAAAAAAATAAATAAATTGTCATTTACTTTTTCGGGTGAAATTAACCAATTTTTGGGTGTATAGTACCACTGCTATACCTAGTAGGCCAGTTAAAAAAATTAATAAATTGTCATTTACATTTTAGGGTGAAATTCACCAATTTTAGTGTGTATAGTACCACTGCTATACCCAGTGGAATGGTAAAAAAAAAAAAAAAAGTTGTCAGTTATATATTCTGGTAAAATTCATCAATTTTTGGGTGTGATGTACCACTCCTATACCTAGTAAACCGAGAAAAAAAAAAAAATTGTCAGTTACATTTTTTGGTGAAATCACCAATTTTTGGGTGTAATATACCCCTCCTCTACCTAGCTGACAGCTTAATAAGTTTCAATAATTTTTCTGTTACATTCTTGGGTTGATATTATACAATTTTAGACGTGAATAAACACCTGCTATGCATAGGTGAGAGGGAATAAAATTTAATAAATTATTCAGTAATTAATGCGCACCACATCCTTACATTCAATGCTTAAACTTTGAAAAGTTGTCACACTTTTATGCTTTAATAGTTTCTCCCATATTTCAACTCTAATTTGAAATTTGAAAAAATGAATCCTCCCTTGGATGTGGTCTCTCTTTCTCACGCTCCCTCTCTGGCCTGGAACCCTGATTCCCCGCCACCCGTGATCACCACGGTAGGCGCATAAAAGAACATCGAAAGTTGATAGAGCAGATATCAAATTGGATCGTGAACATCACGGGGACTTGGTGGGGCACTAAGTGTGCACACGCCTACTCGAACTGACTGACAGGGGTCAGCCCCTGCAACTTCTGGGTCTCCAAATTGGGCACATGGCCTGAGCTTGCCCTTTACCCCTTGGAGGTGCTGGCCTGCCCTGCAGCCAGTGTATTGTCTGAACGTGTGTTTAGCATGACTGGAGAGGGTTATTATAGGTTATATTTCCCAATGTTTTGGGGTGTACCCTAATTTTAAAAATAAAATTTAAACCCAAAAACCAGTGTAGGCTACCTCCTCCTCCACCGCCGCTTCGACCTAAGCCGCCACATCCACCGACTCCTCAACCTCCTACTCCATATGGACCTGGTCCTCCTAGATCAAGATTATTATTTTATATTTTTACGTATTTTATGTTATTTAAAGTCATTTCCCTATCCACATTTGTTTGCAGAGCACTTGCCATGCTCTTAATCACATTTTGACGCCATTTGCAGCCCTCTAGCCCTTTCCATGACATTTTTACAGCTATTTTAGTGCTCAAAAGTTCGGGTCCCCATTGACTTCAATAGGGTTCGGGTTCGGGGTGAAGTTCGAAACAAGTTCGGGTCCCGAACTCGAACTTTTTTCCAAAGTTCGGTCGAACCCGTCGAACCCGAACATCCAGGTGTCCGCTCAACTGTAATCACAGTTTATCTGCTTCTTCCTGATCTCTGCATCGGTCAGAGATCATGTCTAGAAAACTCTTCCATAGAAGTCAATGAGGTTCCCTTCAGTTCATCGTGTCTAGGGCCAATAAGACTACCGTAAAGCAATTTTCTTAAGGCTTTTTAAATGCTATTATGAACAACTCGCTAAATGCTATTATGAGAAAAATGCCAGCTCCCATAATCATGTTCAGGAAATAGAATTTAAAAAAAATCTGCAATCTATATATATAAAGAAGGACTTATATATGTGTGTGTATGTATATATATATGTATGTTCTGCGCTCATTTAAAAACGCAGAAAGAAATCTTGTGGGGTCACAGCTCCTGAGATATTCCCAAAAAATGACCTGCATTAGCCAATACAAGCCTGCAAGTCTTTCTCTTCATATCCCAACTGCCATACACACGGTCACATGTCCTTTATCAGCCAATAGAAGCTCGCAGGCCCTTAGTCTCTACATACATGCAGTTTTACTCCAGGTTTCCATAACAACCCAGCCATTTTTCTTCAGTGCTGTAGGTCAGCTTTAGGCTAGGGCTACACAACGACATGTGTCGTGCGACAATAAGTCGCACGATACATAGGGTACAACTACACTGCTACATGTGTCGCGCGACATTGATGTCGCACTAATGTCGCGCGACAATTTTTATAAGGATAGTCCATGGTGTTGCACTGCGACATGTGACATGCTGTGACTGCGACACTACAGTCACAGAAAAATGCATCTTAGATGAATTTTTTGCAACTATCGTGTCGCAGTCGCAGCATGTCACATGTCGCAATCCGACACCATAGCCTATCATTATACAAATTGTTGAGAGAAAATGTCGTGCAACACATGTCATCGTGTAGCCCTAGCATTAAAGGGGCAGGGAGCTGTGGAGGTGACTGTTAAAGGGGCGGGCACTGTGGAGGTCACTGTTAAGGGCGCAGGTGCCACTATTAAAGGGGCAACTGTTGTGGAGGTCACTGTTAAGGCAGCGGGGTACTGTGAGGTCACTGTTAAGGGTGCGAGACCCTGAGGAGGTCACTGTCAAGGGAGTGGGGTGCTGTGAAACTCACTGTTAAATGGGCTGCTGTGAAGGTCAAAGTTAAGGGGATGGGCTGGTGTGGAGGTCCCATTTTAAAGTGGCGGGGCACTGTGGGGGGGGCAGTGTTAAGTGGTGGGGGACTGTGGAGGTCACTGTTATAGTGGATACCGTCGATATCTTTTAACGACACACACAAACATTAAATAAAATAGATGAAATATACCCGTGCGAAGCCGGGTCCTTCTGCTAGTAGAAAATAAAAACAGGTTAGAAAAAAAGAAGATGTGTTGCTATCTGGTTTTAACTGGCAGAAAAAAAAATTGGTGACACATTCTCTTTAAGAAATTAGTAGCACCTCTGGCACTGTTCCAGGAGCTGGTTATAACTTAGGCAAGTTTTGAGTGCAAGTTATTGTAAATCCTGCAGGTGATTTGAAGTCCGTCCCTTTCTAAGCCCCTGCCCTTTGCTCACCACCACCTTAGAAAAGTGCAGAGAAGCTGAAAAAGTGAGAAATTATGGTGAAAATATGGTGTGCACCATAATTAGTGCCATTTTTTATGCCACAATAGTGGCTAGAAGCTTTAATAAATGTCCTCCACTGCGTTTAGTACCGTATGTTTGCCATCTAACTATGTTGGCACGCTCTGCTTATAATCCATGAAACATTCAATACAGCATTGTTGTATACTGAAAGCATGCATGTTTAAACTGTTTTATGATTTATCAACTAGATATGCCTTTAAAAGTGTAATTGTTGGGAGTCTGACCTCTTAGGCAGCCAACAATCTGAAGAATGTTGTCACATCATTATACAAAGCTTTGCACAACAATGTGCTCGCTTATCATCGTTCACTTTATCTTTCATGTACATAGTACTTCTGGGGAGCGTCAGCATATGTCTGATGTATGTTGACGCCGTCCAGCAGTCTCCAGCACCATATATGAGTTCTTGTATGTGATGATAGACATATCTAGTGCAATGCTAAATATACTGCCATATCTTTATAGTATCACAAAACAGTAACTGAATTATACTTCCACAAATGGCTGAAAAATACCCCCCTACAGTCAGCTTGGCTGGATAAAATAATACAGTGCATCATCCCGAGCCAATCACGTGTTTCCTCGCATTGACATGTGTTGAAAATTCATCACAAATTGGCCTTAGTGAGTCAACCAAGTGAAATTAAAGAAATGCAGAAAATTTTACTTTGGATATTGTAAGCACAGGGCAGACAGTGAATATTCAAGATCACAGGTGAAAAAAGCAGAATAGTGACTAAATTTTAAATAAAGGTCAGAACTCAGAAGCAAGACCTGAAAGTCAAGCTGACAATTGGAACACCAAACAAGATGTCCAGAAAAAAAGCAGCAGGTCAGGGTCAAGTTTGGAAGTTAAAGGGGTCATGCAGTGGTGCAAAAGTTTTTAGTAAACTGCTCAAGCCTGTGCCTATAACTTGAATTTCCTGGCTCCACTGCAAAATCTGCCCCATCTCCCATGTGCCACTGATGTTACTGGTGACTTCTTCTCTGTCCCTCCATAGCTAACCTCCATGGCTGGATGGGTTGTTCATTCTTACCATACTCCTCTCAACAAAACAGTTTGAGATACACATGGTACAATACTCCATGGTCATCATTCTAGTGTTAGGCCTGAGCAATAAAAGTTGGCCATATGCCTACGATTATGATTGGCCTTAATGTTCCACATCAGTAGTCGGTCAGATAACCCATACAAATGATCTGACCATCAGACTGGAGCCAGAGACACAGAAGGGAGCAGCAGGAAGCTGGAGGGTATGGTACAGAAGGTTGGGGTTGAAATTTAAAATAAGTGAACAAAACTGGACAGTTCTTTTATTATATTCAAAAACTGGGAATATGGCTATAACATACACATACTATATAGTAGTTTTACTGAAGAGCTCTGTCTTTATGCAGTGTTCAAAGTTCTGTGACTTAAAAAACTCTGTTAACTCAAATACAAGCTAAGTTCAACTTGGATAACCTTAAGCCTTAACTATGTGTTTTCTGAAAAGCTTTCAAAAAATCTCAGGCAAAAGTTGATAACTTCTGACATTATTCCAGTTTCTGCAGCGGTAAACCTGATTAGCAAGTTGGCCAAATAGTGACATAAATCACATTATTGCTCATATGACCAGTAAGTTGCTGCAGCTGTGCTTAGCAGCCATAGAGCCTTTTTGACAGTTATCCTGGGAAATGCAGAGTTCAAGCTCTAATCTTCTTCCCCTGAGGCACCTGTATCTCATATTGTTCTTGTTTGGATTACAACATACTTGACTATTCTCCCAGATTGTGTGGAAGTTTCTCAAAAGGGAGTAAATCAGACAAGTCTACAAAGCCATCTGGCATCTGTCACTTTGGGGATCTCGCCCATATCTGTTGATATTATTCCCTCCCATTAACTTTAATGGGAGATCTATGAATGTGTATGCAGTGTTCCCCCCCTAGTGGTGGATGCAGGCTGAGGGAGCTATATAAATCTGTATGATATGAGAACCTCCTAGTAGTGGCTTCAGGCTGCCAGCCTTGTATCATTTCATTTTAAGACTCTGAAAAATAAGTGCTCCAACCCACATAAGATATTGGGATTTATTAAATTGATGGATGGACGAAGCAGGAGGCGGCATTAAGAAAAAACCTTATCATTAAAATGCCCAGCTTGTCCGGTGCCATTGCTCTGGCACCTAAACCTCCAAACTCCACTGGGCCTGTATTGATAATGTCACATTCATCGGTTCCGTGACTGCTACAGTGATTGGCCCCACTGCCACATGGCTGATGAACATCATGTGACCACTGCAGGCCCAGCAGGGATGAGAGCTGTGGTCACCAGAGTAGAAAATGTGCCAGAAATGTCCTGTGTCTTCTCTGCTGTAAATATTTTGCAGAAAAAATGTTCTTGCTTATAGGCACTCTATGGGTTGTGTTATCTATACAAGAATACACAACAATGTGCCCACAAAATCCTATTGATGCCATATTATGAATCTGTACAATATGTATTGTTAAAGAAGATTTCTGGGAGTCCAACATCAGCTGTTTGAGAAGGCACCAGTGCTCCTGTGAGCATCGGGGCCTTCTCCTTGCTCACCAAGCCAGCGTCTTTCATTTTGTAGCAGCTGAGCTTGGTATCACAGCTCAGCCCTATTCACTTTCTATAGGGCTGAGCTGCATCTAGGCCATGTGACCAATGAACATGACATCACATGACCTAGAGAAAGCTGAGAGAAGGCTGCGGAGCTATTGCAAGTGCTGGTGCCTTCTCAAATACCTGATCGGCAGGGGTCCTTGAAGTAGGACCCCCACCGATCAGATACTATGACCTATCCATAGGATAGGTCATCAGTAGTGTTGAGCGAATCGAAGTATCCGAAGTGGACTTCGATACGAATTTTAGGAAAAATTTGATTCATCATGAGGCGACTTTCCTTGCGCTTCGTAGTAACGATTACATTTTTCCTAAAATAGTGGCTGAAAAAAAATTATACTCACCTCATCTACTTGCTTGCGAGGACTCATGACGTTTCCAGACGCCAGCATAATCACGTAGTGACTTCATCATGGTGACGTCATCACACTCGTCAGTTTTATTTGATCATGCTTATGCTATTGACCTTATTGCCTAGTCATCCTGTTACCCCAGTGCTATACTGTCTCCCCAAGATTCACAAGAATCTTGAACATCCGCCAGGCCGTCCAATCGTTGCAGGAACAGATTCCATCTTGAGTCCTTCAGCGATCGTGCTTGACTGAGCCTTGAGGCAATTCACTACTAATACCAAATCCCACATCAAGGATACTTCTGACTTCTTATTGAAGATCATGAATATCTATTTTAGTTTCCTTTGATGTTGTATCGTTGTACACTTCTGTGAATCATGAACACGGGAGCCAAAGTGTAAAACAGGTTCTTTTACCACCGCCGGTAGAGATTTCATAATGGATCTACTTGAAATTATTTTGACATGCAATTATTTTTTATTTATGTCCAATTGTGGGGAATGGCTATGGGCTCAAATGCCGTGCCAACTTATGTTAATATCTTTCAGTCATGTTTGGAGGAGGGTGTCATCTATGTGTTCCACCATTTCTCCTTTGTTATGGAATGATAGAGATACATAGACATCTTCATCATCTGGACAGGTTTGGCACATGAGGTAGATGAGTTTTTTGTTTTGATTAATCATAGTGATTCAGATATAAAATTTACTATGACAAGCTTGGATACCTCAACCCAGTTTCTGGACACTAAGGTATACAAGGAGGGTAATAAATTGAGGACAAACTTGTTTAGGAAACCCACTGACATAAATAATCTTTTGCTTTACCAAAGCTGCCATCCCAAACCGATTAATAACTCTTTACCTTTTAGTCAATTGCTTAGAGTTAAGCATTTTGTGGATGACAAAGTAAAATATGCACGTTTGGATGAAATGAGGTCTAGATTTGGAGCTCATAGATATCCTCACTATATGATTGAGGCCCATCAACATAGGGAAGTTGAGTTGAGAATTGTCTGACACAGAAAACAAAAAGCCCCGCAAAAAAGGATTTCTTTTGTTTCAACTTTTGGCACAAGTAGTGGTCAGATTCCATCCATAATATGAAAGCACTGGGGGATGCTGGACAACTATTTTTGTGACATTCCTGAGATCTCACTCCAAACATTGTTTTCATATAGATGTTGTCGTAACCTACATGATAGATTGGTACATGCAGACATTGGTCCCGGCTTCAGTCAATCACAATCATCCCGATTTCTTGTCACTAAAAAACGTAGCTTTTCCTGCCTGAGTTGCGATAATTGTATGTTGATGTTAAAAGGAGATACTTTTTGTAATCCTGGTACTTTAAAGAAATACTCTATTAGACATTTCCTAACCTGTAGGTTGGATTATGTGGTTTATGTCTTGGCCTGCCCATGTAATTTATGTGGGTGAGACCACTACAGAATTGAGATTACGCTTATATAATTATAAATACTCAATATGTAAAGAAATGATTGATCTTCCAGTACCCAGGCACTTCAAGGAGGCACAACATAGGGTTAGCCAGCTTGGATTCTGTAGGTGGAGACAGGGAGTTGAGACTGAAAAGATGTGAAGCTCAATGCATTAGTAGGTTGGAAGCTTTGCACCCCAAAGGTCTCAACACTGATTATTCACTGAAGCCATTTAATTAATCATCTCCCGGATTTATATTTGTAGTCTGTCATACTTACCTCAGCAAGATACAGTCAGGTCCATAAATATTGGGACATCGACACAATTCTAACATGTTTGGCTCCATACACCACCACAATGGATTTGAAATGAAACGAACAAGATGTGCTTTAACTGCATACTGTCAGCTTTAATTTGAGGATATTTATATCCAAATCAGGTGAACAGTGTAGGAATTAAAACAGTTTGCATATGTGCCTCCCACTTGTTAAGGGACCAAAAGTAATGGGACAGAATTATAATCATAAATCAAACTTTCACTTTTCAATACTTGGTTGCAAATCCTTTGCAGTCAATTACAGCCTGAAGTCTGGAACGCATAGACATCACCAGACGCTGGGTTTCATCCCTGGTGATGCTCTGCTAGGCCTCTACTGCAACTGTCTTCAGTTCCTGCTTGTTCTTGGGGCATTTTCCCTTCAGTTTTGTGTTCAGCAAGTGAAATGCATGCTCAATCGGATTCAGGTCAGGTGATTGACTTGGCCATTGCATGACATTCACTCCTTTCCCTTAAAAAACTCTTTGGTTGCTTTTGCAGTATGCTTTGGGTCATTGTCCATCTGCACTGTGAAGCGCCGTCCAATGAGTTCTGAAGCATTTGGCTGAATATGAGCAGATAATATTGCCCGAAACACTTCAGAATTCATCCTGCTGCTTTTGTCAGCAGTCACATCATCAATAAATACAAGAGAACCAGTTCCATTGGCAGCCATACATGCCCACACCATGACACTACCACCACCATGCTTCACTGATGAGGTGGTATGCTTAGGATCATGAGCAGTTCCTTTCCTTCTCCATACTCTTCTCTTCCCATCACTCTGGTACAAGTTGATCTTGGTCTCATCTGTCCATAGGATGTTATTCCAGAACTGTGAAGGCTTTTATAGATGTCATTTGGCAAACTCTAATCTGGCCTTTCTGTTTTTGAGGCCCACCAATGGTTTACATCTTGTGGTGAACCCTCTGTATTCACTCTGGTAAAGTCTTCTCTTGATTGTTTACTTTGACACACATACACCTACCTCCTGGAGAGTGTTCTTGATCTGGCCAACTGTTCTGAAGGGTGTTTTATTCACCAGGGAAAGAATTCTTCAGTCATCCACCACAGTTGTTTTCCGTGGTCTTCCGGGTCTTTTGGTGTTGCTGAGCTCACCAGTGCATTCCTTCTTTTTAAGAATGTTCCAAAATGTTGTTTTGGCCCGCCTAATGTTTTTGCTATCTCTCTGATGGGTTTGTTTTGTTTTTTCAGCCTAATGATGGCTTGCTTCACTGATAGTGACAGCTCTTTGGATCTCATCTTCAGAGTTGACAGCAACAGATTCCAAATACAAATAGCACACTTGAAATGAACTCTGGACCTTCTATCTGCTCATTGTAATTGGGATAATGAGGGAATAACACGCACCTGGCCATGGAACAGCTGAGAAGCCAATTGTCATAATACTTTTGGTCACTTGACAAGTGGGAGGCACATATTCAAACTGTTGTAATTCCTACACCGTTCACCAGATTTGGATGTAAATACCCTCAAATTAAAGCTGACAGTCTGCACTTAAAGCACATCTTGTTCGTTTCATTTCCATATCCATTGTGGTGGTGTATAGAGCCAAAAATGTTAGAATTGTGTCGATGTCCCAATATTTATGGACCTGTATGTGTGGTTTTAACATTAAATTATTTGATCTTAATCTTGTCTCTTTCTTCCTTGCTCCTAGACACGATTTTGTATTCTGATTGAGGCACTCACCAAGAAATGGATGAGACGTTTGTACTTCATTTTGTGCCGGGGATTCTGACCACTCCAATATTATTTCACATATAAGCTTCTTTTCATGGACTGTGTTTGTACTTTAACAAAGTGGGGTTATGTTCTCTTTATTGGATGGTTGCTGGTACACTTTTATCAGTCTGGAGACTCTTGACTGGTTGCTGCAGCCATGCCTCTATGTTATTTTAATGGTGACATTGGCTGCTGCTTCGGAGAGAGGTGGTATCCCTGCATGTTATGGTGGGGGTAATCGCCTACCCTTAGCGAACACCTTTACAAATGGTATCTGACCTTTCTTAGTGGGTTTTAGCACTTATTGACTTTTTTGTATCGGCCTTTTGCATATTTTAATCTGCCAGTTTTTAATATGGCGGCCTTTGACACCATGATCCCGATGCACAGGCATGATTATGTAACAGACATGATGATGCGCAGAGGTCAGGTAATATGTCCTGTGTGACGCTCCCCCCCTTTTGAGAGGTCAGATGACACTCACTGTGTGACACCCACCTGCCTGGATAGGTGCACCGAGTTACTTGCCCCTGACATGCGAACTGCAAGATACCATGATGCCTGCAAAATCCGGAAGATGCATACACATGGGGGCATGTGGTATGGCCAGATCTATGGACACAAAAATGTTCTTGATATGGAAGTCTCCCTCTTTTGCATATTCATGAATGGTGAGCACATGGGCGTCCGCAGAAATTTTTCCAGGGGGGGGCATAATTTTATTGACATCCATGCTCTGCTTGTTTCTGAGAATGTAATAAAGGGGAGGGGCATATTCATTATCACAAAGTATAATAACGCGTGAGCTGTGCAGTGGCGGATCCAGAGCCTGGTCTTGGGAGGGGCACTTATTATACAGATTATTTTCTGTCCGCCGCCACAAAACAATGGTGCTTATAGAACAGACTTCACAGTGTAGCGGTATACTGTATATTGTGTGGCACAGTGTAGGCTATATGTGTATAACAAACATATTTCACATGAAAACTTACAATTACTTGGCTTGGCCCTTGGGGATCTCAGACACCACTTCAACACTTGGCTGGGGGGCTCGGCGGAGCTGATGTGTTTTATCCTAATGAGAAAGATTTCATAATAAGGATTTGGAGAAGGGGCAGAGGAATAGCAGAGCAGGGAGAGGATGGTGCTGCTACTAGGGGGGCTCATACCATGGGGGAGTAATAAAGCCCATCATAATGCCCCCCAGTAGAAATAATTCTCCTTATAATGTGTCCCCATAGTGCCCCCATAATGTGCCAGTATAAAATACCCCTATAATGTGTCTCAGTATAAAATTCTACTGTACAGAGCCCCCAATATAAAACACCCCTTCTTTGTAGCCTCAGTAGATGCCCCTATAGTGCCCCAAATAATGTGCCAGTAATAACAGTCCTCCATCATGTGCCAGTAATAATAGCCCCCCCATCATGTGCCAGTAATAACAGCCCCCCATCATGTGCCAGTAATAACAGCCCCCCCTTGTGCCAGTAATGACAGCCCCCATTATGTGCCAGTAATGACAGCCCCCCATTATGTGCCAGTAATGACAGCCCCCCATTATGTGCCAGTAATGACAGCCCCCCATTATGTGCCAGTAATGACAGCCCCCCCCCATTATGTGCCAGTAGCCAGAGACCCCCATTATGTGCCAGTAGCCAGAGATCCCCATTATGTGCCAGTAGCCAGAGACCCCCATTATGTGCCAGTAGCCAGAGACCCCCATTATGTGCCAGTAGCCACCAGTATTGTACACAAAAAAATAAACACTTATACTTACCTCCTTGGCAGCGATGCGATGCAGGCCTCTTCCGGCCTGTGTCCCCCGCTGTACGGTTCAGACGGCGTGATGACGTCATCGCGCCGCCTGCGCCGGCCTCTGATAGGCTGCCGGCCTAGTGTTTGCAGCCTATTAGAGGATGGGAAAGGGACACACCTCTCCCTCCCCTGCCTCAGCACAGTCATCTGTATCGCTGTCCTGAGGACGGCGATACAGATGACTATGGAGATGAACGCTTCCACAATGGAAGCGTTCATCTCCCTGTGCCCCGCCGCCGCCCCCCCCCCCCCTCACTTCTGAGCAGCTTGGGGGGGGGGCAATCTTTCCAGGGGGGGGCGATTCCAGGGGGAGGCACTTGACCCCCCTTGCCCCCTCCTGCGGACGCCCATGGGTGAGCACCTCATCAGATGTTTTTAATTTTCATCAACTAGGTGATTAATGTGATTTGCACTTCAATATATGTCTATTATACCTGTATATTTGTACATATATGAATTGGATTGTAATAATGTGACATGTTTCTATAAATTAGAATGATAGAGAATCATGTATTTTTATACATTTGATGTTATTTGATTGATATTAATTGATCTCCACCCTATATATTACTATGATGTATATGAACATTGATGCTTGAAAATGGCTGCATTGAGCAGCTGAAATGTTGCTGTCTAAGGCTCCATTCACACGTCCGCAAAATGGGTCCGCATCCGTTCCGCAATTTTGCGGAACGGGTGCGGACCCATTCATTCTCTGTGGGGACGGAATGGATGCGGATTGGACCCGATTTTGGTCCGCAGCTCCGCAAAAAGATAGAGCATGTCCTATTCTTGTCCGCAGCTTGCAACACGGGTCCGCAACACACCACGGACGTGTGAATGCAGTCTTACACTGGGTGAATAGACCTTGATTTGCACTGGAGTGCTGCCTCTTCTTTGGACTGGTGAGAGTGTGGATCTGATCTCATTGGAGGCTTGCACCAATTTTTCCTTTTTTTGTGTGTTCTTTCTTTCTGACTTTTTCACAGTGCTGCTTCTATTGCTGCTTTGTACTCCCTCCCCAACAAACAGATGTTCTTTTCCAAAGGAAAATAAGGTAATAATGGAGCGACTAAGAGACCATACACTGCGTGCAGAATTATTAGGCAAATGAGCATTTTGACCACATCCTCCTCTTTATGCATGTTGTCTTACTCCAAGCTGTATAGGCTCGAAAGCCTACTACCAATTAAGCATATTAGGTGATGTGCATCTCTGTAATGAGAAGGGGTGTGGTCTAATGACATCAACACCCTATATTAGGTGTGCATAATTATTAGGCAACTTCCTTTCCTTTGGCAAAATGGGTCAAAAGAAGGACTTGACAGGCTCAGAAAAGTCAAAAATAGTGAGATATCTTGCAGAGGGATGCAGCACTCTTAAAATTGCAAAGCTTCTGAAGCGTGATCATCGAACGATCAAGCGTTTCATTCAAAATAGTCAACAGGGTCGCAAGAAGCGTGTGGAAAAACCAAGGCGCAAAATAACTGCCCATGAACTGAGAAAAGTCAAGCGTGCAGCTGCAAAGATGCCACTTGCCACCAGTTTGACCATATTTCAGAGCTGCAACATCACTGGAGTGCCCAAAAGCACAAGGTGTGCAATATTCAGAGACATGGCCAAGGTAAGAAAGGCTGAAAGACGACCACCACTCAACAAGACACACAAGCTGAAACGTCAAGACTGGGCCAAGAAATATCTCAAGACTGATTTTTCTAAGGTTTTATGGACTGATGAAATGAGAGTGAGTCTTGATGGGCCAGATGGATGGGCCCGTGGCTGGATTGGTAAAGGGCAGAGAGCTCCAGTCCGACTCAGATGCCAGCAAGGTGGAGGTGGAGTACTGGTTTGGGCTGGTATCATCAAAGATGAGCTTGTGGGGCCTTTTCGGGTTGAGGATGGAGTCAAGCTCAACTCCCAGTCCTACTGCCAGTTTCTGGAAGACACCTTCTTTAAGCAGTGGTACAGGAAGAAGTCTGCATCCTTCAAGAAAAACATGATTTTCATGCAGGACAATGCTCCATCACACGCGTCCAAGTACTCCACAGCGTGGCTGGCAAGAAAGGGTATAAAAGAAGAAAATCTAATGACATGGCCTCCTTGTTCACCTGATCTGAACCCCATTGAGAACCTGTGGTCCATCATCAAATGTAAGATTTACAAGGAGGGAAAACAGTACACCTCTCTGAACAGTGTCTGGGAGGCTGTGGTTGCTGCTGCATGCAATGTTGATGGTGAACAGATCAAAACACTGACAGAATCCATGGATGGCAAGCTTTTGAGTGTCATTGCAAAGAAAGGTGGCTATATTGGTCACTGATTTGTTTTTGTTTTGTTTTTGAATGTCAGAAATGTATATTTGTGAATGTTGAGATGTTATATTGGTTTCACTGGTAAAAATAAATAATTGAAATGGGTATATATTTGTTTTTTGTTAAGTTGCCTAATAATTATGCACAGTAATAGTCACCTGCACACACAGATATCCCCCTAAAATAGCTAAAACTAAAAACAAACTAAAAACTACTTCCAAAAATATTCAGCTTTGATATTAATGAGTTTTTTGGGTTCATTGAGAACATGGTTGTTGTACAATAATAAAATTAATACTCAAAAATACAACTTGCCTAATAATTCTGCACTCCCTGTATACCTAATGTTCAAATTGTAGGTGCATTGCTTACATGAACATGAAAATGAAAAGGGACACTATTGAAAATACATGTATCATATATCAAGATGGGTTGTTTAGACCTGCACCACATTTATCATATGGGCTCACGTTGAATGATAAATCTGGTGCAGGGATAGTCACTTTTGTCTATCTGTAGGACAACGTTTGGTTGGCTTAAAGGGAACCTGTCACCGGGATTTTGGGTATAGAGCTGAGGACATGGGTTGCTAGATGGCCACTAGCACATCCGCAATACCCAGTCCCCATAGCTCTGTGTGCTTTTATTGTGTAAAAATAACGATTTGATACATATGCAAATTAACATAAAAGAGTCATATCTTGCTTGTATGACCAGAGAAGAGTTATATTTTCAAGCTCTGACTCATCTCAGGTTAATTTGCATATGTATCAAATCGGTTTTTATACACAATAAAAGCACACAGAGCTATGGGGACTGGGTATTGCAGATGTGCTAGCGGCCATCTAGCAGCCCATGTCCTCAGCTCTATACCCAAAATCCCGGTGACAGGTTCCCTTTAAGCTAGTTTCACCGTAGCGTTAGAGATCCAGCAGGTTGTTCCTGCAGGTAACAGCCTGCTGGATCTCTGCGCTCTCCGGCATTGCTCCATCCGGATCCATTTACTATTATGGGGACTGGTGGAGCTCCAGCCACATTCCGGCAAATTTGGCAGGAATCAGCCAGAAAAGAACTGCTGCACCCAGCAGTTTTCCTCTGGCCGATTCTCAGCATATTTGCCAGTATGCGGCCGGATTTCCGCTGTTGGATGAGGTGGGTGATGGAAGCCATTGTAGGATATCTGTTGGAAGCATTTGTTCAGTGTAAACATCATATTAAACAGGGGCCATAATTAGAGATGAGCGATTGGAAGCTGACAAAGTGGAATTCGATCCAAATTTCAGAAATTATTCGATTCGCACCGAATCCGAATTTGCTCACGCTTCGTGGTAACGAATCACATTTTTTCCTAAAATGGCTGCTGCACATGTTAGGACATGGAGAAAGGAACTCTGTGAACGAGGGATCACCCACAATGCCATGCATGCAGCCAATCAGCAGCCAGACAGCCCTGTGATGTCACAGCCCTATAAATAGCCGCAGCCATCTTGGATTCAGCCATTTTCCAGTGTAGTTAGTGCAGAGAGAGACATCAGCAGGCGCTAGGGACAGTGGTAGAAAAGACTTTAAAACTTTTATTTTGCTCAATAGAAGTTCAGGGAAAGAGCATTAGAAGTGTAGGGAAAGGATAGGGAGGAATTATTCCACAATATTGAAGCAGAACAGGGTCCAATAGAGGTGTTTACAGCCTGGGTAATAGGAAGAATCCTATTACACCTTGCTGCACTGACTGCGGATCCAAATTGCCATTATACTGCTGCTCATTTTAGGTTTGCAATACCTCTGTATTTCCAGCAAACCGTTCTTGTTATTGGGGTCTTATTAGCCCTTGTGTGGTGCAGTTGTATAAATGTTCTAAAGCCTTTTTTTGTCGTGTATTAGTGGGGGAAAAAATGGGGCTTATTAGCCGTTGTGTGGTGAAGTGAGAAAATTAAAGCCCTTTTTGGCGTGTATTAGTTGCAAAAAAAACTTTATTTGCCGTTCACGGCTGCAGTTATGTTCTAAAGCCTTTTTTTGTTGTGTATTAGTGGGAAAAAAGAAAAAGGGCTCATTAGCCGTTGTGTGGTGAAGTGAGAAAATTAAAGCCCTTTTTGGAGTGTATTAGTGGCAAAAAAAAACTTTATTTGCCGTTCACAGCTGCAGTTATATGTTCTAAAGCCCTTTTTGGCGTGTATTAGTGAGGGGAAAAAAAGGGGCTTATTAGCCGTTGTGTGGTGAAGTGAGAAAATTACAGCCCTTTTTGGCGTGTATAAGTGGCAAAAAAATATATATTATTTGCCGTTCACGGCTGCAGTTATATGTTCTAAATCCCTTTTTGGCGTGTATTAGTGGGGGAAAAAAAGGTGCTCATTAGCCGTTGTGTGGTGAAGTGAGAAAATTACAGCCCTTTTTGGCATGTATTAGTGACAAAAAATATAAATTATTTGCCATTCACAGCCGCAGTTGTATGTTCTAAAGTCTTTTTTTGCCGTGTATTAGTTGGGAAAAAGAAAAAGGGCTTATTAGCCGTTGTGTGGAGAAGTGAGAAAATTAAAGCCCTTTTTGGGGTGTATTCATTTTTTATTTATTTACTTATTTGATCTAACAGTATGTCAGACAGATAAATGACAGGCCCTGCACAAGAGAGGGGCACAGGCCTAAATGTTTCTTGCGCAGGCAGTGGTTGCGGGGGTGGAAGCAGGGGTCACTTCGAGAGGCCTGAGCTCCCAGTTTCAGCTAGTGGTCGTGTCTTGACTAGCCACCTAGCAGTTCTTGAATGGTTGACTCGATCTTCGACTTCGTCGCGAGTGACATCAGACACCCCCAGCCAAGAGTCGGTGGGTTCGTCAGACACAACCCTTAGTTGGCATGGCCCTGGAGCAGGCCCTGTGACCTCATCTGTCCTCAACCTGCCTCTGTCCTTTTCTGTTCCCTCAGCCAGAGAAGTACTATATGCTGTGGGCTCAGCTCCACTATACAGCGAGGACGAGCTACTAGAGGACAGTCAGCGGTTACTGCCCAGCCAAGATCCGGAGGAGACATCCGCCGCTTCCTCCGGTAGGCGGGAAAGTAGTGAGGAGGAGAGTGGCATGGGAGCAGGTGTTGTGAGCGGTCAGGCTCCTGGCTCAGAAACCGTTGATTATGATGCAGCGGATTGCAATTGGGAGCCGGGTGACGAAGGGGCTTCATCATAATCGGGAGAAGAGGGTGGCAGCTTGCCCGTGAGGCAGTGGTGGAGCCAGCAAGTCGGTAGCATTGCCGGGAGTCACCATGGTGGCAGCAGTGGGAGGTCTGGGGCCAAACGTGCCTACCGGCCATGAAAGTAGTGGTGCAGGGGTTCACGGAGGCAGTGGCGGTAGCAGTCAGTCAGTGCGGAGTGTTGGGGGTAAAATCACCTACTCGGCAGTGTGGCAGTTTTTTGTTAAGCTGCCGGGGGAGATGAACATGGCCATTTGTCGAATCTGTGGGCAGAAGGGGAAGCGTGGCCAGGGTGCCAATGTTGGCACCCCCCTGCATCAACATATCCAGCATCACCATAAAGTGGCCTGGGAGAACCGTGGCTCCAATGTGGTTTTCCACCTCACCCGATCACCCAGTGGCACGCACCCGATTTCAGCCACTCTGTCTGTCCTTCCCATCATCTGCTGGTCCTGATGCTCCTGCTCCTCCTCCTCCTAGTCAGTCATTCCGTCAGCAATCGATCACCGAAGCGATTGCCAAGAGACAACAGTATGCGTGCACTCATCCAATGGCGCAGAAGATGAACGTGTTCCTGGCCAAGTTGCTGGTACTGCAGCCCCTCCCTTTCCAAGTGGCGGACTCTGCACCTTTCAGAGAACTGATGGCTTGTGCAGAGCCGAGATGGAGAGTCCCAAGACGTCATTTCTTTGCCAAAAAGGCAGTACCAGCACTGCACACATATGTAGAACAGAAGGTGGGCCAGTCTTTGAGCCTGACAGTGTCTGCCAAAGTGCACGGCAGCGCCAACGTGTGGAGCTGTAACTATGGTCAATGACAATATATGTCCTTTACGGCCCACAAAGTAAATGTGCTTCCTGCCCAGCCAAACCAGCCACCTGGACAGTGACACTGCTTCCACCTCCACGTTCTCCATGTCCTTCATCAAGAAATCGAATCCTGGCTTTCTCTGCGACAACTCAAAATCGGAACCATGGTGACCGACAACGGGAAGAACATGGTGTCGGCTCTGCGTCAAGGTGGTTGTCAAGCGTTTCCTGAAGTCTTCCCCCCATCTGCAAGATATCCTAAAAATGCCCAGGAAACTTTGCATGCACTTCAGCCACTCGTACACCGCCAAGCACACCCTTCTTGAGCTACAGCAGCAGAACGGCATCCCCCAATATAGGCTGATATGCGACGTTTCCACCCGTTGGAATTCCACCCTCCATATGTTGGACCGACTGTACGAACAGAGAAAGGCCATAAACGATTTCTTGATGATACAGGCGGACAGAGGTACTCCCCTGTGTAACTTCGATGTAAGCCAGTGGCAGCTCATGTGTGACACCTACCGTTTGCTCGTGCCCTTTGAGGAGGCCACTTTATTTGTCAGTCTCCAGGACTACGGGATGAACAACGTCATTCCACTGATTCATATCCTGGAAAAGATGCTGGTAAATCTGGCTGGTCAGGGGACTGGAGACGTGGCGCTTACATCTCACAGCCACATGAGCCCTGTGGGGGCTGAATTGGAGGAGGAGGACATTGGAGAACAAGCAATGTGGAGCGAAATGGGTGTTTTTGTTTTACACAAGTGACAGGAGAGGAGGAGCAGGAGCAGCCGGAGGAGCAAGAGGGAGATGAGGAAGATTAGGAGGATGACCCCGACACACCGTGGCAGTATGTAGTGGAGATGGAGGCAGGGAGTCCCTCCGGGTCACTTGTGCAAATGGCCCGATGCATGCTCACTTGCTTGCGTAGTGACAGCTGAATTGTCACCATTCGGGAGAGGGAGGACTACTGGCTTTCCACCATGTTAGACCCTCGCTACTGGTCCAAAATGGGGGAGAGACTGATTTTTGTCAGGATGAATCAGGCGTGGATCAGCCAGGATTTCCACCCACCAATGCCTGATGCATCAGATTAGATAATCCATGCTGCCTCACCCAAACCTTGACAAAAGAGACCGGTTTCTTCTGGCTACCTGCCTTAGCTACTATTCTGATGCTAACACCTGCCTAATGCCACACATCTGATGCCAAGATCATCTTCTTACACCCACCATCGTCAGAGGGTACTGTTAATGCCACCCACCTCCCCACTCTGTCACCGTATCACTCGGTGGTTTCCCAATGCTGCTGCCACCTCCACACTATGTCAACTTGCCACTCTGTGGTCTCCTGATGCTGCTGCCACCTCCACACTATGTCACCATACCACTCTGTGGTCTCCTGATGCTTTTGCCACCTCCACATTATGTCAACTTGCCACTCTGTGGTCTCCTGATGCTGATGCCACCTCCACATTATGTCACCTTGCCACTCTGTGGTCTCCTGATGCTGCTGCTACCTCAACACTATGTCACCTTGCCACTCTGTGGCCTCCTCATGCTGCTGCTGCCACCTCCATACTCTGTCATTGTGCCACTCTGTAGTCTCCTGATGCTGCTGCTACCTCAACACTATGTCACCTTGCCACTCTGTGGTCTCCTTATGCTGCTTCTGTCACCTCCACACTCTGTCATTGTGCCACTCTGTGGTCTCCTTATGCTTCTGCTACCTCAACATTATGTCACCTTGCCACTCTGTGGTCTCCTGATGCTGCTGCTACCTCCATACTATGTCACATTGCTACTCTGTGGTCTCCTGATGCTGCTGCTACCTCATCACTATGTCACCTTGCCACTCTGTGGTCTCCTGATGCTTTTGCCACCTCCACATTATATAACCTTGCCACTCTGTGGTCTCCTGATGCTGCTGCCACCTCCACACTATGTCACCTTGCCACTCTGTGGTCTCCTGATGCTGCTGCTACCTCCATACTATGTCACATTGCCACTCTGTGTTCTCCTGATGCTTCTGCTACCTCATCACTATGTCACCTTGCCACTCTGTGGTCTCCTGATGCTGCTTCTATCTTAACCCCTTAGGGACCAGGCTCATTTTAACCTTAAGGACCAGGCCATTTTTTGCAAATCTGACCAGTGTCACTTCATGTGGTGATAACTTTAAAATGCTTTGAATTATCCAGGCCATTCTGGGATTGTTTTTTCGTCACATATTGTACTTCAAGACACTGGTAAAATGGAGTAAAAAAAATTCATTTTTATTTATAAAAAAAATTAAACAATTTACAAAAAATTTGGAAAAATTAGCAAATTTTTAAGTTTCAATTTCTCTACTTCTATAATACATAGTAATACCTACAAAAATAGTTATTACTTTACATTCCCCATATGTCTACTTCATGTTTGGATCATTTTGGGAATGACATTTTAGTTTTTGGGGATGTTACAAGGCTTAGAAAAAAACACTTTTTAAGGACCAGTTCCGGTCTGAAGTCACTTTGTGAGGCTTACATAATAGAAACCACCCAAAAATGACCCCATTCTAGAAACTACACCCCTCAAGGTATTCAAAACTGATTTTACAAACTATGTTAACCCTTTAGGTGTTCCACAAGAATTAATGGAAAATAGAGATACAATTTCAAAATTTAACTTTTTGGGCAGATTTTCCATTTTAATAATTTTTTTCCAGTTACAAAGCAAGGGTTAACAGCCAAACAAAACTCAATATTTATGGCCCTGATTCTGTAGTTTACAGAAACACCCCATATGTGGTCGTAAACTGCTGTACGGGCACACGGCAGGGCGCAGAAGGAAAGGAATGCCATACGGTTTTTGGAAGGCAGATTTTGCTGGACTGGTTTTTTGACACCATGTCCCATTTGAAGCCCCCCTGATGCACCCCTAGAGTAGAAACTCCAAAAAAGTGACCCTATTTTAGAAACTACACCCCTCAAGGTATTCAAAACTGTTTTACAAACTTTGTTAACCCTTTAGGTGTTCCACAAGAATTAATGGAAAATAGAGATACAATTTCAAAATTCAACTTTTTTGGCAGATTTTCCATTTTAATAATTTTTTTCCAGTTACAAAGCATGGGTTAACAGCCAAACAAAACGCAATATTTATGGCCCTGATTCTGTAGTTTACAGAAACACCCCATATGTGGTCGTAAACTGCTGTACGGACATGCGGCAGGGCACAGAAGGAAAGGAATTCCATACGGTTTTTGGAAGGCAGATTTTGGTGGACTGGTTTTTTGACAACATGTCCCATTTGAAGCCCCCCTGATGCACCTCTAGAGTATAAACTCCAAAAAAGTGACCCCATTTTAGAAACTACAGGATAGGGTGGCAGTTTTGGTACTAGTTTAGGGTACATATGATTTTTGGTTGCTCTATATTACACTTTTTGTGAGGCAAGGTAACAATAAAAAGAAATAGCTGTTTTGGCACCATTTTTTTTTTTTTGTTATTTACAACATTCATTTGACAGGTTAGATCATGTGGCATTTTTATAGAGCAGGTTGTCACGGACACGGCGATACCTAATATGTATACTATTTTTTTATTTATGTAAGTTTTACACAATGATTTCATATTTTAAACAAAAAAAATCATGTTTTAGTGTTTCCATAGTCTGAAAGCCATAGTTTTTTCAGTTTTTGGGCGATTATCTTGGGTAGGGTATGATTTTTGCGGGATGAGATGACGGTTTGATTGGCACTATTTTGGGGTGCGTATGACTTTTTGATCACTTGCTATTACACTTTTTGTGATGTAAGGTGACAAAAAATGGCTTTTTTTACACAGATTTTATTTTAATTTTTTTACGGTATTCACCTGAGGGGTTAGGTCATGTGATATTTTTATAGAGCATGTTATTACGGACGCGGAGTATATGTATGTATACTTTTTTATTATTTATGTAAGTTTTACACAATGATTATATTTTTTAAACAAAAAAAAAATCATGTTTTAGTGTTTCCATAGTCTGAGAGCCATAGTTTTTGGGCGATTATCTTGGGTAGGGTATGATTTTTTTTTGGGATGAGATGACGGTTTGATTGGCACTATTTTGGGGTGCGTATGATTTTTTGATCGCTTGCTATTACACTTTTTGTGATGTAAGGTTTTTACACTGATTTTATTTTTATTTTTTTACGGTGTTCATCTGAGGGGTTAGGTCATGTGATATTTTTATAGAGCAGGTTATTACGGAGATATTACTTAAGTTTTACACAATAACAGCATTTTTAAAACAAAAAAAATGATGTTTTAGTGTCTCCATATTCTGAGCCGTAGTTTTTTTTTGGGGGGGCGATTGTCTTAGGTAGGGGCTCATTTTTTGCGGGATGAGGTGACGGTTAGATTGGTACTATTTTGGTGGGCATTTGCCTTTTTGATCGCTTGCTGTTTTTATTTTTTATTTTTTACGATGTTCATCTGAGGGGTTAGGTAATGTGATATGCTTATAGAGCCGGTCGATATGGAGGCGACAATACCTAATATGTCTTCTTTTTTCCCCCCCTATTTTTCACCAATTTTTTTTAACTTTATTTGGGGGAAATTACGATTTTTTTTTTACTTCAAACTTTATTTTTTCAACTTATTTTTTCACTTATTTTTTGTCCCACTTTGGGACTTCAACTTTTGGAGGTCTAATCCCCTTTACAATGCATTCCATTACTTCTGTATTGGAATGCATTGGCAGTAGGAGTAATACAGTGTGTATTACTCATACAGCTTCCTGCCTGTGAGAGCCAAGGGGCTGGATCTCACAGACTCTTCACCGGAAGGCAGCGCCGATGCCTAAGGAAGGCATCGCGCTGCCTTCCATGCCATCGGGTCCCCATTACAGCCGCACAGGGACCCGATGGCACCTCCGACCGCCCGCCGCAACTCCCGTAAAAGCCGAAAACCGCAGGTCTGAATTGACCTGCGGTTTGCGGCGATCGTCGATACAGGGACCCCCCGCGCATTGTCCCAGGGTGCCTGCTCAATAATTTGAGCAGGCACCTTGTTCCGATCACTGCCAGCCGTGCGGCGGTGATTGGAAATACACAGGACGTACAGGTACGCCCTGTGTCCTTAAGTACCAGGACATCAGGGCGTACCTGTACGCCCTGTGTTCTTAAGAGGTTAACACTATGTCACCTTGCCACTCTGTGGCCTCCTCATGCTGCTGCTGACACCTCCACACTTTGTCATTGTGTCACTATGTGGTTTCCTGATGCTGCTGCTACCTCCACACTATGTCACCTTGCCACTCTTTGGCATCCTCCTGCTGCTGCTGCCACCTCCACACTCTGTCATTGTGCCACTCTGTGGTCTCCTGATGCTGCTGCTACCTCCACACTATGTCACCTTGCCACTCTGTGGTCTCCTGATGCTGCTGCCACCTCCACACTATGTCACCTTGCCACTCTGTGGTCTTCTGATGCTGCTGCCACCTTTACACTATGTCACCTTGCCAATCTGTGGTCTCCTGATGCTGTCGCTACCTCAACACTATGTCACCATGCCACTCTGTGGTCTCCTTATGCTGCTGCCACCTCCACACTATGTCACCTTGCCACTCTGTGGTCTCTTGATGCTGCTACCTCAACACTATGTCACCTTGCCACTCTGTGGTCTTCTGATGCTGCTACCTCAACAATATGTCACCTTGCCACTCTGTGTGCTCCTCATGCTGCTGCTGCCACCTCCACACTCTGTTATTCTGCCACTCTGTGGCCTCATCATGCTGCTGCCACCTCCAAACTATGTCACCCTCTCACTCTGTGGTCTCCTGATGCTGTTGCTACCTCCACACTATGTCACCTTGCCACTCTGTGGTCTCCTGATGCTGCTGCCATCTCCACACTAGGTCACTATTTTGCCTTTTTGGCCTGGTTGACATCATCATTTATTTGACCCTTCTTCTGATCTGTCAGAAGGAAGGAAAAATCAGACACACAATGGATCATGTCTGTGTAGCAGCTGTAAGGCCTGTATGGTCCCATCAGAATTGGCTTATGATTGGTAGTGGGTACAAAACTCAGAAGACATGCAAATATTCCTTTCACATGTCATCTTTGTTTTGGATCCACTCCAGTTTTTTTTTTTTTTTTGCATTAGCAATACTGATGGATTACTGTCCAAATGATGACTGAGTGAAGGCAGATGCTCAACAGACAGGATCCGTTTTTTTGGGGGTTATTGTTCTGACAGATCAGAGGAAGGGAAAAATAATCAATGATGCCAATACAAACTTACTGCTGACACCCTCTCCACTCTGTCAGGTGGGCTCTACTTGTATAAGCGTTTAAAAGAACAGGTTCTGTAGACATCTATGTGGAATCAGCTGATGACAATGTAAAAGAAGTGCGCTCTTTCACGCTATAGTATGATCTTCGGCCTCTGCACGGTTCTTTATACCTGACGCTAACATCGACCTGTAAGGCTGAGTTCACATTTGAGTTATTTGGTCAGTTTTGGCCCTGTCACTGCCCATAGAAGTGAAGTGTGCAGTGATTCTAAGAGCAACGCCTGTCATCTGCATGTCATACTGACTCACAGTATTGTTTCACTACCACAGCATACTCACTATGCGTCTTGATGCAAGGCACAGTGTTCTACACCACTATACAGGCTCTCTGCAGCCAGGAAATAGCTGTTTTTTAATGTGATTCGCCACAAATTAATTTGGATCGAATCACATTATTTTGAAAATTCGGTGAACTGACCGAATAGAATTTTTTAGAAATTCGCTCATCTCTAGCCATAATGTATGAACATGGCCTTATATGCATGGGGACCTCTTGACTGTTTCCCAATGTTGGAGGAAAAAAGGATTTCACCTTGCCCAATCCTTTGTCCCCACAAGAGATCATCCAATGCCACAGAATATTCTGCCAGCTAATTATTTTTTCCCCCCCTTTAAACAAGTGATTATATGACATGTAGTCCTTTCTATGGTTGCACCAATTTTCGGTTTAGCAACATATCAGACTCCTTTGCATATTGTGTTGCTCTACTGGCCTCAGAAGGCAGGTTTTAAGATAAATTGTAGTAATTAAAAAAAAAATGTTGGCATGAAATCAGAGCAGTGGTTAGGCCCAGATATTACCGTTGGTGGTGAAGTCCCAGTAGAAACATTTTCTAGACATTTTCTAGTTAGGAAGTATTAATTTTGATGACTTATTCATTCAGCTCCATAAAGAGAGAAGTTGCACAGTATCTTGTTCTTCCTCCACCCTCCTTCTGCTGTTCATATTTTTGTCCACATGCAACGTGCCGCCCCCAAGGTCGATCATGTCCCAGGTTTATTGAAATGCCGAGCGGTGTGGTGCAGCCTCAATAGTTTTCTGTGTGTGTCACGGTGCTACTACTTGGATACCATCGCTGCTCAGGGTTAGGCTCCGAGGTAATAAAGGGGAGAGTAATGGTGGAGGTGGAGAAATAGTCAAGTCCTGACTTTTAGAAAGTTCAACAGTTTTACTTGAATCAACTTGCATCCATACAAGAAGTGGTGTTGCTCTTGGCTCCAGCAGCTTTTGGCATAAACTGGCAGGCAAACTTGAATATTTTGCTTTTTCTTCCTGCTGTGCTAAACTCGGATTTAGCCTGGTAGCTGGACTTTAGGGCTGTTTTAGTACCTTTGGAGTGGGGTGCCTTTGGCTGTTGACCACCTCCTAACACTCTGTTAATCTGCAAGGAGTCAGGGTGATTCTCCTCTTTCCAACTCTAGACTAGACTAAGACTGACTTAGAACTCAGAATCACTAAACACTTCCTGCAGCCCCTCCCTTGGTAGGAAACAGGACTAGCCCACTTCAGTCCAAAAGCGGGAGAATGAAATAGTAAGTTCCATTCTATCTAGAGATCTCTCTGCCATATACGCAGCAACCTGCTGGTGAACCAGGCATATTACATGAAATGCAACAACAGTTACGTAGCAGAACAATTAGTGCACAGTGTAAGAGGACCTGGAATAAATACACAGATTACATTATGGTTAACCCATTAGAGATTGTAGGAATGGTAATACCACTGTGGGGTATTACACATATAGGTTGTGGTTTATATATTTTTTCCCTTTTTTATTTATTTATTCATTTTCAAATATAACATAAAAACAAAAACATCTCCACAAAATTTTATATATTTTTCCAACCCCACAATCAATCCCACCCAATTCACAATCCATACCCCATGGAGAGAGAGGAAGGAGGTACAAAAAAAAACCAAAAACACATATATTATTAAGCCATTTGTATAGTACAATCCTTCATCCCCCTGTTATTATATATTATCCTTTCCATTGTTATCATATTATTCACAGATTTCTTCTATTGATTCACAGAAGGCTGGTCTTTTTCAATCCATTCTTTTCAAAATAAGTAATCTTGCCTGGAACAGCAGCTTACAAAGTACTTGTTTCACAGCCTTCTGCAAGCTCAAGTGAATTGTACCCCCCCCCCCATATAAAAGCTACAGGTTCGCCATATACTATATCTCTACTCCTAGAGATTTATCAATAATAACTGCTATTTCAAATCAATACCTAAACAGCTTGGGGCATCTCCAAATTAAATACACTAGACCTGCCTGTTCTTCACAACATCTTGGGCATTCATCTGTGGCTCTTAAATAGTGTTGAGCGAGCTTGTGTTTTAAGTTTGACGTCTAAAGTTCGGGTTATCGAAGAATCGCGTTATGGATTCCGCTACAACGGACCATAACGGAATTTAGAATCCATAACGAGATTCTTCGATAACCGGAACCCGAACTTTAGACGCCGAACTTAAAACACAAGTTCGCTCAACACTACTCTTAAACCCATTTTTTTTTATATTAGGGGTGTACGATGTAACCTATGAATAAGGAAAAACTGGGAAACTGAGTTCTGGTTTATAATTTATTAAACTCTTATAAATTGCTCAGATTATTTAAGCAAATTTATAGCTGAATCTATAAGGCTGGTTTCACGCAGGCGTTGCGGGAAAAGGTGTGGGTGCGTTGCGGGATCATGCACGATTTTTCCGCGCGAGTGCAAAACATTGTAATGCGTTTTGCACTCGCGTGAGAAAAATCGTGTATGTTTGGTACCCAAACCCGAACTTCTTCACAGAAGTTCGGGCTTGGGATCGGTGTTCTGTAGATTGTATTATTTTCCCTTATAACATGGTTATAAGGGAAAATAATAGCATTCTGAATACAGAATGCATAGTAAAATAAGGCTGGAGGGGTTAAAAAAAAAGATTATTTTTTTTTAACTCACCTTAATCCACTTGTTCGCGTAGCCGGCATCTCTTCTGTCTTTAACTGTGAGCAATAGGACCTTTGATGATGTCACTGCGTTCATCACATGGTCCATCACATGATCCATCACCATGGTGATGGATCATGTGATGAGCGTAGTGACGTCATCAAAGGTCCTATTGCTCACAGTTAAAGACAGAAGAGATGCAGGCTGCGCGAACAAGTGGATTAAGGTGAGTTACATTTATTTTTATTTTTTTTAACCCCTCCAGCGCTGTTTTACTATGCATTCTGTATTCAGAATGCTATTATTTTCCCTTATAACCATGTTATAAGGGGAAATAATAATGATCGGGTCCCCATCCCGATCGTCACCTAGCAACCGTGCGTGAAAATCGCACCATATCCGCACTTGCTTGCGGATGCTTGCGATTTTCACGCAACCCCATTCACTTCTAAGGGGCCTGCGTTGCGTGAAAAACGCAGAATATAGAACATGCTGTGATTTTCACGCAACGCACAAGTGATGCGTGAAAATCACTGCTCGTGTGCACAGCCCCATAGAAATGAATGGGTTATGATTCAGTGCGGGTGCAATGCGTTCAACTCACGCATTGCATCCGCGCTGAATACGTGTGAAAGGGGCCTAAAAGTCCTTGTGTAGCAGAGATATGAGCCATCTTGAGATATGATTTAGATAAAATATTTCATGAGCACAAAATGAAACTTCAAATAGATAACTTGTCTATAGGGATGCCAAATACCTCCAGCAGGCAACATCTGCCGTCACATTACTACACAATAAAAAAGACATATGGTGCTCACTTACTTTTAGTTTGCTAAGCAATTTAAGGGCCAGTAAACCCTGAAAAATAAGAAAAAAGAGGCATAACCTGCTAAGGAAAGTTTGTCTTTAGCTCTTTTGGCATGCACACCAGCAAACTGCTACAAAAAAAAAGGGTTTAGCTGATCTCCTGCAGTCAAATAAATGCCTCCTTTCTCCCTGCCGCTCAATTTTGGGCTGGGGACTAGCTGTGCACTAGCATGAGGTCAGTCAAAACAGGAATTTCAGGAAAGAGGCAGGGCTTAACATGCCATTCACCAGGGGCGTAACTAGAAGTGACTGGGCCCCACAGCAAATATTTGTAAGGGCCCCCCCCCAGCGCGCTTCGCACCTCCCTCCTCCTGTGTAAACCCCACTCCTTTGGCACAGTGTAGCGGTATACTGTATATTGTGGGGCACAGTGTAGAGGTATACTGTATATTGTGGGGCACAGTGTAGCGGTATACTGTACATTGTGGGGTACAGTGTAGGCTATATGTGTATAACATAAACATATTTCACATGAAAACTTATAGTTACTTGACCCTTGGGGATCTCGGACGCCACTTCAACACTTTGGCCGGGGGCTCGGCGGAGCTGATGTTGTGCTTTATCCTAATGAGAAAGATTTCATAATAAGGATTTGGAGAAGGGGCAGTGGGGTCGCAGAGCAGGGAGAGGCTGGTGCTGCTACTAGGGGGTCATACCATGGGGGAGTAATAAAGCCCACCATAATGCCCCCCCCCCAGTAGTAATAATTCTCCTTATAATGTGACAGTGCAAAAATACCCCCTTGTAATGCCCCCAGTTGAGCTAATGTCCCCATAGTGCCCCCATAATGTCCCAGTATAAAATACCCCTATATAGTGCCCCCAGTAAATGCCTCCATAGTGCTCCTCTCCCCCCTTCCTGCTAGTGCCCCCCATAATGTACCAGTATAAAATGCCCCATATATAGTGCCCCAGTAGATGCCCCTCAGTGTCCGGCCTCTGATAGGCTGCCGGCCTAGTGTCCCCCATAATGCCCCCCCATCATGTGCCAGTATCAAGTGCCTCTCTCCCCCCCCCCCACATGTCCCAGTATCATAGTGCCATCTCCCCCCCCCCACAAAAAAAGTGCCAGTATCAAGTGCCTCTCTCCCCCCCCCTCATGTGCCAATATCAGGTGCCAACCTCCCCCTCCCCCCCCAGGTGCCAGTATCAGGTGCCAACCCCTCTCCCCCCCATGTGCCAGTATAAGGTGCCTCTCTCCCCCCCCCCATGTGCCAGTATCAGGTGCCAACCCCCCCTCCCCCCCAGGTGCCAGTATCAGGTGCCTCCCCCCATGTGCCAGTATCAGGTGCCAACCCCCCCCCCTCCCCCCCAGGTGCCAGTATCAGGTGCCAACCCCTCTCCCCCCCCATGTGCCAGTATCAGATGCCTCTCCCCCCCCAGGTGCCAGTATCAGGTGCCTCCCCCCATGTGCCAGTATCAGGTGCCTCCCCCCCCCATGTGCCAGTATCAGGTGCCAACCCCCCCTCCCCCCCCAGGTGTCAGTATCAGGTGCCAACCCCTCTCCCCCCCATGTGCCAGTATCAGGTGCCTCCCCCCCCAGGTGCCAGTATCAGGTGCCTCCCCTATGTGCCAGTATCAGGTGCCTCTCCCCCCCCCATGTGCCAGTATCAGGTGCCGACCCCCCCTCCCCCCCCCAGGTGCCAGTATCAGGTGCCAACCCCTCTCCCCCCCCCCCCAAGGTACCAGTATCAGGTGCCAACCCCTCTCCCCCCCCATGTGCCAGTATCAGGTGCCTCTCCCCCACCCCCCATGTGCCAGTATCAGGTGCCTCTCCCCCCGCCCCCCCATGTGCCAGTATCAAGTGTCCCCCGCTCCCCCCATGGTGGTAACAGTCCGGTATTAAAAAAAATAAAATAAACACTTCTACTTACCTCCATGTCAGCGATGCGATGCAGCCTCTTCCTGTGTCCCGCCCTGTATGTCCATATATGGAGTCAGTGCTTGTATTTCAGAAAAGGTTTTTGCTGGTATTCAAACCCACGACCTTCTGTATCAGAGGTAAAGCACCTAACCTCTAGACCATAAGAGATGCCTTGCTGCTGATTGAAAAAAAATGAGACTTCAACTGTTATAGCTGGCTAAGTGTACATCTATACACATGACAGCTGCTCATTTATAGAGATATAGCAGAGCTGAGTGTGCTGGGACAGCTGTCATATAGAGATATAGCAGTGCTGGGTGTGTTGGGGCAGCTGTCATGTGTATAGATGTACACTTAGCCAGCTATAACAGTAGAAGTCTCATTTTTTTTCAATCAGTTGTAATGCAGCCTTTATGGTTGTGAGGGTAAATGCTTTGCCTCTGATACACTCAGACTTTGAAGGTTGTGGTTTTGAATCCCAGACACATCAGAAGACTTTAGGAGACAGTAAGATTAGATCACATTAGCGAGGGGGCCTGGTCAGCTGCTGTGAAGGGGCCCTGAACAGTAAGACATCGATATTTAACGAATTTGAAAATAAACTGTCACACACGCTGCCGGGACGCCGGGCCCCGAAGCAGCCCCTGCTTCCCCGGTAGTTACGCCACTGCCATTCACTTAAAGGGCTTCTACCACCAGATTTGGTCCTATTTAGCTGATTGACACTAGCGATGTGCTAGTGTCAGCAGTCCATAACAGTGTTCTTACTTATCATCTGTCTGCTGCCGTTCACCTTAAAAACGTACTTTTATAGATATGCTAATGAGCCTCTAGGTGCTATGTGGGCGTCATTAGCACCTAGAGGGCTCCTTCCACTAACCACCGCCCATCGCGTCCCTCCAGCCCGCCCCGCTCCTGTTGATTGACGTGAAACTTCTCAGTATCTCGTACCAATTCCTGCGCCTGCGCCATGCGCTTCTGTATTCGGCGCAGGCGCAGAGAGTGAATGCCGCGCTCCTGGTGCCGGCTTCCTCACTGTAACGTAGTTGGCGCAGGCGCAGTGAGGAAGCCGGTGCCGGGAGAATATAGAAGCGCACGGCACAGGCGCGGGAATTGGTACGAGATACTGAGAAGTTTCACGTCAATCAACAGGAGCGGGGCGGGCTGGAGGGACGCGATGGGTGGCTGAAATGGTTAGTGGACGGAGCCCTCTAGGTGCTAATGACGCCCACATAGCACCTAGAGGCTCATTAGCATATCTATAAAAGAACGTTTTTAAGGTGAACGGCAGCAGACGATAAGTAAGAACACTGTTATGGACTGCTGACACTAGCACATCGCTAGTGTCAGTCAGCTAAATAGGACCAAATCTGGTGGTAGAAGCCCTTTAAAGAAACTGTCAGAGCATTTTAAAAGCACTGAAAACTCCAAAGTGTCAGCAGCTTGTTACAAACCCCACCCCCTTGTATATGGGGAGGGCATATGTGTAAATAGCCAGGACACTGAAACTACAGGAAGTACCCACCTTTCTCTGGTGCCTTAATGTCAAATTTGCCTATATACATAGTAACATAGTTAATAAGGCTGAAAAAAAACCTGTCCATCCAGTTCAGCCTGTTATCAGAGGAAGGCTAAAAAAAAACTTGTAAGGTAGAAGCCAATTTTCCTCACTTTAGGAAAAAAAAAATCCTTCCTGACTCCAATCAGGAATTTAAAATAACTCCCTGGATCAGTGGCGTGCCAAGGGGGGGGGGGGGGTGCTCTCAGGTGGGTGCCAGAAGCAATGAGCGCTTCGATCAATACAGATGAAAACGCTCATTGCTGGAGCGCAGGGAGCTGATGTCCTGTCACTCACCGCTCAGCTCCCCGCCCTCCTCCCCTCCTTCAGGACTGCGGCGCTCTGAATGGTGAAGCAGGAAGACTCTCTCCGCTCCACCATTCAGCCTGCAGGCACAGATCGCGCTGCCGGCCTGTGTGGGCGGAGGCTGCAGCCCGGTAATCTGCATAAGCTTCACCCACATAGTGCTGCAAAGTAATCTGTGCCGGTGGGAAAGAGAGGACTGTGAGCTTCAGGAACAGGACAAGGTGAGTAGTTACTGTTTTTTTTGTTTTTTTTTTTAAATACAGAGGTGGCACAGAGGGCTTTATTACTATGGAGGGGGCACAGAGGACTTTATTACTATGGAGGGGGCACAGAGGACTTTATTACTATGGAGGGGACACAGAGCCAGAGGGCCTTACTACAATGAAGAGGGCACAGAGGGCATTATTACTGTGAATTGCGCATTGTTACTGTGAAGGGGGCACAGTGGGCATTGTTACTGTGAAAGGGGGCACAGTGGGCATTGTTACTGTGAAAGGGGGCACAGTGGGCATTATTACTGTGAAGGAGACACAATGGGCATTTCTACTATGGAGGGGGCACAGAGGGCATTACTAGCAAAGTGGTCATTACTACTATTAAGGGGGCACAATGGGCATTATTACTGTGAAGGGGGCACAATGGGCATAATTAATATGAAGGGGGTACAGTGGGCATGAGTACTATCAAGGGGGCACAATGGGGATTATTACTGTGAAGGGGGCACAATGGGGAATATTACTGTGAAGGGGGCACAAAGAGGGCATTACAACTGTGAAAGAGGCACAGAGAGGGCATAACTACTGTGAGAGGGCACAATGTGGGCATAACTACTGTGAAGAGGCACACATCTGTACAAAACTACTGTGAAGGTTGTACAATCAGGGCAATACTACTGTGAGGGGGTACAATTTTTTTTAAAGTACTGGGGGGAAGAGGTGCCAGAGAAAGGACCCACCCCGGGTGCCAAACACCCTAGGCACGCCATGCCCTGGATCAACGACCCATCTCTAGTAACTATAATCTGTAATATTATTACACTCCATAAATAAATCCAGGCCCCGTTTGAACTCCTTTAGTGTACTCACCATCACCACCTCCTCAGGCAGAGAGTCCCATAGTCTCACTGCTCTTACCGTAAAGAATCCTCGTCTATGTTTGTGTACAAACCTTCTTTCCTCCAGACGCAGAGAATGTCCCCTCGTCACAGTCCTGCGGATAAATAGATGATGGGAGAGATCTCTGTACTGGCCCCTGATATATTTATACATAGTTATTAGATCTCCCCTTAGTTGTCTTTTTTCTAAACTGAATAATCCTAATTTTGATAATCTTTCAGGGTACTGTAGTCCACCCATTCCAGTTATTACTTTAGTTGCCCTCCTTTGAACCCTCTCCAGCTCTGTTATGTCTGCCTTGTTCACAGGAGCCAGTACCATGTGTGGTCTGACTAGTGATTTGTAAAGTTGCAGGACTATGTTCTCATCCCGGGCATCTATGACCCTTTTGATGCACCCCATAATCTTATTGGCCTTGGCAGCAGCTGCCAGACACTGGTTTCTACAGCTTAATTTTCTGTCCACTAAAATTCCTATATCCTTTTCTATGTCAGTGTTACCCAGTGTTTTACCATTTAGTATGTATGGGTGACTTGCATTATTCCTTCCTATGTGCATAACCTTACATTTATCAGTGTTAAACCTCATCTGCCACTCCTCTGCCCAAGCCTCCAATCTATCCAGATCTATCTGTAGCATTATCCTGCCCTCTTCCGTGTTAATTACTTTACACAGTTTAGTGTAATCTGTAAAAATTTATATTTTACCGTGCAATCCTTCTACAAGATCATTAATGAATATATTGAAGAGAATAGGGCCCAAAACTGACCCCTGTGGTACTCCACTAGTATTGGTGACCAGTGATGGCCATGCGATCTGCCATCTTCACTCACAAGTCGGGCGATGCAGAGGTAAGTCCTTACCTGTGCCTGCGCCGCGAGCCGGTCTGAAACATATGCAGTCACCAGGAGCAGGCAGTTCCAAGGACAGCCCAATGAAGGCTGTTCTCGGAACTGCCTGCTCCCGGTGACCGCATGTGTTTCAGACCAGCTCGCGGCGCAGGCACAGGTAAGGATTTACCTCTGCATCGCCCGACTTGCGAGTGAAGATGGCAGATCACATGTGTTCGTCGGCGAACACTGGGAACTGGCCATCACTGTTGGTGACCCACCCTCTGTTTTCTATCACTGAGCCAGTTACTTACCCACATACAGACATTTTCTCCCAGTCCAAGCATTCTCATTTTGCATACTAGGTAGGAGGAATTTCTCAATGTCTGTCTATGCACATCTGACATTGATCTATTTTGGAAAAATATTAAGAAAAATCACAAAAATAAAGTGGCCTAAATGGGAGGAAATGCTCAAAACCCCAAATACTGTAGCGTGTTTATAACCAGAGGACCAATTCCTCTGCATGTGATCCGTTGCTAGTGGCAATCCCCAGCAAAAATGCATACAATGGAGGATGTCGGCAGCAGACCACATGCACCACATGTGGTTCATGTGGTTCGCTGCCGACATCCTTCATTGTATGCATTTTTGCTGGGGATTGCCGCTAGCAGCGGATCAGATGCGGACGAATTGCTCCCCCGGTTATAAACACGCTACAGTGCTTTTTGAGCATTTCCTCCCATTTAGGCCACTTCATTTTTTAGATTTTTCTTTATATGTATGGAATGTGCCATTGCGTAATGCTGGTAACATTCTAGTGCACCTGGTAGCCTGAAGCCTTATCCCTTCTCCCACTGCATGAGTGATCTCACTATGGAGGTATGTGGGAGCTTGGCTGTGAGTTGGATCTTAGCACCTTTCAGACCGTGTTCACACACCATAGGTAGTCTAGTGGTAGGACCCATGCCACACTGAGATACCTAGACGGTGGTGCAAAAGGTCTCCGTTGTGTTCCTGACTGGAATACATTGACTAAAGTCGCAGTTTTTAACATCAGCCTTTGGCCTCATGCACACGGCCGTTGTTCGGGTCCGCATCCGAGCCGCCGTTTTGGCGGCTCGGATGTGGACCCATTCAGTTCAATGGGGCTGCAAAAGATGCGTTCCGCAGCCCTGCTAAAAAAAATAACATGTCCTATTCTTGTCCGCGCTTTGCGGACAAGAATAGGCACTTATATTGCCAGGGCCCGTTCCGTTCCGCAAATTGCAGAAGGCAACACGGGCGGCTTCTGTTTTTTGCGGATCCGCGGTTTGTGGACCGCAAAAAACGGAATGGTCGTGTGAATGAGGCTTTGGGGATTAGTCAGTATTGTCAGTTGCATATCATTGTGGTGCACCTTTTCCGGTGATTTATGTATTTCCATATAATATTAACCTAGCTTTCCCAGGACAGTGAAAGGCAAATTTGCCTAGGTATGTAACATTTTTGGAGTGAGGAGGACATTTATCTTGGTAGATTTATTATTCTGCAGTCTTTAATACAGCTCCAAATGGTGGTAACCGCGATTACTCAGTATCCTAACAGAAAAATCGTCCTAGGCCGTACATGTACGGTGCTGGTGGACGTCTAAAGACCAGCTCTGTATATGTACGGCGGGCTGATCGGGCGGGTGCAGGAGCTGCGCCCGCCCGATCAGTGGCACGACCCAGCAGTCACTGAAAGCCGGGCCCCTGCTGCTGTTTTCACCAATGCCGGTGTACTAAAGCTGACCGCGGCATGCAGGGGATTCATGGAGGGTACGGGTGCCCTCCGCTTCCCCATCGGGTCCCGCGCTGCAGTAGCTGGGGACTCGTTGGCAGAGAAGGCAAGCCCGATGCCTTCCATAGGCATCGGAGCTTGCCTTCTACGGAAGCCTGTGAGATCCAGCCAGGAAAACTTGTTCGTGTAAAAGGGGCCTTAGTGTCTCCATATTGTCTCCATATTCTGAGAGCCATAGTTCTTTTTATTTTTTGGGCGATTTGGCCCCATATAAGTGAATGGGGCTTCAGTGAAAAACGCATTGGATCCGAAAGCAAGTGCGGATGCAATGTGTTTTTCACTGATGGCTGCTAAGAGATGATGTTTGTAAACCTTCAGTTTTTTATCACGTGCGTGAAAAACGCATCAAAACTCATTGCACCCGTGCAGAGAAAACTGAACTGAAAGCAATCGCAGAAAAAACTGACTGAACTTGCTTGCAAAATCGTGCGAGTTTCACTGAACGCACCCTGAACGCATCCGGAACTAATCCGTATCGTTCGTGTGAAAGAGGCCTAAAACATGATTTTTTTAATTTAAAAAATGCTGTTATTTTGTAAAACTTAAATAAATAAAAAAAAGTATACATATTAGGTATCGCCGCGTCCATAAGAACCTTCTATACAAATATATCACATGAACTAATCCCACATGAACTAATCCCTAAAAAAATTAATATAAACGTTGTAAAAAAAGCAATTTTTTTGTCACCTTACATCACAAAAAGTTAAATACCAAGCGATCAAAGAGACATACGCACCCCAAAATAGTACAAATCAAACCGTCATCTCATCCCGCAAAAATTTAGACCCTACCTAAGACAATCACCCAAAAAAAAAAAATATGGCTCTCAGAATATGGAGACACTAAAACATGATTTTTTTTTGTTTCAAAAATGCTTTTTTTGTGTAAAACTTAAATAAATAAAAAAGGAATACATATTATGTATCGCCGCGTTCGTAAGAACCTGTTGTATAAAAATATCACATGAACTAACCACTCAGGTGAACACAGTAAAAAAATATAAATAAATGTGTCAAAGAACCCATATTCTGTCACCTTACATCACAAAAAGTGTAATACCAAGTGATCAAAAAGTCATTTGCACCCTAAAATAGTACCAATAAAACCATCATCTCATACTTAAAAAAATGAGCCCATACATAAGACAGTCGCCCCAAAAAATAAAAAAAACTATGGCTTTCAGAATATGGAAACACTAAAAAATCTTTTTTTTCAAAAATGCTTTATTATGTAAAACTGAAACAAACAACCAAAATTCATTGTCATATTTGGTATTGTCGCATCCGTAACAACCTGCTCTATAAAAATACCCATGATCTAACTTGTCAGATGAACATTGTAAATAACAAAAAATAAAAACGGTGCCAAAACAGCTATTTTTTGTTACCTTACCTTACAAAAAGTGTAATATAGAGCAACCAAAAATCATATGTACCCTAAAATAGTACCAACAAAACTGGGTCTTTTTTTTGGAGTTTCTACTCTAGGGGTGCATCACGGGGTCTTCAAATGTGACATGGCAACTTAAAATTATTCCAGTGAAATCTGCCTTCCAAAATTCATATGGCATTCCTTTCTTTCTGCGCCCTGCTGTGTGCCCGTACAGCAGTTTACGACCACATATGGGGTGTTTCTGTAAACTACAGAATTAGGGTAATAAATATTCAGTTTTGTTTGGCTGTTAACCCTTGCATTAAGCTCCATTCACACATCCGCAATTCCATTCCGCATTTTGCGGAATTGCGGACCCATACATTTTAGTCCGGAACTGCGGACCCGCACTTCCGGGTCCGCAATTCCGATCCTGAAAAAAATAGAACATGTCCTATTTTTGTCCACAATAGCGGACAAGAATAGGCATATTCTCTTAGTGCCGGCAATGTGCGGTCCGCAAAATGCGGAACGCACATTGCCGCTGTCCGTGTTTTGCGGATCCGTGGATCTGCAAAATACACACGGATGTGTGAATGGACCCTTAATAGCGGAAAAAAAATTGATTAAAATGGAAAAACTACCAAAAAAGTTAAATTCTGAAATTTCATCTACATTTCCTTTAATTCTTGTGGAACACCTAAAGGGTTAACAAAGTTTGTAATATCAGTTTTGAATACAGTACCTTGAGGGGTGTAGTTTCTAAAATGGGGCCATTTATGGGTGGTTTCTATTATTTCTATTATGTAAGCACCACAAAGTGACTTCAGACCTGAACTGGTCCTTAAAAATTGGGTTTCAAAAATTTTCTTAAAAATTGCTTCTAAATTCTAGGCCTTCTAACGTTCCAAAAAAAGAAAATGTCATTTACAAAATGATCCAGACATGAAGTAGACATATGGAAAATGTAAAGTAATAACTAGTGTTGATCGAGCACCAAAGTGCTCGGGTGTTCGGGTGCTCGGGTCGAACACCTCGGGATGCTTGGGTGCTCAACCGAGCACCCAAGCACAATGGAAGTTAATGGGAGAACCCGAGCATTAAACCAGGCACCCCCTGCTCTGAAGAAAGGAGGGTGTTTGGTTCATAGGAAAAGGTCAGAAATTGAAGGAAACACCACCGAAATGGTTCGGGAACAGGATGGGGAGGATATCTGGATGCATTTTGGACTATCAGGTCACTGCTGGGAACGATGCTGTCCGAGTAGTACGCCACTTTTACAGACTGACAAAACCGAAAATTGATTTTAGAGGAAAAATTGTTAGGAAACATTCTTTCCTGTATATTTGCTTGTATATAAAGTGCAAGTGCTGCCAAATATTACAAGGAAGAGGCACTCCGATACAACCTGTTTATCACATAATGGAGGGCCTCATTCACATTGTGGTACAAATCCTATGCACTAAGTGAAAGGGCTTCCAAAAAATACAAGGAACCAGCACTCCAATACACCCTTTATTACACATAAAGGAGAGCATTATACACCCTTGAAAAATTATGATTGATGGCCTGCTGGTGACCCTCCAAAACATTAGGAGCAAGGGCCTGCTGGTGACCCTCTAAAACATTACGGGCGAGGGCCTGCTCTGAGCTGACCTTCTAAAACATTAGGGGGGCTGCAGATCTGACTCATTAAAACATTAGGGGTGAGTGCTTGCTGCTGATCTGAGCATCGAAAAAATTATGGGCGAATGCCTGCTGCTGAGCTGACCATTGAAAAAATTATGGGCGAGGGCCTGCTGGTGAGCTGACCCTGTAAAACATTATATGAGAGGGCCTGCTGGTGAGCTGACCCTCTAAAACATTACATGCAAGGACCTGCAGGTGAGCTGACCCTCTAAAATATTGTAGGTGACGGCTATGCAAGGGCCTGCTGGTAAGCTGACCCTCTAAAACATTATATGCGAGGGCCTGCAGGTGAGCTGACCCTCTAAAACATTACATGCAAGGGTCTGCAGGTGAGGTGACCCTCTAAAACATTATATGCGGGGGCCTGCAGGTAAGGTGACCCTCTAAAAGATTGTAGGTGAGGGCCTGCTGGTGAACTGACCCTCTAAAACATTACATGCAAGGGCCTGCTGGTGAGCTGACCCTCTAAAACAATACATGCGAGGGCCTGCTGGTGAGCTGACCCTCTAAAACATTATATGAGAGGGCCTGCTGGTGAGCTGACCCTCTAAAACATTACATGCAAGGACCTGCAGGTGAGCTGACCCTCTAAAATATTGTAGGTGACGGCTATGCAAGGGCCTGCTGGTAAGCTGACCCTCTAAAACATTATATGCGAGGGCCTGCAGGTGAGCTGACCCTCTAAAACATTGTAGGTGAGGGCCTGCTGGTGAGCTGACCCTCTAAAACATTATATGCGAGGGCCTGCAGGTTAGCTGACCTTCTACAACATTCAGAGCGAGGGCAGACTAATAAGCATGTTGATATGATGGAAAAGGAGGAGGACGAGAAAAGGAAGATTGAACCATATACCCTTTTTTGTGGTGGAAGGGGTGCATGGGAATACAGTGCATTCAGTACATTATAAAATACACATTTAAAGTGCCTTTATGTTCAGCCGCTTACCTCTGGTGGAGTAGAGAAGTCAGGGGCATTTTTATAAGAGTCAATCTGTCAGCATTTTCAGTTGACAGGCGGATGCGCTTATCAGAAATGATGCCCGCAGCAGCACTAAATACCCGCTCTGACAAAACGCTGGCGGCAGGGCAGGCAAGCACCTCCAAGGCGTAGTGCGCCAATTCATGCCACGTGTCCAGCTTGGACACCCAGTATTTGTAAGGCACAGAGGGATCATTGAGGACGCTGACACAGTCTGCTACGTACTCCTTCACTATCTTCCAAAACTTTTCTCTCCTTGTGACACTAGGCTGCGCATCAGGGTGAGGGTGCTGGCGGGGTGTCATGAAACTGTCCCAGGCCTTGGAGAGTGTTTCCTTACCTCTGTTGGAACTGCTGTGTGTTCTCCTCGTCTTCCCTCATCGGTTGCCCAAGGGATTACGTACTCTGCTGCCAGCATTGTCAGCTGAAAATTTTTGGAGCAATTTTCCACAAGGACCTTCTGGTATTGCACCATTTTGCTCCTTCTCTCCATGGGATGTGTGTGTGAGCTTCCAGAGCTCCAAAGCCGCCACCGAGTTATGGCCATTATCAGACACAAACATGCCTGGTTCTAGGTTGAGTGGCGAGAGCCACAGCTCAGTCTGGTCTCTTATCCCCTGCCACAGCTCTGCTGCAGTGTGCTTATTGTCACCTAAAAACCAATATATACCCCAACCAGGGAATTATTACTTAAAGAAGTAATTAATTGGCATAAGCCTATGGCAAACTACCACAATACAAAACCTACAAAAAATGCCAGGCCGCTTATGATGAATTGATACTTTATTACAAAATCACATAAATTTACAAACATGATTAAAAGAAAGTATGGTGCTGGAGATAAAAAAGAGAGACGACATCACTGGAGGAAACATACAGCGGATGCATGTCCATACATCAGTCCATCAATGCAATACATAGGAAGATAAAGTGCAAATGCAAACAAATCATCTGTAATCAAAAGGACATCGGACAATTACCCATACTGCGTCTCCTCCAGGTTGGCGCCATCCTGGAGGAGACGCAGTATGGGTAATTGTCTGATGTCCTTTTGATTACAGATTATTTGTTTGCATTTGCACTTTATCTTCCTATGTATTGCATTGATGGACTGATGTATGGACATGCATCCGCTGTATGTTTCCTCCAGTGATGTCGTCTCTCTTTTTTATCTCCTGCACCATACTTTCTTTTAATCATGTTTGTAAATTTATGTGATTTTGTAATAAAGTATCAATTTATCATAAGCGGCCTGGCATTTTTTTTAGGTTTTTTATTGTCACCTAAGCAGATCAGCTTAAACACGGCCTGTTGGCGCTTCCCCACTGCAGTGCTACACTGCTTCCAGCTTCCGACTGATAGCTGACTGGTGCTGCAAGAGGATAATTCTGAGGTGGAAGTGGAGGAGGAGGAGGCGTAGGAGGAGGAGTGGGGGTTGGAGCCACTAACGTAGGTGGTGGCGGAAACCCTGATGGAATTAAGGTCCGCAATCCTTGGCGTCGGTAGCACCTGTGCCATCCCAGGGTACGACTCGCTCCCGGCCTCCACAATGTTCACCCAGTATGCCGTCAGGGAAATGTAGCGTCCCTGGCCAAAAGCACTTGTCCATGTGTCAGTGGTTAAGTGGACCTTCCCAGTAACTGTAATGGTCAGGGCACGGTTGATGTTACGGGACACATGCTGGTGTAAGGCGGGCATGGCACACAGTGAAAAATAGTGGTGGCTGGGGACTGCGTAATGAGGCACGGCCGCCGGCATCAGGCTGCGGAAGGCCTCAGTATTCACAATCCTAAATGCAACATTTCTAGGGTCAGTAATTTGGAAAGCTGCGCATTTAGTGCTATGGCCTGTGGGTAAAGACATTTGTACACTGCGCTGGGACACGGAAGTGGATGTGGTCGCTGATGGTACTTGCGAAGGTCCAGGTGCAGGGCAGCAGGCACCCGGGCCTGGGTCTTGGACAGGGGATTGGCCAGCACGTAACACAGGGGAAGAGGAGGCAGTGGTGTGACCCGCAGACACAGATTGTGGACCCAGGCGTTCGGCCCACCTATTATGGTGCTTTGATGCCATTTGGCGGATCATGCTGGTGGTGGTGAGGTTGCTAGTGTTCACGCCTCTGCTCATTTTTGTATGGCACAGATTGCAAGTTACAATTATTTTGTCGTCCGCACTTTCCTCAAAAAAGTGCCAGACTGCAGGACACCTACCCTTGGGCAAGGGATATTTCCGCAAGGGTGTGCTCCGGGGATCAGTTGCGGGCCTGTTTGGTGTGGCCCGCCTTCTCCCTTTTGCCACCCCACTGCCTCTTCCAGCCTGTTGCAGTGCTGCGGATCCTTCCCAGGTTGGGTCAGTGACTTCATCGTCCACCACCTCCTCTTCCACTTCCTCACTCTGCTCATTCTCCTGACTTGTTGACCTAACAACAAACTTAGTTATTGACAACTGTGTCTCATCCTCATCATCAACCTCTTGAGACACTAATTGCCGTTGACTTATTGGCAACTGTGTATCATCATCATCCTCCTCCTCGTGAAACACTAATTGCTGTTCCCCACCATCATCTTCTTGTGACTGTGGATGCTCAAGAGTTTGGGAATCCAAGATCTCATGTCCCTCTTTAAGCAGGCCTAATGAAGGAATGGGGCTGAAAAGAGCTCCTTGGAATATCCGAGTGTGGGATCACTTGTTTGCCAAGACTCTCCATGGTGGGAGGAAGGAGGATCAGGGTGAGGATTGTGTTGACCAGACTCTTGGCTACTGAGACTGGGCTTGGTGGAAGACAGGGTGGTGCTTAACTGGCTGGAAGCATTATTTGCTGCAATCCAACCGACCACCTGGCCGCCCTGAAAACTGGGACATGAAGCTAGGTATCGTGAATGATTGTTTTTCTTGTGCTCTGGCAGCAGGCACAGTTTCAACGTGCCCAGGGCCATGGCCTCTGCATGCACAATCAGCATCACGGCCACTTCCCTGTCCCTTACTGCTCGCCTTCTTCATAATAAATGTTATATATGCTTGAAAGTATGTCACACGTACAGTAGCGTAGGATTTGTAAGTGTATGCGCAAAAAAAAAAAAAGGCATTTGGGATATGCACACGTTACACAGGAGAAATACTGCAATTAATGTCGCTGATGTCAGCAGCGGCTAATATAAAATTACAGGGAATGTCACAGATATTTTGGATGTGGAAACGTTACACAGGAGAAATACCGCATATAATGTCGCTGATGTCACCAGCAACTAATATAAAATTACAGGGAATGTCACAGGTATTTTGGATGTGGAAACGTTACACAGGAGATGTACCCCCGGTAATGTCACCGTCCGCATCGGACACTGTCTACGGAAAAGGTACACTGGATGTCACTGATATTTTTGGGTGCACACACGTTAAACAGGAGATGTAGTGCAGATAATGTCGTTGTCTACAGTGGCCTAACTATTGAACGCTATTTAGCGCAGGATGCTCTAAAAATAGATATTGCTGTCGCCCACAATAGTCCTTAAAATAACTTTTGGGTCTGTAAAGTCTTAGCAATTTAGCGCAGGTTGCACTAAAAATATATATTGCTGCTGCCACACACAACAATAGTCCTTAAAAGGACTTTTGGGTCCCTGACAATTTTTTTTCACTCCCTACACTATCTTTCCCTTCTTCAGGAGCGTTTTAAAGTTGTCGCCACATAAAGTGATACATGTCAGATTTGCAAAAAATGGCCTGGTCCTTAAGGTGAAAAATGGCAGGGTTCTGATGGGGTTAAAGTTGCACATGGTTGTAGTGGCGTCGCTACAGGGGGGCGAGGGGGGGAAATTGCCCAGCCTATGTTATTCTTTGCCCCCCCAGGTGCCCCCCGCTGATTCCCCCCAAAGCAGGCCGGTGAATACTAATGAGCGCTTCCATTATGGAAGCGCTCATTAGTACCGAAGGACCAGGAAGCGGTAAACGCTCTGTACTTACCACTTCCTGGTCCTCGGCTGTCGGCTGTGCAGGGCTGCGCACAGCGTGAGGGCGCTCTGTGACCTCACGCTGTGCATGCCAGTTCAGAGCACAGTCGACTGAGGCGAGAGAAAATTGCAGGCGGCGTCCAGGAGCAGGAGAGGTAAGTGTTTTTTTATTTTATAAAAAATGTGGCTGCTGGGGGCATAATAGGGGCTAATCATGAGAGGCATAATGGGGGCTAATTGGAGGCATATGGGGGCTAATTAGAGACATAATGGGGGCTAATTAGGCATATGGGAGCTAATTAGGCATATGGGGGCTAATAAGAGGCATAATGTGGGCTAATGAGGCATAATAGCTTATAATGGGGGCTAATGAGGCATATGGGAGCTAATTAGGCATATGGGGGCTAATGAGGCATATGGGGGCTAATAAGAGGCATAATGGGAGCTAATAAGAGGAATAATGGGGGCTAATGAGAGGAATAATGGGGGCTAATGAGGCATAAGGGCTTATAATGGGGGCTAATGAGGCATAAGGGCTGATATGGTAGCTAATGAGAGGCATGGGGGCTGATATGGGAGTGATGAGAGGCATAATGAGGGCTAATGTGAGGCATAATAAGTGTCATCCACAGATGCCCCCATAACAGTGTGTCTTTCACAGATCCACCATAACAGTACGCCTGCGCACTGACGAGAGACAGAAAGAAGGGGAAAGAATCCGCGGAAGCAAGCAGAGGACGGCGCAGCAGACGACTGAATAGCTTCTTTTGTAAGTAAATTGTTTTATTATAAATGTATCCCTGCATACCGCAATTCACTCGTATTTTGTAATCTTATTTATATATAGTTATTTTGTTTTTGCCCCCCCATTTTTGACTGTGGTATCTTTGTGCCCCCCCTATATATTGTTCCTAGAGTCACCACTGCATGGTTGTAACCCAGCTCAGGACCTTGAAAGGCAAGTCTGTGTCACGAGGGTGTCAAGAGCCACGCCTAACTCCGTTATACCCGGGGTCAGGAAGTCGCAGCGGGTGGCTGCGCGCTCTACAGTTGTGTTCAAAATTATTCAACCCCCACTGAAATTTAGTGTTTTGGCCAATTTGACATTGATTTTGATCATTTCAGTCATCTTGTTTACAATTAAATCAAAGAGGCACTTGTAAGTCAGACAAATATTTAAGGCTGCGTGCAGCCTGTAATTGTGGGTGGAGCGACCTCCCCTATTTAAACCCCCTGGTACAAGCAGGAGGGCGCCCGTTCTTTGATTTACCAGCACCTGACGTCACTTCCGGTCGCGTCTTCGGTCGTCATCTCGGGTCCTGACCACCGCCTGGCTTCCAGAGGGAAAGGGGGGCCCGTTCTTAGATCGGCAGCATGCACCGCTTCTCGATCCCTGCGGGTCGGCGGCGGGTTGGTCTGCCTGGTAGCTGCTGCTCCAGAGGCCCTCCAGTGTTGGCGCAACTTCTCCGGTCCGGGGCGCCGCCGGGGACGCCACTAATTGAGGCCCTGGCTTCTCTGCGGCCTCCTCCCGCATTGCTCTTGGCTGTTTTGTATCTCCCGGCCGGCGTCTCTGTTCGGATGGGGCTGTAGCGCTGTAGCGTTCGGATGTTTTTCCGATGTGTCGACGGATGTGGGGGGCCCGTTCTTTGAAGTTCCGCCCGTCCGTGACGCCACTTCCGGTTTCGTTACCTTCCGTGACGTCACTTCCGGTTTCGCGTCCTCGTGGAATCCAGACAGCGGCGCCTCCGGTAAGTGGTCCCGGCTGGGTAGCCGAGCCCTATTGGCAGTGCGGACGCACCCCCGCTTCTCTCCCTGCAGACTAGGGCAGGTCCGGTCGTGGGACCCGCACGGCGTCTCCTGCATACGGCAGCACTGGGGCACTAGTCGACGCCGCGGTCCTCAAATGAGGGACAGGTTCTCTGTAGATATGGCCTAACTATCCAGTCAGGCGGCGGGGTCCCAGTCAACCCCTGTCTTCTGGGCTTGCGCCGCTCCTGCTGGCCATGCTTGGTCCTCCCACAAGCACCCCAGCTGTCCTGTCACCTGGGGTCGTGGGAGGGGGGCAGGCTGTTCCCGGGGAGCTTGGGGTGGCTGGCAGGCGGCACGTCGAGTCACAGTCCTCTGCCAGCCGGCCCCCTGCGGGCGCCGCTCCTCTGTCCCCCACAGATCAGGGGGTGGGTTCTGCCGGCCGGCTGCGGCCTCAACCCAAGCATGTGGTTTTAGTCCAGGGTTCTTTCAGTCTGCGAATTCCTGGAATCAGTCAGGGGCCATACGTCCCCTGAACCGCTCGGGCACTTGTGTTTTGTGGTATTTCTTGAAGCACGCCGGTGCTCTGGCTTCTCTGAATCGCTCAGGTTTTTGTTCCCCATTTCGCTCAGATGTTTCTCCATTCACAGGTGTCATGTTCCCAAAATTCTCTGTGGCAGTCTGCCTTCCTGCTCATGTTACCCAGTGCGGGGGTCCGGGCGGCAGGACTAGCAGCACAGCCGCCACTGTCCAGTGGGCGCCGCTTCTCCGTGTGGGCGAGTCGCCGGCTGTTGCCCTGCTGCCCGCACTGCTGAAAAAATTATAAAAAAAAGGGGAGATTTCGATTTAATGCCAGGTGCAGGCCCCGGTCACTCTGTGCTTCCTGTGCCAATCACGCTATTACGTTCGTCAATATTCACCCCCTGGGCGGCTGGGGGCTGTGGTATTCCTTGAATCCAGGATTCAGGCCTGAACCTCTCGGGTTGCGGCGGCCCTTAAACCGCCCAGGGGTCCCGTCTTCCTGAATCGCTCAAGTGTTACGTCATTCCTGATACCGCTCAGGCGTCATTTGTTCCCCGATCCGCTCAGTTGTTATGTCGTCCCTGAAACCACCTGGTGTCATATGTTCCCTGAATCGCTCAGGTGTAATGTCTTCCCTAAAAAATCGCTCAGGTGTAATTTCGTCCCTGAATCACTCAGGGGTAATGTCTTCCCTGAATCGCTCAGGTGTAATGTCTTCCCTAAAAATCGCTCAGGTGCAATTTCGTCCCTGAATCGCTCAGGTGTAATGTCTTCCCTGAATCGCTCAGGTGTAATGTCTTCCCTGAATCGCTCAGGTGTAATGTCTTCCCGGAATCGCTCAGGGGTAATGTCTTCCCTGAATCGCTCAGGTGTAATGTCTTCCCTGAATCACTCAGGTGTAATGTCTTCCCTGAATCACTCAGGTGTAATGTCTTCCCTGAATCACTCAGGTGTAATGTCTTCCCTGAATCGCTCAGGTGTATTGTCTTCCCGGAATCGCTCAGGGGTAATGTCTTCCCGGAATCGCTCAGGGGTAATGTCTTCCCGGAATCGCTCAGGGGTAATGTCTTCCCTGAATCGCTCCGGTGTAATGTCGTCCCTGAATCACTCAAGTGTTATGTCTCCCCTGAATCGATCAAGTGTCATGTTTCTCAAATCGCAGGTGTCATGTTCCTAGAATCGCAGGTGTAATGTTTTTTCTCCAAATTGCAGGTGTCATTTACCCAAGAAGCGCAGGTGTCATGTCTTCCCTAAGGGACTCATGGGTCAGGTCCCCTGAATCGCTCTGGTGTTGCCTCCCCTTGGTCACTTAGGGGTGATGTTCTCTGAATCGCTCTTGTTTGGTGTGTTCCCTGAATCGCTCAGGTTTGGTGTGTTCCCTGAATCGCTCAGGTCTGGTGTGTTCCCTGAATCGCTCAGGTCTGGTGTGTTCCCTGAATCGCTCAGGTCTGGTGTGTTCCCTAAATCGCTCAGGTGTCATGTTCTCCCTCATTCAGGTTTTGTTTTTCCTTCCTCTTCCAGGTCGGTTGTTCCCAGATTGCATATTTTCCTGAACAGTCTGGTTATGTATTCCCCTGATTCACTCAGGTCAGGTTGGCCTGATCCGCTCAGGCTTCTGTTTTCCCTGGTCTCCCAGTGGGTAGGTAGTGGCCAGGTCCAACCAGGTTCAAGGTACTGCCTGACCCACCCAGGTGTCCGTCATCTTCATGAAGGTGTATGTAATCGCCTGCTTTGCTTAGGATTCCATGTTGCCTGAACCGCTCAGGATTCAGTTCATCGCCGGAATTACGCGGGTTCCATGCATCAGCCTGTAGCGCTCGGGGGTTTGTTCAGCAGCGTCCGGCTGGTTCCTGGTTACCCGATTCGTGTCCGGCGTGTCTGGATTCCTGTTTCCGCAGGTTGTGGCATGCGGCGCGACTTCGGGCTCTGATTCTGGCTGTCCAGGGTCACCCAGCAGTTGGCCATGGCGTCCAAGCTGCATCCTGGTTCTCCGTCGCCTCTTTCCAGTGCCATCAGATCACACCTCTCTCCGGGTCTCGTACCAACGCAAGCTTATTTTCATGTAAGCAGGGCCTCAGGCCACCGGAATTTCGATCCATCCTTAATTGTGTCGGAGGGCTCCTCCGTGCCCGGTCACTCCACGGTGCCGGGTTTCAGGTAAGTTCCAGCCGGGTGGCGGCATGACGCTTCTCCACAGCTCAGAGCCTTCCTTCATTCATCACGAGCCTCCATTCCTAGGTCTCCAGTATCGCCGGGAGTTGGCAGTGCTGTCCGTTGGTTTGGTTAGGTTGCGATCCTTTCTATACCATGTTCATGCTCATTCCTGTTTCCTTCTGATTCTCAGGTTCATGTATGTCCCAGATTAGCTCAAAAATTCACGTATTTAACCATTCACCCAGGTCTAATTCCCCGGAGTCGCGCGGGTTTTGCGGGTTTCCTGGATCGCTCGGGTTAATGCATTTCCCTGAATCCCTCAGGTCCATGTTTTACCTGAATCCTCGGGTTTTATGTTCCAGGATCGCCCGGGTTCATGAGTTCTGTATCGCTCAGGTTATGTATGTGCCCAAGTCACTCAGGTTTTACGTTTTCCCCGAATCAGGTGTTTCCCTGAATCGCTCAGGTCAGGGTTTTCCTGAATCGCTCAGGTTTAGGTATTTCCCTGAATCGCTCAGGTTTTGTATTTTCCTGTCTCTTTCAGGTTGCCGGTATTTCCAGGTCGTATGTTTTCCTGATTCCCCCAGGTTACGTATTTCCCTGAATCACTCAGGTTTGTATTTTCCTGTCTCTTTCAGGTTGGCGGTATTTCCAGGTCGTATGTTTTTCCTGATTCACCCAGGTTACGTATTCCCTGAATCGCTCAGGTCTTTTTGCCCACAGGTTGTTCGCATTTAACTGATTCTCTCAGCTCCTTTTCCTACAGGTTGTTCGCATTTGCCTGAATCGCTCAGTTCTTTTATCCCACAGGTGGTACGCAGTTGCCGGATTCGCTCAGGTCTTTTTCATACAGGTTGTTCGCATTTGCCTGAATCACTCAGGTTTTGTCCCACTAGTGGTACACATTTGCCTGAATCACTCGGGATCCGTTATATTTGCCTGAAACGCTCTGGGTTTTTCAGCAGTATCCAGTGGTTCCTGTTATCCGGTTCGGGTTCCGCATGTTTGAATCCCTAATTGCATTGGATCCGGGTCATCACGGGGGTTTGGACATGGTCATCCATTATCTCGACAACTGTGGTTACATCAGGTATTGTACTCTGCTCCCACTCAAGCGGCATTCTTGTGTTCCGCAGATTGTCTGTAGCCCTAGACGGTCTCCCTTTTGGGCACTCAGCAAGCATCATCACCAAGCAGCCATGTACCTAGGGTCTCTGGGTCCTTAGACCCGGGGAGTTCACCTGCGGCACGGTCAACCGAGCGACCCTGCTCAGGCGACATCTCGCCTGGCATTCGGTCCACTTCATACTGTCCATCCCAGCCACCAAGTCCAATCAGGCTGGTCCTCCGACCGAGATAGAGTTCTTCCCCACGGCCTACTGGTGTCCCGTCAAGGCGCTCCAAGAGGTTCTGGCCTCACTCCGGTCTCCCGCGTTAGACGACCCGTTGCTCCCAATTAACAGTAGGCCCCCCTTCTTCGGCTCAGTTTGTCTCCAATATCCGCACCCTGGCGGCAGGGTTGGGGTTCAACCCTAGCACGGTATCCGGGCACTCTTCTCGCATGGGGGCCGCTTCCGCAGCATCCAGTCATCAGGTACCGGCACACGTCATCCGTAAGGTGGGTCATCAGCGGTCATCCTGCTACGCAAGGTACATTCCCAATCCGCGAGTTGAGATTGTCAGAGCCTTTCGTTCTTTGGGCTTTATGGGTTCCATGATGCTCCAATAAATACATTGCACCCTACTCCGGGCCGGTTCTCTTTGCCCACTTATCTAGGCCTTACCTCGTCACTGGCACCGGGCACACTCCAGCCAGTTGGTTCAGGGCAGTACTTAGGCATGCCTTCTCTGTTCCTCGATTAGCTCCTACCACAAATATTTAAGGCTGCGTGCAGCCTGTAATTGTGGGTGGAGCGACCTCCCCTATTTAAACCCCCTGGTACAAGCAGGAGGGCGCCCGTTCTTTGACCCTCCCTCCCATCCCCTTTTTCATTCACTCCTCCTGGGTGGCCCACTTATCTAGGCCTTACCTCATCACAGGCACCGGGCACACTCCAGCCAGTTGGTTCAGGGCAGTACTTAGGCATGCCTTCTCTGTTCCTCGATTAGCTCCTACCACAAATATAACATAACATTTATAATGAAATAACCACAAATGTATTTTCTGTGCTCGCATCATTATCAGTTTTATTCAACCCCCAAGTGACATTCAATCTTAGTACTTAGTACAACATCCTTTTCCAGTTATAACAGCTTTTAAACGTGAAGCATAGCTTGACACAAGTGTCTTGCAGCAATCTACGGGTATCTTCGCCCATTCTTCATGGGAAAAAGCCTCCTGTTCAGTCACATTCTTAGGCTTGCGCGCTGCAACTGCTTTCTTTAAGTCCCACCAGAGGTTCTCAATCGGATTTAAGTCTGGTGACTGCGATGGCCACTTCAAAATGTTCCAGCCTTTAATCTGCAACCATGCTCTAGTGGACTTGGAGGTATGCTTGGGATCATTGTCCTGTTGAAAGGTCTAACGTCTCCCAAGCCTCAGGTTTGTGGCGGACTGCATCACATTTTCATCCAATATCTCCTGGTACTGAAGAGAATTCATGGTACCTTGCACACACTGAAGCTTCCCTGTACCTGTAGAAGCAAAACAGCCCCAAAGTATGATTGACCCCCCGCCATGCTTCACAGTAGGCAAGGTGTTCTTTTCTTCATAGGCCTTGTTATTCCTCCTCCAAACATAGCGTTGATCCATGGGCCCAAACAGTTCTAATTTTGTTTCATCAGTCCACAGAACACTTTTGTGGTTTGTCCACATGACTTTTGGCATACTGCAGTCGACTCTTCTTATTCTTTGGAGACAGCAAGGGGGTGCGCCTGGGAGTTCTGGCATGGAGGCCTTCATTATGCAGTGTGCGCCTTATTGTCTGAGCTGAAACTTCAGTACCCACATCTGACAAATCTTTTTTCAGTTCCTCAGCAGTCACACGGGGACTTTTCTCCACTTTGCGCTTCAGGTAGCACACAGCAGTCGAAGTCAGCATCTTCTTTCTGCCACGACCAGGTAGCGTTTCAACAGTGCCCTGTGCCTTGAATTTGTGAATGATGCTTCCTATGGTGTCTCTTGGTATGTTTATCTTTGCAATCTTCTTATAGCCATTGCCCTTCCTGTGAAGAGAAATCACCTCTTCTCTTGTCTTCCTGGACCATTCTCTTGACTTCACCATGTTTGTAAACACACCAGTAAATGTCTAGAAGGAGCTGAGTATCACAGTCCTTTTAAATCTGCCTAATTGGTGCTTATTATGCTTGATTGCTGCTCCTTGACATCCACAGGTGTTTTCAATACCTGATCGAAAACACTTGAATGAACCTCTGTTCTTAAGAGTGGTAGTCTTTAAGGGGTTTAATAATTGTGTCAATGAAGAAATCACAAAAAAAACATTTAATACTGTATTACAAAAACAATTGATGTCATTTTAGTTGCATTTGGTTCTTTAAAAAGTCCTTGTAAGATTTCATTCTGAACACAATTACAAATATACACTAAATTCCCTAAAACCCTTTACAGCATTGGGGGTTGAATAATTTTGAACACAACTGTATGTATAAAGATAGTGCTGATTCTTAATGGTAGCTTTCTGGGTTTGCCTTGCAGCCCTTTTTGGCTCACTCAGGGATCCGTAGCTCCTTCTCCTCAGCTGTTTCTTGTCCAGCACTCCCAACCTCCTTATATTCCCCTCTCCCACCCTCTGGTTGCCAGATATAGAGCTTCCTGCCTGGACTTCTATACTGACCCACTGGAGCTGTGTAGCTGTGTTCCCTGGTTGTTGTTCCAGAACGTTACCCTCCGGATCCCTGTTGGACTCTTGTTGTCTGCTGTTGTCGTCCACCTGGGATTATATGTTTTGTCTGTGTTGTCTGTACTCTCCTTGGTGTTTTCCTTTTAGTGTCAGTGGTGCGGACTAGTGTTCCCACCGCCCCGTTCACTACGTAGGGCTCATCTTAGGGAAAGCCAGGGTTTAGGCACGTGATCGGCTTACGGGCGAGGAACCCGTCTATGGACGTCAGGGCAGTCAGGTGCCAGCCTCAAGGTGAGTCAGGGGTCACCACCTTTCCCTCTCCCTTGGACAGGGCCTTCCCATTTCCCTCCCTTTGCGTGACGCCGGTCATGACAGTCTGCCTAGCTAAAGCACTGTTTATGAGGGGAATGATTTATTTAGGCAGACTTAGCATTTATTGGTTCTATTACAGGTCCATAAAATTTGTTACCCAGCTTTCCTGAGACCCTGAAAGACAAATATGTCTAACTATGCTACAGTATGGAGGATTTGTCATTGGAATTCTATTGGCTTTTCCAGGCCCCCGACTAGCAAATCCAGCAAGATATTCTAAAGATTTACAAATTAATACACAGGCTGAGTTGGTGTTTTGCATTTTGGGAAAGCTAGGTAACAACCTCCTTGGAGCAGTGATGTGGGCATATTGGAGCAAACCAGTAATCTGTTATCATCAATGCAGGTGTACAGTGTTGTCACCCAGCATTTCCAGGACCCCGAGCAGCAAGTTGGTCTAGCTATATCAGGGATGGCCAACCTGAGGCTCTCCAGCTGTTGCAAAACTACAACTCCCAGCATGCCCAGAATGCCTACATCTATTATCCTACAGCAGGGCATGGTGGGAGTTGTAGTTTTACAACAGCTGGAGAGCCGCAGGTTGGCCATGCCTGAGCTATATGAAGAGATTTATCAATACATAATTAGGCAAATCTGGAATTCAACAGTCTGGGAAAGCTCGGTAACAACCTCCTCAGAGATGTAAAGGAAGCCACACTTGGTACAAAGATCCTGTATATACTACATCCATAAATATGGTATCAGGACAACTGTAAGTATATACCATATATATAGTTTGATCTGCAGCATACCTCCACATGCTACCCAGATTTAAAGGCTGCTGAAAGGTAAATCTGTCCAAATATACAATGAGGGGAGAATGCATAGCTAGGCAGATTAGCTGTTTAACTGAATGTAATTATGGCTGGTACTATGTATATTCTACAACTGGTACTGTTGGCACAATGACTAGCACTGTCACCAAATATCTCTATTAGTAACTAGGAGATTCCTGCCAACAAAATGGCCACGCTCACTGTGTAGACAAAAAATATCCATACTAAACCCAACTCCTCCTCCTAAAATTCCTGGCTCACGTGCACTAGCATCAGAGGGGCGAAAGGGAAGTGGGAGACACGGCTGCACCATGGGAGAACAATGCATTGCTTTCTTTTTTATTTTTCATGGTCTGCAATTGTGATAGCTTACGAAACAAAAGCAAACAACAAAGACATTTCCCTCTTAAGTATAACACCAATCTAAAATGCAGGAATAATGTTGTGCTGTTCCTTTATTATTCTTCCTGGAAATGTATGAATAAATTGATAAGTTGGTGTAGCTATTTCCATGGTCATCGGGTCATCATATCCATACATACCCTGACACTAATTAATCAGTGTTGACAGCGTCAGACTGTGTACGGACACATCAAGGGGAAATGTAACACCCAGTTGTCAATTTATACATACATTTCCAGGTGGAACAACAAATAGTAGGTGGCACAATCAAATAACTTTGTAGCTATACTAAAATTCACTGTTCATTTTTTAGGGGGTGGAATATACTTGCAATGCTTTGATTTATGTATTTTACAAATTCACTTGTATTTTTTATTTTATTCTTTACGTAACCTAAATTACACTCATTTCAGATTGTTATTTTTAGTTATTTTCCCACCAGTTAGAAGTTGCTTATCATATTCTGTTTAGAACCCCTCAATAGAAAAAGTTATCTTAAAATATGACCTCTGTTTCCTTGCTCAAGCATATCTGATTTTCATCAGTGTTGAGACATTATATATCCTGTGCTGTTTCCTGACCCCTGACTGAAAATCAACAATGAAAGACAACAGATTAGTAAGAATTACAGTAAATATGCATATTATTAAAAATAATTTAGAAATTTTATGGCCTAAGCAGTTTCATTAGTTTTTTTTTCCAATTTTGTTTGCGTATTTTATGTATTTTTAGAAGAGGTGTGCGGAGTAACACTACACTCTTACATCTGCCCAATATTTTTGGAAATGAGAGCATTAGTGATGATTAGGGTTGAGCGAACCAGAACTGTAAAGTACGGGTTCATACCGAACTTTAGGATTTTTGGACCCCGGACCGGAACCCGAACTTTTCCGTAAAAGTTCGGGTTCGGTGTTCGGCGCTTTCTTTGCGCTTTTTGAAAGGATGCACAGCAGCCAATCAACAAGCGGTTAACTGTCTGACCTTAGAAGCCATCACAGCCATGCCTACTAATGGCATGGCTCTGATTGGCCAGAGCAGCATGTGACCCAGGCTCTATATAAGCTTGAGTCACGTAGCGCTGCACGTCACTCTGCTGTTACAAGTGTAGGGAGAGGATGCTGCTGGACTTGTGATTTCAGGGAGAGAATAGGAGAGAATTTAACTCAGCGATCTACAGAGAAATAGTTGTGTAAGTGCAGGACACAATAGTTTTACCCTGCCCTGAGGCCATTGACCAAAAAAAAAAAAAACTTTTATAATTCTGTTAGTTAGGTGGGTGGCGGCGGCGGCCATTTTATGCAAGCTCAGTGCACCAGCAGTGCATCTGAGCTTTTGGGACATTGCAAATCACAATTTTTTTGGCAAACTAAAACATCTGGATTAGTCAGTGTGCAATTTAAGGTAGAAATACACCCATCATTTTCTGGGGTTTTAAAAACACACTATTTTTTTCAAAAAACAGTATTTTCCAGATCTGCAAGTGTTAAATTCAAGTGTAATATATACAGCTTTCATATTCTGTTACCAAAAAAACACTTTTTTGGCAATCTACAACATCTTGATTAGTCAGTGTGCAATTTAAGATAGAAATACACCAATCATTTTCTGGGGTTTGAAAAATACCCTTTTTTTTTCAAAAAACAGTATTTTTGCAGTGTCCCACTCAGAACACGTGGGAACTGCAAAATTACTGAAAAACTGCATTACTGTGTTGCATGTCATTCTGCATTACATCACCTGTTGTATCTCTGTTCATAGGCTGGTTAGGTGTGTTTTATACATACCACCACTAGATGGGGATAGCACTCAGTCTATATAAATACCTTAGTCAGGCCTAGTGTGGGTTGTTGTTGGTGGGAGTTGCTGTTGTGGTTGCTAGTGAAGTGATTCAGGTCAGTTGAGACTCCACATCACAGAGTAGTGAGTGAAGTCAGAAGCAGCTATGTGGTAGTGCCAAGGTATGAGGAGAAGGAGAGCGTTTTCCTCCTGTGGTCCTCTTAGTTCCTTTCATCCTACAACCAGAGGATAGAATTGCGTCCCTGGAAGAAAACCAAGCAGAGAGACATCGGTGATAACAGCCACTACCTAAGGCTTAATGGGCACCTTTGCACATGGTGGAGGACAATCTAGCTACAGGCAGCCTCACCATAAAGTATAGAAGACAGATTAGCTACCTGTTCAAGGGCTTGGAAGATACAGAAATTATAGGACTAAGCATACCCGAAAAGAGTACTACTGAACCAGCCATTTGAAATACCAGCCATTTGAAATACAGCCATTTTGGGCAAAGAAATATTTACTTCAGGCCTACAATGGTTCGGGCCAAGTGAGATACTCCCTCTACATACAGGGGATTGATTCAGAGATTTGAAATACAGCCATTTAAAATACAGCCATTTTGTGCAAATAAATATTTACTTCAGGCCTACACTGGTTCAGACTGTGTGAGATACCCCCTCTACATACAGGGGTTTGAATCATTCATTTGAAATACAGCCATTTTAAATACAGCCATTTTGTGCAAAGAAATTTTTACTTGAGGCCTACACTGGTTCAGACTGTGTGAGATACCCCCTCTACATACCGGGGTTGGAATCAGGCATTTGAAATACAGCCATTTGAAATACAACCATTTTGTGCAAAGAAATATTTACTTCAGGCCTACACTGGTTCAGGCCCTGTGAGATACTACCTCTACATGCAGGGGTTTGATTCAGGGATTTGAAATACAGCTATTTGAAATACAGCCATTTAGTGCAAAGATATATTTACTTCAGGCCTACACTGGTTCAGGCCCTGTGAGATACTCCCTCTACATACAGGAGTTTGATTCAGGGATTTAAAATACAGCCATTTGAAATACAGCCATTTTGTGCAAATATTTACTTCAGGCCTACACTGGTTCAGGCCCTGTGAGATACTACCTCTACATACAGGGGTTTGATTCAGGGGTTTGAAATACAGCCATTTAAAATACAGTCATTTTGTGCAAAGATATATTTACTTCAGGCCTACACTGGTTCAGACCGTGTGAGATACTCCCTCTACATACAGGGGTTTGATTCAGGGATTTGAAATACAGCCATTTTGTGCAAAGATATATTTACTTCAGGCTTACACTGGTTGAGACCGTGTGAGATACTCCCTATACCTACAGGGGTTTGAATCAGGCATTTGAAATACAGCCATTTTAAATACAGCCATTTTGGGCAAAGAAATATTTACTTCAGGCCTACACTGGTTCAGACCGTGTGAGATACTCCCTCTACATACAGGGGTTTGAATCATTCATTTGAAATACAGCCATTTGAAATACAGCCATTTTGTGCAAAGATATATTTACTTCAGGCCTACACTGGTTAAAGCCCTGTGAGATACTCCCTCTACATACAGGGGTTTGATTCAGGGATTTAAAATACAGCCATTTGAAATACAGCCATGGGATTATAGATCATACAAAACCCGCATTCAATCACCTTATCAATACAACTGAAATAAATAAATAAGACACGTGGACACCTTATATAGTGGAAGATTTTGGCCACGACCAGCTTTATTAAAGAACAGCTTAAACCAAATAAACATTAAACCATGTACCAATATAACCTTTATAACCACATAACGGCCCAGCCATAAGCTCGGACCATCCAGCTTAATACCATAGATTAGACCAGCCATAAGCTCGGCCTAAATACCCGAATAACTCGTCCGCTCACCATTTCAGTGAGCGACTTTACCCCTCCTTCTAATAAAGCAGTCGTGACAATATCGCAAAATTGGGCGGGCGGGCGGGTGCAGCTCTAGACTTGCGGTTTGGCTGACAGCTGGATCACTGACAGCCATCGCAATATATACACAGACAGACCCCATCCCCACAAATCAACACCCAATGCCCTAACTGTTGCTGGGCATCAACAATTAATCTGCCCAGCAACCGTCCTCTATAGGAACCCTAACTAGCCAATCCCCAACCCTTGACCTCCCCCCAGCAACACTGGCTAAATTTAGCCACCCTGACCACCACTTTCGGCGGGAAAATCTCCAGCCAAAACCTCACCTAATGACCTTTTCATGATCAAAATCCCATGCGGATCCTTCCATATTAAATTTCAGGATCCTAACATTTTGTGCAAAGAAATATTTACTTCAGGCCTACACTGGTTCAGGCCCTGTCAGATACTCCCTCTACATACAGGGGTTTGATTCAGGGATTTGAAATAAAGCCATTTGAAATACAGCCATTTTATGCAAAGAAATATTTACTTCAGGCCTACACTGGTTCAGACCATGTGAGATACCCCCTCTACATACAGGGGTTTGAATCAGGCATTTGAAATACAGCCATTTAAAATACAGCCATTTTGTGCAAAGAAATATTTACTTCAGGCCTACACTGGTTCAGACCGTGTAAGATACTCCCTCTATAGTTTTAAAGGCCTTATGCGGTGGCTGTCCCACAGTATGTCGTGCCCAGCCGCCACTACGTTTCAAGGCGAGCCATCCCTTCCCTTCACAACCAAGTAGGAGACAAAATCAGGTGTGCACTGCGCAACGCCATCTGTGGCAAGGTGCACCTAACTACGGATACATGGACCAGTAGGCACGGTCAGGGCCGTTATATCTCCATAACAGCACACTGGGTAAATGCAGTGGCGGCTGGGCCTGAGGCGGATAGCAGTTTGGCGCATGTCCTTCCACCACCGCGGATTGCAGGGCCCTTCAGTTTGCCTCCTGTTGCTTCCTCCTCCTACTCAGCTTCCTCATCCTCTACCGCCTCCTCATCCGGTCAGCGTAACACCTTCACCACCAACTTCAGCACAGCCAGGGGTAAACGACAGCAGGCAGTTTTAAAACGTATCTGTTTGGGGGACAAACCCCACACCGCGCAGGAGCTGTGGATGGGCCTTGAACAACAGACCGATGAGTGGTTTGTGCCAGTCAGCCTCAAGCCCGGCCTGGTGGTGTGCGATAATGGCCGAAATCTCATAGCAGCTCTGGGACTAGCCGGTTTGACGCATATCCCTTGCCTGGCGCATGTGCTGAATTTGGTGGTGCAGAGATTCCTTAAAAATTACCCCGACATGTCAGAGCTGCTGCATAAAGTGCGGGCCTTCTGTGCGCGCTTTTCGGCGTTCTCACCCTGCTGCTGCTCGCCTGTCAGCGCAGCAGCGTAACTCCGGCCTTCCCGCTCACCGCCTCATATGCGACGTGCCCACAAGGTGGAACTCCACCTTGCACATGCTGGCCAGACTATGCGAGCAGCAGCAGGCAATAGTGGAGTTTCAGCTGCAGCACACACGGGTGAGTCGCTCGGCGGAACAGCACCACTTCACCACCAATGACTGGGCCTCCATGCGAGACCTGTGTTCCTTGTTGCGCTGTTTTGAGTACTCCACCAACATGGCCAGTGCCGATAACGCCGTTCTAAGCATTACTATCCCACTTCTATGCCTCCTTGAAAAAACGCTCCTGGCGATGATGGAAGAGGTTGTGGCACAGGAGGAGGAAGAGGGATCATTTCGTAGGTTTTCCGGCCAGTCATTCCAAAGTGGCTCTGAGGGCGGGTTCCTGCACCCACAAACCCAAGGTACCCAATTGTCCAGCCAGGGCACAGTTCTGGAGGATGAGGAGGATGAGGAGGAGGAGATAGAGGAGGAGGAACCATGTTCACAGCAGGGTGGCACCCAGACCAGCTCATGTCCATCACTGGTGCATGGATGGGGGGATACAGAGGACACAGACGATACACCTCCCACAGAGGACAGCTTTTCGTTGCCTCTGGGCAGCCTGGCACACATGAGCGATTACATGCTGCAGTGTCACCGCAACGACCGCCATTCTAACTTGTGCTGATTACTGGGTGGCCACGCTGCTGGATCCCCGTTACAAGGACAACGTACCGTCCTAAATTCCGTCACTGGAGCGTGATCATAAGATGCGTGAGTACAAGCGCATGCTGGTAGACGCGTTGCTGGTGGCATTCCCACCTGACAGCAGGGGCACAGTGGAAGCACAAGGCGAAGGCAGAGGACGAGGAAGAGGTCGTCGACGCAGCTGGGGCGCCGCCAGCACCTCAGAAGGCAGGGTTAGCATGGCTGAAATGTGGAAAAGCTTTGTCAGCACGCCACAACAACCAGCACCACCAGCTGATATGGAATGTCTTAGCAGGAGGCAGCATTTCACCAACATGGTGGAGCAGTATGTGTGCACACGCCTACATGTACTGAATGACGGGTCTGCCCCCTTCAACTTCTGGGTCTCCAAATTGGGCACATGGCCTGAGCTTGCCCTTTACGCCTTGGAGGTGCTGGCCTGCCCTGCAGCCAGTGTATTATCTGAACATGTGTTTAGCACGGCAGGGGGCGTCATCACAGACAAGCGCAGCCGCCTGTCCACAGCCAATGTGGACAAGCTCACGTTCATTAAAATGAACCAGGCATGGATCTCTCAGGACTTGTCCGTACCTTGTGCAGAATAAACATGTATACCGGCACTAAGCAGCCTTTGTTATACTGCAGTGCAATTGCTCATGTTTGTGTAACATCCTGAAGTATGTCACTAAACTTCTGTTTCCCCGCTACAATATGTTAGGTGTGTATGTATTGTCATTCTGTGTAATCTAACTTTGCATTTGCCATTATATGTATTTTTAGGCCTGTATTATATATTTGCTGTAATTTCAATGTACACCAGCAGGTGGCAGCAATATGTAGCAGACGATAGTCAGTTAGTATACTTAGCCTGGAATAGTCCATTCCAGCCTAGTCTCCCCTGTGTGAGCAGAAGTGGGCTGGTCCCATGTCCTGTCTCATGAGGAGGAGAAAGGAAAGTTCTAGTTTGTGTAACCAGCCCCCTTGCTGGGGAAGGCTGTGTTGGTAGGAGCTCCCAGTTACAGGGATCCCAACCTAGGATCCAACCTCGGGTGAGGTTAAGGATCACTCTTCCCAGCCTGAGTCATCTAACTCAGCTGGTTGACAAGGAAGCAGCCATCTACAGAACTATAGATCTCCAGGAAGAAGACATCATACCCTGCGAGCAGTCTTGCAAGCGCCCGACTGTATAGAGAGGGTGCTTAGGGACTGTTGGTCACCCCATCGCCCCTTTTCCCCCTCAGGGCATTCAGTTATCTGGCCCCGCATGTTAATAGTTAAATAGGGTGGTAGATCAAGGGGCTGTTAAGGGTTAATTCTCTGGGGGATCCTCCTTAGACAGGATGGGGGCGGTTCAGGAATCCTGTAGGTTACATATACCCCCTCCCCTGTTCCGGCACTTCCTCTTGCATGTGGAAGCAAAATTGGTGAGGTGCTCCCCCCTTTTGCTCTGTCCATACCAAGTTTCCGCGGGAGATGCGGCCTCTGGCCTCCTGGCGAGTTTGCATGTGGAGGGTGAGGGTTGGCTGGCTCATTGCCGGCTTTCCCTGGCACCCTTCTCCCCCCTGCTCCTATTCACAGAACTGTCCGGGAGCTGCCTCATTAGGCAAGCAGCCCCAGCACTTTAACAATACGGCCGGCGGTTCCCCCCTCCCCCCGCTCCTATTCACAGAACTGGCCGGGAGCTGCCGCGTTATGCAAGCAGCCCCAGCACTTTTACAATGCGGCCGGTGTATTCCCCAGCCCCAGGCCCCCCCCCCCCTCCTATTCACAACTCTGGCCAGGAGCTGCCGCACCATGCGTGCAGCCTCAGTGATTAGGGGAGGGGCCGGCGGTCCGCACAGCAACCCTCCCCTTCACCCATCTCCAAACAGCCCTTAATTTTACCTCCGTTCCCCTCTTGGACGGCCGTGGGGACTCGCATCGCTGCGGCCCTGTCCCTTTCTCTTGTAGCCCTGCGCAGCACTTGTGTGGCTGGCAAGTATGATCGATGTGGAGGGTGCATAGAAAAGTTCTTCACTCCTTTAACGCTCCCTCCCCCCCCCCCCCCAGTCTCTGCTACCCCCTACTGTACAGTGTATATAATTTGCTTGTACTGGGGATTACTGGGCCCCCGTTCATTATTTCGTGCCCTCCTGAACCATGAGGCATTATGGGTCTCGGTTTATGCCTGTTAGGGCCCCTCCCTCCCCTTCTAGCATTTAGGAGCAGGGGTTCTTTGTATTTTCCTCCTTCTCACAGGTGGCCGGGAGGCAAGGCCGAAGTTGGTCCCGCATGCGCCAGTACCGTCGCCGTTCAGGGTTACCGGTAGGAGTAGGCGCTCCAGTTCCTCCAGGCGGCGCTCACCATCATCTTCGGATGGATTGTCGGGTGCGTCTGAGGAGTCTGGTCTGATGTTGCAATCAAATCCGTAAGAGGCAGGTGCCTGTCATCTATCCAGGGTTCAGCCTGGTCGCGGTAGGGGCCCTTTGGGATGAGGTCCCTGACTACACTACGCTTGGTGAGTAGCAATGGTCTGGGGCTTGGGGGAGCTGGAGGTTCTTGTATGGGGCACTCCCCCCCGCCGTGTTCGTTCTTATGGATCAGCGGTAATGTAATTTCCTATGACCCCTTTTGGGCTGGCTGCTTTATAGCAATAAGTAAAAAAAAAAAAAAAAAAAGGAAAATAAGTAATTAGAAAATATATATAGATTAGGTCATTGCTTCTTAGGTTCTCAGGGGCAGGGTTGTGAGTTATGTCCCTGCAGGAACTTTGGGTACCAATAAAAAAAAAAAAAAAATATATATATATATATATATATATATATATATATATATATAAAAAATATAGATCTTGTATGCTATATGCTCCTTATATATATGGTACGATGGGGGTTTTATGTTTGTGATATACAGTGTCGCCATGGTTTGTGCTGTTTCCCCCATTTAGTAAGGTATGGTTCCATGGCGGATAGGTAGCTTCATAGTATGGTACAGCGTTACCCATTGGTGTAGTGTCTCTCTGGGAGTATTGCCCTGGGTTCTGCTCAGGAGACAGGTATATATAAAAAATAAAAAAATAAATAATAAAAATAAATAATATTTTTTTTTTAATAAAAATAGGTAAATTTGTAATTAGATACATAAATAAATGTGATGAATATAATATAACCGTAGGTGAGATGGGGGAGCGGTATATTTGGGTGCTTCCCTTTGTGAAGTAGTACTTTCGGTTGTGTTCCTACCTTGGGCACTAGGCTGTGTGTAATAAAAAATAAATAAAAATAAAAATAAATATACATAAAAAATGAATTACTCAATAATTTTAATAAGTATATTATTTGTTCTATTTGGGTTTTCTAGACTAGAATATATGGCAGGGTTTTATTCACTACACTACGTGTTTAGGGTTATTATATTTGTCTAGTTTACAAGGTTGGAGTTTGAATCCTGCCAGAAGCTTTCTAACTAGAGATAACATTTGAATATTTAATATTTCCTGTAGCTCTGGGCTATGATGCAGTAGCGGTGAGTTTGTATCCCCTTCACATACCTTTTTCTTGTTTGTATTTCAATTGTCTCATGTCCAGGTTCAGGAGTTATCATTGGTGGTTTTCTGTAGGGACGAAACAAAGTGGGTCGTCCACTGTGTATGCGGTTCAAGAGTTTTTGGTATAGTGGGAAGTTAAGCCGGAAGCGGATGATCAGATCCGTCCTTCATCGGCGCTTGGGGGATAGCCTTCGTAAGTTACGATTATGGTTTTTCACTTTATGGTCTTTCAATTCCTTTCTGGGATAGGTTTTGTAGCGGGTCAGTCACACTGATTGATCCTCTTGTGGGGCCTTCTGGGCCGGCATGCTGTCCCTCCAAATATCATTTTGCATGCATCGTTCCTTTGTACGGTAGGCGATACTTCCATAGTTTGGGAGTACTTTGGGCAAAATGTTTTATCTTCTTCAGCCTTCTGTTCTGGCTGATTTATATTTTATCCGAGGTGTTTGTCTTTTCAGCCTAGGTCACACTGCGTTGGGGTATTCCTGGTTTTGTATGGAGTAATAGTTCTCTTGGATTGGGGCCGTCTTTACCTGTGATCCAGTGAATTCATGGGGGGGGGGGGGGTACTTTTCCTTTGTCCGGTTTTGATCCGGCGGTTAGTTGGGTTTTGGGTTGTGACTTACCTATGGTGGGGTTTCAATTCTTTTTCCCACAGCGTCGTTTTTTCCCTCGTTGATTTTACATTTTACCTTGATATGTTAAAATTAATATATGAATATAAAAATAAAAATGGAATGAATAAAATTAAATGTTAAATAGATAAATTAATTAAACTGTCAAATAAATGTAAATGCATAAGGTAAATGAGAATAATAATGACGTTTGGATGGAATATAGGTATTCTGTGGCTAGTTATATGGTCCTTTATGTGTGTGGCTGCTCGGGCTGATTGTTTTTTCTTTCAGGTTCGTGCCGTTCTGCGGTTTGATGTCAGGTCGAGAGGTGGAACTCTTTTGGAACGGTATCCGGTTATTCAGGTGGTCATAACTTCTTACAGAGGTGGTTGGTATAGTTGTTTTAGGGGCGTGGTTATGCTGGGGACTCGCGCTGGATAGTTCCCCTGGCCTTTTCCGTAGCTTTTGAGCTCATGTGTTCTTACATATGTTGATCCCGGTCATTTTTCAGGAAGTTGGTGGTAATCTCCTAAGGGGTCGTTTCTGGGCCATATATGGGAATAGCGTTGGTGATGCAATGCAGAGGTATGGATTAAGGGATGGCAGTTGGTTACCGTTGTCGGAAGTCGCAGCTATATTGTGTGGGGGTTACAGTCCTCTGGATCGACGACCTCTCTTTAGTAACTACATCCTGTACTATTGTTATTCTTCAGGAATACATCCAGTCCCCTTCTTGTTTTTGGTGAACTCACCATCAACACCTCCTTGGGCAGAGATTTCCGTAATTTCTCTGCCCTTGTCGTAAAGACTCCTCTTCCATGTTGATGTGCAAACCTTTTTTTCTTTCAAAGCAGGGAATGTTCTCTTGTCATGGTCTCAGCCTGGGGGTATATTGATAGGAGAGATCTCTGTAATGACCCCTGCTTTTTATGCATAGTTCCCCCCCTCCCCCAGTCGTTTATTTTAGAGTGCATAGTCGTACTTTTGATATTCTTTCAGGGTGCTGTAGTTCCCTCATTCCAGTCATTACTTTAGTTGCCTTCTTTGAGCCCTCTCCAGCTTCGATATGTCTGCTTGTTCAAGGGAATCCAGAACTGTACCCAGTCCTTCATAGTGGTCTGACTTGTATTTTAAATGGGGTTGGTCTATGTTCTCATCGCAGGTTTTTACCCTCCCTCCCTTTTGTTCAACCCGTTTTCTTATTGGCATTGGTTTTGTAATGGGACCTGATGGTGTTTGTATGGGAGTTGGGGTATTTCCTTGTCGGCCTGTTAGAGGGGTTTAAATGGACCCTGTTCTGCTGGGTGGTGGTCGGAGCCCGTTTCGTGAACAGGTCTCCTCCGTGGCGGCATTTGAGTACAGCGGAGATATGGTGGGAGCAGATGGCGTACTTGCCCGCTGGGAGTCCAGCTGTGGGCATACTGCTCTGATGATTACGGTTTAACTTGCCCGCTGGGAGTCCAGCTGTGGGCATACTGCTCTGATGATTACGGTTTAACTTGCCCGCTGGGAGTCCAGCTGTGGGCATACTGCTCTGATGATTACGGTTTTACTTGCCCGCTGGGAGTCCAGCTGTGGGCATACTGCTCTTATGATTACGGTTTAACTTGCCCGCTGGGCGCCAGCGGTGGGCATACCGCTCTGATGATTACAGTTTAACCTGCCCGCTGGGAGTCCAGCGTTTGGCATACTGCTCCGATATTATGGTTTATTAACCACCTCAGCCCCCAGTGCTTAAACACCCTGAAAGACCAGGCCACTTTTTACACTTCTGACCTACACTACTTTCACCGTTTATTGCTCGGTCATGCAACTTACCACCCAAATGAATTTTACCTCCTTTTCTTCTCACTAATAGAGCTTTCATTTGGTGGTATTTCATTGCTGCTGACATTTTTACTTTTTTTGTTATTAATCGAAATTTAACGATTTTTTTTTGCAAAAAAATGACATTTTTCACTTTCAGTTGTAAAATTTTGCAAAAATAACGAGATCCATATGTAAATTTTGCTCTAAATTTATTGTTCTACATGTCTTTGATAAAAAAAAAATGTTTGGGTAAAAAAAAAATGGTTTGGGTAAAAGTTATAGCGTTTACAAACTATGGTACAAAAATGTGAATTTCCGCTTTTTGAAGCAGCTCTGACTTTCTGAGCACCTGTCATGTTTCCTGAGGTTCTACAATGCCCAGACAGTACAAACACCCCACAAATGACCCCATTTCGGAAAGTACACACCCTAAGGTATTCGCTGATGGGCATAGTGAGTTCATAGAACTTTTTATTTTTTGTCACAAGTTAGCGGAAAATGATGATTTTTTTTTTTTTTCTTACAAAGTCTCATATTCCACTAACTTGTGACAAAAAAATAAAAAATTCTAGGAACTCGCCATGCCCCTCACGGAATACCTTGGGGTGTCTTCTTTCCAAAATGGGGTCACTTGTGGGGTAGTTATACTGCCCTGGCATTCTAGGGGCCCAAATGTGTGGTAAGGAGTTTGAAATCAAATTCTGTAAAAACTGACCAGTGAAATCCGAAAGGTGCTCTTTGTAATATGGGCCCCTTTGCCCACCTAGGCTGCAAAAAAGTGTCACACATCTGGTATCTCCGTACTCAGGAGAAGTTGGGGAATGTGTTTTGGGGTGTCATTTTACATATACCCATGCTGGGTGAGAGAAATATCTTGGCAAGAGACAACTTTTCCCATTTTTTTTATACAAAGTTGGCATTAGACCAAGATATTTATCTCACCCAGCATGGGTATATGTAAAAAGACACCCCAAAACACATTCCTCAACTTCTCCTGAATACAGAGATACCACATGTGTGACACTTTTTTGCAGCCTAGGTGGGCAAAGGGGCCCATATTCCAAAGAGCACCTTTCGGATTTCACAGGCCATTTTTTACAGAATTTGATTTCAAACTCCTTACCACACATTTGGGCCCCTAGAATGCCAGGGCAGTATAATTACCCCACAAGTGACCCCATTTTGGAAAGAAGAGACCCCAAGGTATTCGCTGATGGGCATAGTGAGTTCATGGAAGTTTTTATTTTTTGTCACAAGTTAGTGGAATATGAGACTTTGTATGAAAAAAAAAAAAAAAATCATCATTTTCCACTAACTTGTGACAAAAAATAAAAAATTCTAGGAACTTGCCATGCCCCTCACGGAATACCTTGGGGTGTCTTCTTTCCAAAATGGGGTCACTTGTGGGGTAGTTATACTGCCCTGGCATTTTCCAGGGGCCCTAATGTGTGGTAAGTAGGTAAATGACCTGTGAAATCCGAAAGGTGCTCTTTGGAATGTGGGCCCCTTTGCCCACCTAGGCTGCAAAAAAGTGTCACACATGTGGTATCGCCGTATTCAGGAGAAGTTGGGGAATGTGTTTTGTGGTGTCATTTTACATATACCCATGCTGGGTGAGAGAAATATCTTGGCAAAAGACAACTTTTTCCATTTTTTTATACAAAGTTGGCATTTGACCAAGATATTTATCTCACCCAGCATGGGTATATGTAAAATGACACCCCAAAACATATTCCCCAACTTCTCCTGAATACGGAGATACCACATGTGTGACACTTTTTTGCAGCCTAGGTGGGCAAAGGTGCCCAAATTCCTTTTAGGAGGGCATTTTTAGACATTTGGATACCAGACTTCTTCTCACACTTTGGGGCCCCTAAAATGCCAGGGCAGTATAAATACCCCACATGTGACCCCATTTTGGAAAGAAGACACCCCAAGGTATTCAATGAGGGGCATGGCGAGTTCATAGAAAAATTTTTTTTGCCACAAGTTAGCAGAAATGGATTTTTTTGATTTTGTTCTCACAAAGTCTCTCTTTCCGCTAACTTGGGACAAAAATTTCAATCTTTCATGGACTCAATATGCCCCTCAGCGAATACCTTGGGGTGTCTTCTTTCCAAAATGGTGTTATTTGTGGGGTGTTTGTACTGCCCTGGCATTTGAGGGTCTCCGCAATCATTACATGTATGCCCAGCATTAGGAGTTTCTGCTATTCTCCTTATATTGAGCATACAGGTAATGAGATTTTTTTTTTCCGTTCAGCCTCTGGGCTGAAAGAAAAAAATGAACGGCACAGATTTCTTCATTCGCATCGATCAATGTGGATGAAAAAATCTCTGCCAAAAAAAGAAAAAGGAGGGGAAAGGCGTCTGCCAGGACATAGGAGCTCCGCCCAACATCCATACCCACTTAGCCCGTATGCCCTGGCAAACCCGATTTCTCCATTCACATCAATCGATGTGGATGAATAAATCATTGCCGGGATTTTTTTTTTATATATACAAAGTGTTTGCCAAAGTATATGAACACCGCCACCTCCTCAGCTCATATGCCTCGGCAAACGTATCTTTTACTGCTGAGGAGAAATCTCGTCTTGCAGCGCCGCATACACCGACTTGCGTGTAATCTGACAGCAGCGCAATGCTTCTGTCCGAATGCACATCAGTGCTGCAGCTAGTCGATCGGTTGGTCCACCTGAAAGGTAAAAAAAACAAAACAAAAAAGAAAAAACCAGGCCGCAACGCAATAACTTTATTAACTTTAGAACAGAACATATTAACTTTTTTTTAACTTTTTTAACTTTTTTACTTACCGGTAATTTTTTTTTTTGTTTAGTTTTTTTTACCTTTATAGAACAAACCTCTCCTTCCCCATGGGACAATGTGCAAAGCGCAAAGCGCCCAAAGATGTGGCAAAGTACGTTATGCACTTTATCCCAGGTGAAAGGAGAGGTTTGCAGCAGCTGAGAGTAAAAGGGCCCTAATAGCCCTGTGTGCCTGTCCTGTGAGATGCAATCCCTATGCTAGGTGTACCTGTGTGTGGTACTTCCCGAAACACTCACCAAAGCATAGGGCAGGGTGGTCAGGACAGTCAGGACAGAAATAGCGGGTGTCACGCCTTATTCCACTCCTGCTACAGACACGACATCTTTTTCGGGGTGACGGTTGGGTTGAGGTACCAGGAACGACACTGGGGAAATGTCGCTCGTGTAGACGGCTAACTACACTGGTGGATGGGGCCACGGAACCTCCTGGGTAAAGGAGGTTCTCGATGATCTCTTCCTGGAATTTGAGGAAGGATCCTGTTCTCCCAGCCTTACTGTAGAGAACAAAACTATTATACAGCGCCAATTGAATTAAATATACAGACAGCTTCTTATACCAGCGTCTGGTTCTGCGGGAAACTAAATACGGAGACAACATCTGGTCATTGAAGTCCACCCCTCCCATGAGCGCATTATAGTCGTGGACACAGAGGGGCTTTTCAATGACACGGGTTGCTCGCTCAATTTGGATTGTCGTGTCTGCGTGAATGGAGGAGAGCATGTAAACGTCACGCTTGTCTCTCCATTTCACCGCGAGCAGTTCTTCGTTACACAAGGCAGCCCTCTCCCCCCTTGCAAGACGGGTGGTTACAAGCCGTTGGGGGAAGCCCACGCGACTAGTTCGCGCGGTGCCACAGGCGCAAATCCGTTCTAGAAACAAATGCCTAAAGAGGGCCACACTTGTGTAAAAATTGTCCACATAAAGATGGTAACCCTTGCCGAATAAGGGTGACACCAAGTCCCAGACTGTCTTCCCACTGCTCCCCAGGTAGTCAGGGCAACCGACCGGCTCCAGGGTCTGATCTTTTCCCTCATAGATCCGAAATTTGTGGGTATAGCCTGTGGCCCTTTCACAGAGCTTATACAATTTGACCCCATACCGGGCACGCTTGCTTGGGATGTATTGTTTGAAGCCAAGGCGCCCGGTAAAATGTATTAGGGACTCGTCTACGCAGATGTTTTGCTCGGGGGTATACAAATCTGCAAATTTCTGGTTGAAATGGTCTATGAGGGGCCGAATTTTGTGGAGCCGGTCAAAAGCTGGGTGGCCTCTGGGACGGGAGGTGGTGTTGTCGCTAAAATGCAGGAAACGGAGGATGGCCTCAAATCGTGCCCTGGACATAGCAGCAGAGAACATGGGCATGTGATGAATCGGGTTCGTGGACCAATATGACCGCAATTCATGCTTTTTTGTCAGGCCCATGTTGAGGAGAAGGCCCAAAAAAAATTTAAGTTCGGAAACTTGGACTGGTTTCCACCGGAAAGGCTGGGCATAATAGCTTCCCGGGTTGGCGGATATAAATTGTGTGGCATACCGGTTTGTCTCTGCCACGACTAAGTCCAAGAGCTCCGCAGTCAAGAACAGCTCAAAAAATCCCAGGGCCGAACCGATTTGAGCCGTCTCAACCCGAACTCCAGACTGGGCGGTGAAAGGGGGAACTAATGGTGCGGCTGAAGTTGGTGACTGCCAATCAGGGTTTGCCAGCACCTCAGGGATTCTAGGGGCTCTACGGGCCTGTCTGTGCGGTGGCTGCGACGGGGTAACTACTGCACGTGCCACCGTACCAGCTTCAACTGCCCTTCTGGTGCTCGCCACGTCACCATGTTGTACGGCAGTGCTGGTACTAGGTCCAGGGAGGGCTGCGCTGCTGGTGTATGCCTCACCACGTGATCCGGCAGCGACAGCCCCACTCTGCTGCTCTTGAAGCGGATCCTGCATAACCTGTGGTCTAGCGACACGGGGCCGGGTACGCCTGGTGCTGCCAGGGACCTCAACCTCCTCGTCCGAACTTTGGGTCAGAGAGCCACTGCTTTCTACAGGTTCATATTCTGACCCGCTAGATTCGTCAGAGGCCAGCCAGAGGACGATCGCGTTCGCTGGCCCTGTCAATCAACATGAGGAGGGGGCGTCATTATGATAGGAGGATGCGGATGCTACCAGCAAGTAACCGCCCTGCCTGCTGGTAGACAGGTAATTTACATATTATAAAAATCTGTTTTATTCATTATCTACTGAACCAAAATGACTAATAACATTATGTATTCATATATCGCAGTATAGGGATTATAAGAAGCCGAAAAAAAAAAAAAAAAGAGTTTAGTGGGGTGACAGAAGCCCTTTAAACAGGTTTCTGAATCTGTCAATCATCAGAAAAAACGTTATGTTATGTAGCTGACTGACATTAGCGATGTGCTGATGTCAGCAGTACATAACTCCCTGCCTGCCGCTGCCGCCGTTCTCTTAAAATAAAGACTTATCATATGCTAATGAGCCTCTAGGTGCTATGAGGGCGTTCCTGCAGCACCTAGAGGCTCCGTCTATTCACCCTTTGGCAGTGGCACGCCCATGTCCAGTTGATTGACGTCCGAGTTCTCCTCTTCGTCCCGTAAATCCCGCGCCTGCGCCGAATACTAAACGGGACGGCGCAGGCGTGGGATCAGGGGCGTAACGATCGCGGTGCGACAGCGACCAAGGGTGGAGACGGGACATGGTTGGAGGCGGGACATGGGCGTGGCTGGAGGCGGGGCCTGGAAGGGGGCCCTCCCTCCCTTCTGTTCGGGTTTGGCTTGAAGAAAAGGTGGCAACCCTACTTCCAGCACAGTAACCAGTGCCAGTGTGAAGGAGCACAGAGAAGTGCAAGCAATGCAGGGAAGCTACATGTAAGTCCACTTTCATCCATATCTGTTTATGGGCCCATCAGTGTGTTACACTATAAACTGCTTCTAGGAGCTGTGCACTTATACTATATACTGTGGGTGGAGGAGCTGTGCACCTATACTGTATACTGTGGGTGGAGGAGATGTGCATATACTGTATATTGTGGGTGGAGGAGCTGTGCATATACTGTATATTGTGGGTGGAGGAGCTGTGCATATACTGTATATTGTGGGTGGAGGAGCTGTGCATATACTGTATATTGTGGGTGGAGGAGCTGTGCATATACTGTATACTGTGGGTAGAGGAGCTGTGCATATACTGTATACTGTGGGTAGAGGAGCTGTGCATATACTGTATACTTTGGATGGGAGAGCTGTGCAGATACTGTATACTGTGAGTGGAGGAGCTGTGCATATACTGTATACTGTGGGTTAAGGAGCTGTGCATATACTGTATACTGCGGGTGGAGGAGCTGTGCATATACTGTATACTGCGGGTGGAGGAGCTGTGCATATACTGTATACTGTGGGTGGAGGAGCTGTGCATATACTGTATACTGTGGGTGGGAGATCTGTGTAGATACTGTATTGTGGGTGGGAGAGCTGTGCATATACTGTGGGTGGGAGATCTGTGCAGATACTGTATACTGTGGGTGGAGGAGCTGTGCATATACTGTATACTGCGGGTGGAGGAGCTGTGCATATACTGTATACTGTGGGTGGGAGAGCTGTGCAGATACTGTATACTGTGGGTGGAGGAGCTGTGCATATACTGTATACTGTGGGTTAAGGAGCTGTGCATATACTGTTGGTGGAGGAGCTGTGCATATACTGTATACTGTGGATAAAGGAACTACATATACTGTGGGTGGCCGAGCTGTGAAGATACTGTATACTGTGGGTGGAGGAGCTGTGCATATACTGTATACTGTGGGTGGGAGAGCTGTGCAGATATTGTATACTTTGGGTGTAGGAGCTGTGCATATACTGTGGGTTAAGGAGCTGTGCATATACTGTATACTGTGGGTGGAGGAGCTGTGCAGATACTATATACTGTGGGTGGAGGAGCTGTGCATATACTGTATACTTTGGATGGGAGAGCTGTGCATATACTGTATACTGTGAGTGGAGGAGCTGTGCATATACTGTATACTGTGGGTTAAGGAGCTGTGCATATACTGTATACTGCGGGTGGAGGAGCTGTGCATATACTGTATACTGCGGGTGGAGGAGCTGTGCATATACTGTATACTGCGGGTGGAGGAGCTGTGCATATACTGTATACTGTGGGTGGAGGAGCTGTGCATATACTGTATACTGTGGGTTGAGGAGCTGTGCATATACTGTATATTGTGGGTTAAGGAGCTGTGCATATACTGTATACTGCGGGTGGAGGAGCTGTGCATATACTGTATACTGCGGGTGGAGGAGCTGTGCATATACTGTATACTGTGGGTGGAGGAGCTGTGCATATACTGTATACTGTGGGTTAAGGAGCTGTGCATATACTGTATACTGCGGGTGGAGGAGCTGTGCATATACTGTATACTGCGGGTGGAGGAGCTGTGCATATACTGTATACTGCGGGTGGAGGAGCTGTGCATATACTGTATACTGTGGGTGGAGGAGCTGTGCATATACTGTATACTGCGGGTGGAGGAGCTGTGCATATACTGTATACTGTGGGTTGAGGAGCTGTGCATATACTGTATATTGTGGGTTAAGGAGCTGTGCATATACTGTATACTGCGGGTGGAGGAGCTGTGCATATACTGTATACTGCGGGTGGAGGAGCTGTGCATATACTGTGGGTGGAGGAGCTGTGCATATACTGTATACTGCGGGTGGAGGAGCTGTGCATATACTGTATACTGTGGGTGGAGGAGCTGTGCATATACTGTAATACTGTGGGTTGAAGAGCTGTGCAGTATACAGTCGTGGCCAAAAGTTTTGAGAATGACACAAATATTAGTTTTCACAAAGTTTGTTGCTAAACTGCTTTTAGATCTTTGTTTCAGTTGTTTCTGTGATGTAGTGAAATATAATTTCATGATTTTCCTATTTCATGACGTAAAGTCATGATTTTATTAAAGACACGGAGGCGAGTATTGCTTAACTTCCTTTACTGTTACCATAGCAGCAAAGAAATGAGCATGTCAATCACAAAGAAAACACCATAGTAACCGACTCCTCCCCCTTTATCCCAGTATATATAGACTCCACACTCTGGGATCATCCTCTTTCTTTGAACAGCCACTCAAATCGCTGACTCTTCCGGAAACTGGATCTTCCTGAACGAAAACAACAGTCCTGAACCTTAGGACGAACTCGTCAACCGACCAGACAGCCGAACTTTAGTAGCCTTGAAAAGCAACATCGTGTGTGTTTAGTCCAACAACACTGAGGAGGAGACACTTCAACCTGCGAACGAGAACGCAAAAAACGAGGTAGTACCGTAAGGATATATCATGAGAAACGAGAAAACCATACAAGGTACACCAAAATCAAAAATAACCAAAAATGCATAAAATAAGCAACATACATTGTAATAAATAACATAACTTGTAATAGATTCTTCTGAAAACCCACAGGGTGGGTAAGGGCGGGCAATACTCGCCTCCGTGTCTTTAATAAAATCATGACTTTACGTCATGAAATAGGAAAATCATGAAATTTTATCACAAGACACGGAGGCTTCGTATTGCTAGTTTAAAGCTGAGAGATAACAGAGTTAAAAGCATGAGACTCCGGGCGAAAGTAAAATTCCCGGAAGGTGGAAACCCTAGACCAATCCGCTAAACGCATCACATCCTCCAGACGGGCCCCAGAGACCGACATAGAAGTAGCGGAAGCACTGCGGACGGAATGAGCCGTAAAGATATTGGTGTCGATACCGGCCTGACTCATAATCTCCTTAACCCAGCGAGACAGTGTCACACTGGCGACTGGAGCATAGGGTCTCCGAAAAGAAATAAACAAGTTGGGAAAAGTAGAGACACGTAAAGGCGCAGTACGAGATTCGTACTCTTGAAGGCATGCGACCGGACACAGTTGTGGGGACTGAGGGAAAGCGGGGTAAGCAACAGAATGAATGTTCGTCTTAGTGCGTCTGGAAATGTTAAACACGACCCCTTCCGGTGTAAAGGACCGTGCATCGTGATCTAATGCCCGCACATTCGACACCCGCTTACACGAAATTAGGCAAAGCAGCGTGACTAACTTAGCTGATAACTGGCGTAGTGATAATTGGTCATTAGAAGACCAAGAAACCAGAAAATTTAAAATCAATCCCACATCCCAAGTCGCCGAGAAACGAGGTCTGGGAGGTCGAGACAAGCGAGAGCCCTTCAACAGACGACACACCAAAGGATGTTGACCCGCCGGAGTACCCTCGAAACCCCCGTGTCGGGAAGATATGGCCGATCTGTAAAGATTAATAGTACGATAGGCCTTACCTGAGTCATATAAAGAAGACAGAAAGGACAAAACCGATATTATAGGGGCCCGAAAGGGATCCAGGTCCCTTCCTCCGCACCAGCGAGCCCAAGCGTCCCAGGCGGAGCGATAAGCCCGTCTAGTTCCTGGGGCCCATGAGTTCTCCAGTAAGAAAAGAGTCGTGTCCGAAACTCCAGACAGTGAGATGGGACACCCGAGATCCTGCAAGCGAGAAGCCGAAGTCCGCCTGTCCGAATGAGGGGATAATGTGCTCCCAAAGGATCCCGCAAAAGCCCGGGGAAATCCGGGAGTAGGATTGGAAAATCCACTAATAAGTTCAGAAGTAGTGGGAACCAGGGTTGAGACCGCCACAGCGGGATGATCAGGATCAGATCCGCCGACTGGAGTTGGGCTTGGAGGAGAACTCGGGGAATTAAGGCAAAAGGCGGAAAAGCATAAATCGGTGCTCCCCCCAGTCTTGCAGAAAAGCGTCTACTGCTTCTGCCAGCGGATCCGGACGCCAGCTGAAGAACCTGGGAGTTTGGGCGTTCAAGCGGTTCGCGAATAAGTCTATCGATGGATGACCCCAGTGAGACGATAAGGTTAGGAATACCCCCTCGTCTAACTTCCAATCGCTGGAATCCGAAAGATATCGAGAATTCCAGTCTGCTACTACATTGCGGAGACCCGGAAGGTGCTCCGCTATAACCACAATGCCTTTGGTAAGGCAAAACTCCCAGAAATCTTGAGCTAGGTAAGTCAGAACCGAAGAACGAGTACCGCCCATCCCGTTTACGTATCGGACAGCGGAGACATTGTCCATCCGTAATCTGATACAGGTCGTGACTGTGCCGTTGGCGAAACTGCGAATCGCCAACGACCCTGCCAATAATTCCAGGCCATTTATGTGGAGGCGGGACTCCTCTGGGGACCAAGGACCTCCGATGGATATCCCATTGCAATGTGCCCCCCAGCCGTGTAAGCTGGCGTCGGATTCTATAACCAGATACGGAAGGGGCCCGAGCAGGGCTTTGCCATTCCAGACTGATAGATTCTGGATCCACCAAAGAAGCTCGTCTCTCGTTTCCGAATCGAGAGTGACCATATCTGAGTATGTGGCTCCGGTCCGGAGGTGTGCAATTTTGAGTCTCTGGAGAGCTCGGTAGTGCAAGGGAGCCGGGAAGATGGCCTGGATGGACGATGCCAGGAGACCTATCAGGCGTGCTAAGTGACGTAGAGATAGTTGGGGTCGAAGCAGAGCATGTCGCAGCTCTTTGCGGATAGCGCGGACCTTGGACAGAGGAAGGTGAAGGGTAAGAGAAGAGGAATCTATCCTGAACCCCAGGAACTCTATAGAAGTTGAAGGATTGAGGCATGACTTCTCCTGATTTATGATGAAACCCAACCTGGACAAGAGGTTGGTGGTCATGGACAGGTGTAAGTGAAGAAGGGACGGGCTCCGTGCCATGATAAGAATATCGTCTAGATAAATTATCATGCGTACCCCTCTGCTGCGGAGCCAAGAAACTACGGGCTTCATTACTTTGGTAAAACACCAAGGGGCGGATGAGAGACCGAAAGGCAGGCAGGTGAAGCGCCAAAGTTGGTCTCCCCAAGGAAAGCAAAGCAGGTTCCTGGAGGTTGGAGCCACCAGGACCGTGAGATAGGCATCCTTGAGGTCCAGTTTGACCATCCAATCTCCTGGAATGAGCATATCTCTCAGAAGATGGATGCCCTCCATCTTGAAATGGCGATATTGGACTATAGAGTTGAGGGACTTTAAGTTGATGACAGGGCGCGCCTGGCCGCCCTTCTTTTGCACCAGAAACATACTGCTGATAACCGCAGCTGAAAGGGGTGAGGTGCGTTCTATCGCCTGTTTGAGGACGAGTTCCTTCAGTTCTCTGTGCAGTTGTTGTTGTACCGATCCAGTCCCAAGAATGTGTCTGGGGATAGGTAGAAGGCTTGGAGGGGCTACCAGGTCTATAGTGAAACCCATGATGGTGTCTAAAACCCACTGAGGTGATCTCGGACCAGGCATTGGAAAAGTGACGGAGTCTGCCCCCGACACATCCTGTTGAAGAAAACAACTGTATGGGGGGAAGGGCACTTACCAACTGGTCGTCGATAGGATGGGGCTCCACGGTAACTTCTGGAACGTCCTGAAAAACCCCTGGCTAGGAAGAAGGAGGGTTGATGTCTGGCATCCTGAAGGGAGGATCTATAATTGAAGGAGCCTCTTCCCGAACCACGGGAATGGAAATCGGACCGGCCGGACAGACGGCCCCTAGAGCTGCCGGCCCTGTTGGAAAAACGGGTGTTAAAAACCCTTTTCATGGAAGTCTGGGCTTTATCTAAAGCCGTAAAGGCCCCGACATATCTGCCCAGCTCCTTAATAAATGAGTCTCCGAATAGGAGGCCCTGAGCATTTTTGCCTGCTTCTGACAGCGCAAGGTTGGAGAGCTTAGGCTCCACCTTCATCAAGATGGCTTTACGCCGTTCGATGGCTAAGGAGGTATTCACATTGCCTGTAATGCAAATGGCCCTCTGCACCCATCCTCCTAGCTCGACAGGGTCTACCAATCTACCCTCCGCCTTGGCGGACTCGGCCATGTCAAAAATTTTTGCCAGAGGGCCCGTGATGTCCAGAAGCTTATCCTGAACTGCTCGTAAAGCTGAGTCCAGCCCTTTTTTAGGGTTAAATTTAGTTTTAGTAAGGAATTGAACCATCTTCGGGTCCACGGTCGGTGTTTCACACACCTTATTAGGGATCAGAGGGCGAGGGCATTCCGCCCGCAATTTACTGCGGGACTCCTTGCTTAAGGGAGCACGGATCTTCTCCTCTAAATAATGTGCTACATGAGTGGCAGGGAGCCATTCTGCTGATCTGGGATGATGTAGCTCATCTGGATTAAATAGGGGGGCACCTAGCGGGTCAATCATAAGGTCGTCAGGTATAGGAGGTCCTGCCTGAAAGTCGCTCGTAGGCGTGGGTGGGATAGGAGCTGGTAATAAATTTTGAGGGTCAGTTTCGACGTCCTCAAGCTCTTCCCCTGAGTCATGATGATACTCATTCTGAACCTCCTCAATGGATTCTCTATCAGAATCGGACAAAGGCTCAGGTAAGGTCCTGGCCGATTTCCAAGCACGAGAATGTTCTGCCTGTCGTGCGCAGGCTCTTTTCCGCGGGACAACCGCGTGGTCATGTGATGGATTACCATCGGTTCTTAATGTTCTGGAGGCAGATGGCCTTTCAGTGTCCAAAATTGGATCCTGTGTGGCCCCAGGGGGCTGAGCACATAAGGCCAGAGATATAGACTGCGATAACACTGAGGACATGGAGCCCATAGCAACCATGATCGCCTCAGAAATAGACTGCTGCAGCGCAGCATTATGTCTCTCCTGAGTGGAATCATTAATTAGGCTGAGCGCATTAGGGGGGCTGGGGGAAGGGGCAGCCCTGTCCTGCCTAACTGAGGAAGAACTACTGCGGCGGGACATTATGAGAGGAGTGGAAGGAGTTAGTCACCCCAGACCACAAGAAAAAACCTGAAAGAAAAAGAGAGAAAAACAATGAGGGCCTGAGGTGCAAAGGGTACAATGTAGGGCACAAAGATAGATACTAACCTAAGAAGATTCGGCACCGGGTGAGAAAGGGGCTGCAGGAACACAAGCGGTGACAAAAACGGTGCGAAAATCCTGAGGTAAAGGCCGAGATCTCGCGAGATCTCAAGTGGCCGCAGTCCAGGATAGGAGCGCCGATGCTTAGGAGAGCGGAGGCCGAAATCTCGTGGATCGCGAGACTTCAGCCGTCACAGCAAGTGCCGGGAGCTCCGGAGAGGAAATCTCATGCGACGCGATATTATGGCCGGAGCGTGCAGGAGTATGCCGAAAGGATCGGGAAGAACCGGAAAGGAACAAAGGGAAAAGATAAGTCTGAGGCGGCAAACGAATGAACAGGGAACTGGGGAGCAGACCCAAAAGGGGGGTGAAAGAAAAGCAAAAATTACCGATACTAGGTGGAACGTAGTAATGAAGTGGGAAGGGGTAAAAACCTCTCACAGACCAAACCTGAGCGATGTAAATTACACCTAAAGCGCAATATAATCAAAACAATGATAAGACAGCATACTATTGGAAAAGAGGATACTTATCTGCCATGGCAGCAGCAAAGAAAGAGGATGATCCCAGAGTGTGGAGTCTATATATACTGAGATAAAGGGGGAGGAGTCGGTTACTATGGTGTTTTCTTTGTGATTGACATGCTCATTTCTTTGCTGCTATGGTAACAGTAAAGGAAGTTAAGCAATACGAAGCCTCCGTGTCTTGTGATAAAATTACACGCACTTCATATGTTTCAAAGGCTTTTATCGACAATTACATGACATTTATGCAAAGTCAGTATTTGCAGTGTTGGCCCTTCTTTTTCAGGACCTCTGCAATTCGACTGGGCATGCTCTCAATCAACTTCTGGGCCAATTCCTGACTGATAGCAACCCATTCTTTCATAATCACTTCTTGGAGTTTGTCAGAATTAGTGGGTTTTTGTTTGTCCACCCGCCTCTTGAGGATTGACCACAAGTTCTCAATGGGATTAAGATCTGGGGAGTTTCCAGGCCACTTAGTTATCACTTTTGCCTTATGGCACGGTGCTCCATCGTGCTGGACAATGCATTGGAGGGTGTTGGTCCTGTTGGAGGGTGTTCACCAAGTTGCTGTTGGAGGGTGTTTTGGTACCATTCTTTATTCATGGCTGTGTTTTTGGGCAAAATTGTGAGTGAGCCCACTCCCTTGGATGAGAAGCAACCCCACACATGAATGGTCTCAGGATGCTTTACTGTTGGCATGACACAGGACTGATGGTAGCGCTCACCTTTTCTTCTCCGTACAAGCCTTTTTCCAGATGCCCCAAAATAATCGGAAAGAGGCTTCATCGGAGAATATGACTTTGCCCCAGTCCTCAGCAGTCCATTCACCATACTTTCTGCAGAAAATCAATCTGTCCCTGATGTTTTTTTTTGGAGAGAAGTGGCTTCTTTGCTACCCTTCTTGACACCAGGCCATCTTCCAAAAGTCTTTGCCTCACTGTGCGTGCAGATGCGCTCACACCTGCCTGCTGCCATTCCTGAGCAAGCTCTGCACTGGTGGCACTCCGATCCCGCAGCTGAATCCTCTTTAGGAGACGATCCTGGCGCTTGCTGGACTTTCTTGGACGCCCTGAAGCCTTCTTAACAAGAATTGAACCTCTTTCCTTGAAGTTCTTGATGATCCTATAAATTGTTGATTGAGGTGCAATCTTACTAGCCACAATATCCTTGCCTGTGAAGCCATTTTTATGCAACGCAATGATGGCTGCACGCGTTTCTTTGCAGGTCACCATGGTTAACAATGGAAGAACAATAATTTCAAGCATCACCCTCCTTTTAACATGTCAAGTCTGCCATTTTAACCCAATCAGCCTGACATAATGATCTCCAGCCTTGTGCTCGTCAACATTCTCACCTGAGTTAACAAGACGATTACTGAAATGATCTCAGCAGCAATGAAATGCAGTGGAAAGGTTTTTTGGGTTTAAGTTAATTTTCATGGCAAAGAAGGACTATGCAATTCATCTGATCACTCTTCATAACATTCTGGAGTATATGCAAATTGCTATTATAAAAACTTAAGCAGCAACATTTCCAATTTCCAATATTTATGTAATTCTCAAAACTTTTGGTCACGACTGTAGATTGTGGGTGAAGGAGCTGTGTATATACTGTATACTGTGGGTGGAGGAGCTATGGATATACTGTATACTGTGGGTGAAGAAGCAGTACATGTACTGTGGGTGGAGGAACTGTGCAGATACTGTATATTGTAGGTGGAGGATCTGCGCATTTATACTGTGGGTGAAGGAGCTGTGCATTTATACTGTGGGTGGGGCACTGTGAGTGGACGAGCTCAGTTTTGAGGAGGGGGGAGGGTTGGGGTAGACATATGCCTTGGGCTCGTGCCCCTGATGTTTTAATACCCTAGCAACACCCCTGATCCGCGCAATATCTCCTGTGTAAAGTGTGCGCATCTCTAAAATATCAGTGACATCCAGTGCAATTTTTCCGTAGACGGTGTCCGCTGCGGACAGTTAAATCATCCGCGCCACATCTCCTTTGTAAAGTGTGCGCATCCCTTCAAATATCAGTGACATCCAGTGTATTTTTCCGTAGACGGTGTCCGCTGCGGACAGTTCAATTATCTATGCCACATCTCCTGTTTAAAGTGTGCCTGAAATACAAAAAATATCTGTGACATTCAGTGTACTTTTTCACTAAAAACGGTGTCCGCTGCGGACAGTGAGATTAGCTGCGCCATATCTCCAGTGTAAAATCTCTATCCATAAGTCGTCTTAACAACTCACACACCTCAGATAAATGTGGCAGGAATTTTGCTAGATATGTAACAAAGCCAATAAATCTCTGTACTGCTTTGGTATCAGCAGGCTGTGACATGTCCACAATGGCTTTAATCTTGTCCGGGTCAGCTTTTAAGCCTTGTGAAGACAGGATGTGCCCATGGAAATGGACTTCTTGCACCTTGAACTGCAATTTCTTCACGCTAAGCCTCAGCATCACCTGTCTGCAACGATCTAGTAGCGCTATTAACTTTTCGTCATGGTCCCGCTCAGCTTCTCCATCAGTGTTACCACAACCAACTATAATAATGTCAGCAGCTATTGGCTCAATTCCACGAAGCCCACTCAATAGTTCATGTTGTTTACGCTGGTAGACCTCTGGTGGAAGTTAAGCCATCTCTTTCTGCCCCAAGGAGTCCAGAAAGTGGTCATTTAACTGCTTTTTTCTTCTAGATTGCACTGTAAAAAGGCATCTCTTGGGATCGATACAGATTCTGTTCTTTTCAGGCTTTCTGATAACCACCATGTTGCTTATCCAATCCGTGGGTTCTGATACTGTCCCTCAGCTTCATCCTTGTCCAGTTGTGCTTTGACCTGTGGCTTAATAGGTATTGGTACATTCCGTGGGGCACATTGAACTGGTTGAATAGCAGGGTCAAGTTCAAAGCGCACCTCTCCTGGAACAGGTACTACCGGACCCTCAAATACATCACTGTAGGCATGAAGAATTTGCTGTTTTGTCAGCGGCCTCGTCAGAGATTTCGCTGGCTGATTATCAACATTGTGCAGCTCAGCAGGAATAGTGAACTGCAGCAGTCCCAGGCGCTCACATGTTGAACCAGATAATAGCGGTTTCTGATCAGCTTCCACAATCTCGTATGCTGCATTTTGTTTGGAAAAGTCCCAATCATTCCAATATTTCCCCTGAATATAGCTTTAATATAGTGCTGCTAGGCTGAAAGGGTGTTTTGGGCGCCAGTTTAATTTTGTCCTTTAAACTCATTACATCAGATGTTGCACCTGAATCCAGCTGACAAGGTTGGATTATATTATTTAAATTGAGGTTTACAAACCATTTCTTGCCTTTTGTGTTTACAGCACCAATGCATTCTGAGGAGTAAAGCATATCAGTGCTAAACCGTTGTGCATCCTCAGAATCAGGCACTTGCTGAATTGTGTGTAGCTTCCTTAGGCCTCATGCACACGACTGTTGTTTTATTCCGTGTCCGTTGTGCCGTTTTTCGTGATTTTCTGCGGACCCATTGACTTTCAATGGGTCCGTTGAAAACTCGGCTAATGCACCGTTTGTCGTCCGTGATCCGTTGTTCCAGTCCGTCAAAAAAATATAACCTGTCCTATTATTTTCGCGGAAAACTGTTCGCGGACCCATTCAAGTCAACGGGACCGCTGATAAACACGGAGGCACACAAGATTGTCATCCGCGTCCGCGTGTACTTTTTTTCCTATCATTTGCATGGCAAACCTGTCTTAGATTTTTTTTTACTTTCCTTCATGTCTAGTGATCCTCCAAAAATAAAGGAAGACACACGGAAACAAAAATGGAAACGGATAACGGAACAACGGAACCCCATTTTGCGGAACGGAACACAACAACGGTCGTGTGCATGAGGCCTAACTTTCATGTCACGGGAGAGACACACCCTTGCAGAGTGATTTGGCATACCGCATGCTGTACAGAATTTCCCATACGCAGGGCACTTTTCTTTCACACGTAAATGCAGACTGCCACAATACTTGCATGATACAGGCCTCTGCTCAGGTGAGTTGTGTGAGCGACTCTTGTGTTGAAACTTGTGCTGCTGTGAAGAGGCTACATTGATATTGTCAGTTGTTTTATCCTGCTCCATAGCTTTCATATGCTTGTCAGTAAGTTCTGCGATGTGACATATCTCAAGCGCTGTTTGCAAATCTAAATTGCGTTTCCTGTGGCGGCGTGTGTTTTCATTGATGATACCCAGAACCAGTTTATCATGAATAAGTTCATCTCTCAAAGAGCCATACTCACAGCTTGCAGATTTTTCTCTAAGCCGTGTGACAAAATTGTCTATCGATTCACCGTCTTCTTGCTTGTAGCAGCCAAATATATATCTTTCATATATTAAATTTTTTGAAGGCCTGAAGTTTCTAATGCATCCAGGATGGCTTTGGTGTCATTCTTTTGCTCCTCTGTAAGGTTTAGATTATGCTTGTAAACATGGAGGCATTCACTGCCCATCACCCTCCTCAGAGTGGCTTCTCCTTTAACCCTGTGGCGAGGCAGTAGTCATCAAACTCTTCACCTTACTTTCACGTTGGGCGGGCTGGCGGCTTCTCTGTATGCCCTGTACTGCCGCCAGCACGCACGTTATTACATGAAGGAGGCAGCAGGAGGATCTCCTTCTCCTCTCTGCTGACTGGAGAAGCTCCATACATCTCTCCCGTGCCATATCTGCTCTCCCTGGTACCGTAGATTGCTGCCTAGATCCCTTGGGTAAGGACAGCTCAGGGGCAATATACGGTACCAGAATGAAAAATGTGTGGCAAATATGACTGTAACCCCCCTCATCCATAGGAATGCACCCATCTACTGCAGTATATGGGTGCCATCCTATAGATAAGGGGGGTTATAGTCATATTTAATATAAAATCTAAATAAATCCCAGAAGGCGTATTGATTTTTTCTTCAATGCTTTATTCCATACACAGATTGATCCATAGACAGGACGCGTTTCGGCCCGTCCAGCCTTCCTCAATATAAACACTGTCCAGGGACTGTTCTGTAATTAGCATGTGTCTATATAAAATATGTTCATAGAGGCAAAATAAGCCCTACCCCTTTTTTCAGAGAAAAAAACAAAATAAGACCCTGTCTTATTTTCGGAGAAACACTGGTACTTTACATTCCCCATATGTCTACTTCATGTTTGGATCATTTTGTGAATGCCATTTTATTTTTTGGGGACGTTAGAAGGCTTAGAAGTTTAGAAGCAAATCTTGAAGTTTTTCAGAAAATGTTTAAAACCCACTTTTTAACCGCCTCCGGACCTCCTAACGCACGGATGCGTCCTGGAGGCGGTCGATTCATTCCTCCTGGACGCATCCGTGCGTCATCTCGCGAGACGCGAGATTTCCTGTGAACGCGCGCACACAGGCGCGCGCGTTCACAGGATCGGAAGGTAAGCGAGTGGATCTGCAGCCTGCCAGCAGCGATCGTTCGCTGGCAGGCTGTAGATGCGATTTTTTTAACCCCTAATAGGTATATTAGACGCTGTTTTGATAATAGCGTCTAATATACCTCCTACCTGGTCCTCTGGTGGTCCCTTTTGCTTGTATCGACCACCAGAGGACACAGACAGCTCTGTAATAAGTAGCACCAAGCACCACACTACACTACCCACCCCCCCCGTCACTTATTAACCCCTTATGAACCCCTGATCACCCCATATAGACTCCCTGATCACCCCCTATCATTGATCACCCCCCTGTAAGGCTCCATTCAGACGTCCGTATGTTTTTTACGGATCCACGGATACATGGATCGGATCCGCAAAACACGTACGGACGTCTGAATGGAGCCTTACAGGGGGGTGATCAATGACAGGGGGGTGATCACCCCATATAGACTCCCTGATCACCCCCCTGTCATTGATCACCCCCCCTGTCATTGATCACCCCCCTGTAAGGCTCCATTCAGACGTCTGTATGTTTTTTACGGATACACGGATACATGGATCGGATCCGCAAAACACATACAGACGTCTGAATGGAGCCTTACAGGGGGGTGATCACCTCATATAGAGTCATTGATCACCCCCCTGTCATTGATCACCCCCCTGTAAGGCTCCATTCAGACGTCCGTATGTTTTTTACGGATCCACGGATACATGGATTGGATCCGCAAAACACATACGGACGTCTGAATGGAGCCTTACAGGGGGGTGATCAATGACAGGGGGGTGATCACCCCATATAGACTCCCTGATCACCCCCCTGTCATTGATCACCCCCCTGTCATTGATCACACCCCTGTAAGGCTCCATTCAGACGTCCGTATGTTTTTTTACGGATCCACGGATACATGGATCGGATCCGCAAAACACATACAGACGTCTGAATGGAGCCTTACAGGGGGGTGATCACCCAATATAGACTCCCTGATCACCACTCTGTCATTGATCACCCCCCTGTAAGGCTCCATTCAGACGTCCGTATGTTTTTTACGGATCCACGGATACATGAATCGGATCCGCAAAACACATACGGACGTCTGAATGGAGCCTTACAGGGGGGTGATCAATGACAGGGGGGTGATCACCCCATATAGACTCCCTGATCACCCCCCTGTCATTGATCACCCCCCTGTAAGGCTCCATTCAGACATTTTTTTGGCACAAGTTAGCGGAAATTGTTTTTTATTTTTGTTTTTTTTTCTTACAAAGTCTCATATTCCACTAACTTGTGTCAAAAAATAAAATCTCACATGAACTCCCCATACCCCTCACGGAATCCAAATGCGTAAATTTTTTTAGACATTTATATTCCAGACTCCTAAAATGCCAGGGCAGTATAAATACCCCACATGTGACCCCATTTCAGAAAGAAGACACCCCAAGGTATTCCGTGAGAGGCATATTGAGTCCATGAAAGATTGAAATTTTTTTCCCAAGTTAGCGGAAAGGGAGACTTTGTGAGAAAAAAAAATAAAAAAATCAATTTCCGCTAACTTGTGCCAAAAAAAAAAAAATTCTATGAACTCGCCATGCCCCTCATTGAATACCTTGGGGTGTCTTCTTTCCAAAATGGGGTCACATGTGGGGTATTTATACTGCCCTGGCATTTTAGGGGCCCTAAAGTGTGAGAAGAAGTCTGAGATCCAAATGTCTAAAAATGCCCTCATAAAAGGAATTTGGGCCCCTTTACGCATCTAGGCTGCAAAAAAGTGTCACACATGTGGTATCTCCGTACTCAGGAGAAGTTGGGAAATGTGTTTTGGGGTGTCATTTTACATATACCCATGCTGGGTGAGAGAAATATCTTGGTCAAATGCCAACTTTGTATAAAAAAAATGTGAAAAGTTGTCTTTTGACGAGATATTTCTCTCACCCAGCATGGGTATATGTAAAAAGACACCCCAAAACACATTGCCCTACTTCTTCTGAGTACGGCGATACCAGATGTGTGACACTTTTTTGCAGCCTAGGTGGGCAAATGGGCCCACATTCCAAAGAGCACCTTTCGGATTTCACAGGGCATTTTTTACAGATTTTGATTTCAAACTACTTCTCACGCATTCAGGCCCCTAAAATGCCAGGGCAGTATAACTACCCCACAAGTGACCCCATTTTGGAAAGAAGACACCCCAAGGTATTCCGTGAGAGGCATGGCGAGTTCCTAGAATTTTTTATTTTTTGTCACAGGTTAGCGGAAAATGATGATTTTTTTTTTATTTTTTTTATTTTTCTTACAAAGTCTCATATTCCACTAACTTGTGACAAAAAATAAAAACTTCCATGAACTCACTATGCCCATCACGAAATACCTTGGGGTGTCTTCTTTCCAAAATGGGGTCACTTGTGGGGTAGTTATACTGCCCTGGCATTTTAGGGGCACGAATGCTTGAGAAGTAGTTTGAAATCAAAATGTGTAAAAAATGCCCTGTGAAATCCGAAAGGTGCTCTTTGGAATGTGGGCCCCTTTGCCCACCGAGGCTGCAAAAAAGTGTCACACATCTGGTATCGCCGTACTCAGATGAAGTTGGGCAATGTGTTTTGGGGTGTCTTTTTACATATACCCATGCTGGGTGAGAGAAATATCTAGGCAAAAGACAACTTTTCCCATTGTTTTATACAAAGTTGGCATTTGACCGAGATATTTATCTCACCCAGCATGGGTATATGTAAAATGACACCCGAAAACACATTGCCCAACTTCTCCTGAGTACGGCGATACCAGATGTGTGACACTTTTTTGTAGCCTAGGAGGGCAAAGGGGCCCACATTCCAAAGAGCACCTTTCGGATTTCACAGGGCATTTTTTACAGATTTTGATTTCAAACTACTTCTCACACATTAGGGCCCCTAAAAGGCCAGGGGAGTATAACTACCCCACAAGTGACCCCATTTTGGAAAGAAGACACCCCAAGGTATTCTATGAGGGGCATGGCGAGTCCCTAGAAATTTTTTTTTTTTGTCACAAGTTAGCGGAAAATGATGATTTATTTTTTTTCTTACAAAGTCTCATATTCCACTAACTTGTGACAAAAAATAAAAACTTCCATGAACTTACTATGCCCATCTCGAAATACCTTGGGGTGTCTTCTTTCCAAAATTGGGTCACTTGTGGGGTAGTTATACTGCCCTGGCATTTTAGGGGCACGAATGCTTGAGAAGTAGTTTGAAATCAAAATGTGTAAAAAATGCCCTGTGAAATCCGAAAGGTGCTCTTTGGAATGTGGGCCCCTTTGCCCACCTAGGCTGCAAAAAAGTGTCACACATCTGGTATCCCCGTACTCAGAAGAAGTTGGGCAATGTGTTTTGGGGTGTCTTTTTACATATACACATGCTGGGTGAGAGAAATATCTCGGCAAAAGACAACTTTTCCCATTTTTTTATACAAAGTTGGCATTTGACCGAGATATTTCTCTCACCCAGCATGGGTATATGTAAAATGACACCCCAAAACACATTGCCCAACTTCTCCTGAGTACGGCGATACCAGATGTGTGACACTTTTTTGTAGCCTAGGTGGGCAAAGGGGCCCACATTCCAAAGAGCACCTTTCGGATTTCACAGGGCATTTTTTACACATTTTGATTTCAAACTACTCCTCACACATTAGGGCCCCTAGAATGCCAGGACAGTATAACTACCCCAGAAGTGACCCCATTTTGGAAAGAAGACACCCCAAGGTATTTCTTGAGGGGCATAGTGAGTTCATGGAAGTTTTTAGTTTTTGTCAAAAGTTAGTGGAATATGAGACTTTGTAAGGAAAAAAAAAATAAATCATCATTTTCCGCTAACTTGTGACAAAAAATAAAAAGTTCTATGAACTCACTATGCCCATCAGCGAATACCTTAGGGTGTGTACTTTCCGAAATGGGGTCATTTGTGGGGTTTTTCTACTGTCTGGGCATTGTAGAACCTCAGGAAACATGACAGGTGCTCAGAAAGTCAGAGCTGCTTCAAAAAGCGGAAATTCACATTTTTGTACCATAGTTTGTAAACGCTATAACTTTTACCCAAACCATTTTTTTTTTTTACCCAAACATTTTTTTTTTATCAAAGACATGTAGAACAATAAATTTAGAGAAAAATTTATATATGGATGTCGTTTTTTTTTTTTAATTTTACAACTGAAAGTGAAAAATATCATTTCTTTGCAAAAATTTTGTTAAATTTCGATTAATAACAAAAAAAGTAAAAATGTCAGCAGCAATGAAATACCACCAAATGAAAGCTCTATTAGTGAGAAGAAAAGGAGGTAAAATTCATTTGGGTGGTAAGTTGCATGACCGAGCAATAAACGGTGAAAGTAGTGTAGTGCAGAAGTGTAAAAAGTGGCCTGGTCATTAAGGGTGTTTAAGCTAGGAGGGCTGAAGTGGTTAAGGACCAGTTCAGGTCTGAAGTCACTTTGTGAGACTTACATAATAGAAACCACCCAAAAATGACCCCATTTTAGAAACTACACCCCTCAAGGTATTCAAAACTGACTTTGTTAACCCTTTAGGTGTTCCACAAGAATTAAAGGAAAATGGAGAAGAAATTTCTGAATTTCACTTTTTTAGCAGATTTTCCATTTCAATCCAATCCAATCCATAACAAAGCAAGGGTTAACAGCCAAACAATACTCAATATTTATTACCCTGATTCTGGAGATTACATAAACACCCCATAAACACCCCGTAAACTGCTGTACGAGCACACGACAGGGCGCAGAAGGAAAGGAATGCCATATGGTTTTTGGAGGGCCATGTCACATTTGAAAACCCCCTGATGCACCCCTAGAGTAGAAACTCCAAAAAATCACTCTATTTTGGAAACTACAGGATAAGGTGGCAGTTTTGTTGGTACTATTTTAGGGTACATATGATTTTTAGTTGCTCTATATTACACTTTTTGTGAGGCTAGGTAAAAAATAGCTGTTTTGGCACCATTTTTATTTTTTGTTATATACAATGTTCATCTGACAGGTTAGATCATGTGGTATTTTTATAGAGCAGGTTATTACGGATGCGACAATACCAAATATGATGACTTTTTTTGTTTGTTTAATTAAATTTTACATAATAAAGCATTTTTGAAAAAATATATTTTTTAGTGCCTCCATATTCTGAAAGCCATTGTTTTTTTTTTCATTTTTGGGCGACTGTCTTATGTAGGGGCTAATTTTTAGCGGGATGAGATGACGGTTTTATTGGTACAATTTTGAAAAGGGTATGACTTTTTGATCGCTTGGTATTACACTTTTTGTTATGTAAGGTGACAAAAAATGGCTTTTTCTACACCGCCTGAGGGGTTAATTGTGCATATCATAGCCCCCTATAAGAGATCGGGTGCTGCCAGGCAGCAGGGGGCAGACCCCCCTCCCTCCCCAGTATTAAATGTGCCCAGTGCGGCCTCACCTCTCCCCCCCCCATCATCGGTGGCCAGTGCGGATTCCCAGTATTAATAAATGTGCCCAGTGCGGTCTCATCTCCCCCCCCCCCCCCCATCATTGGTGGCCAGTGCGGATTCCCAGTAATAATAAATGTGCCCAGTGTGGTCTCACCTCTCCCCCGGTGTCCGGCCGGGAGCTCCTCCTACTTGTAAGTGACAGGTCTGTGCTAAAAGCAATGCGCCGCACAGACCTTTCACTTACAAGTAGGAGGAGCTCCCGGCCGGTCAGACATCGCAGCTCGCAGTCGCAGGTAAGTATAATGCTTGTATTTATTGCTAAGTAACCATGGCAGCCAAGACTGCAATAGCGTCTTTGCTGCCATGGTAACCGATCGGAGCCCCAGCGATTTAAACTGGGACGCCGATCGGTACTCTCCGCTGCCACCAATGATGGGGGGGGGGGAGGTGAGACCGCACTGGGCACATTTATTAATACTGGGAATCCGCACTGCCACCAATGATGGGGGGGGGGGGGGGGAGGTGAGGCCGCACTGGGCACATTTATTAATACTGGGAATCCGCACTGGCCACCAATGATGGGGGGGGGGAGAGGTGAGACCGCACTGGGCACATTTATTAATACTAGGAATCCGCACTGGCCACCGATGATGGGGGGGGGGAAGAGGTGAGGCCGCACTGGGCACATTTAATACTGGGGAGGGAGGGGGGTCTGCCCCCTCCTGCCTGGCAGCACCTGATCTCTCACAAGGGGCTATGATTCGCACAATAATTGTGCGGATCACAGCCCCCTGTAAGAGATCGGGTGCTGCCAGGCAGCAGGGGGCAGTCATGGACACCGTTCTCAGTATATTCTAACTAGAAGCGTCCCCATCACCATGGGAACGCCTCTGTGTTAGAATATATTGTCGGATTTGAGTTTTCACATGTTTCCGTTTTTTGCGGATCCGCAAAAAACGGATGACATACGGAAACATTTTCAGGAACAACGGATCCGCAAAAAACGGACCGAAAATCGGGATGTAGAAAAATACGGACGTGTGAATGTAGCCTTAGTGTCTCCATAGTCTGAGAGCCATATTTTTTTTTATTTTTGTGGGCAATTGTCTTAGGTAGGGGCTAATTTTTTGCGGGGTGAGGTGACAGTTAGATTGGTACTATTTTAAGGGTGCATACGCCTTTTTGATCGCTTTTTGATGCACTGCAGTGATATAAGGTGACAAAATTTTTTATTTTTTTTATCACTGTTTTTATTTTACTTTTTTGACAGTGTTCACCTGAGAGGTTAGGTCATGTGATATTTTTATAGAGCTGGTCTATACGGACGCGGCGATGCGTAATATGTCTACTTTTCTTTTTTTCCCTATTTTGGAAAAAGGATGCTTTTTTTTTACTTGAAACTTAAATTTTTTAATTATTAAAAAAAAACACTTTTTTCACTTTATTTTACTTTTTATATTTGGCCCACTGTTGGACTTCATCTTTTCAGAGCTTGATCCCTGATTCAATTCAGTACAATACATTCTGTATTGTACTTAATTAAACTGTCAGTGTCTCACACAGTGAGACCAAACATGTGTGATTTTTCTCACGCGAGTGCAAAACGCATTACAATGTTTTGCACTCGCGCGGAAAAATCGCGGGTGTTCCCGCAACGCACCCGCACATTTTCCCGCAACGCCCGTGTGAAAGAGGCCTAAGGGTACTTTCACACTAGCGTTCTTTCTTTCTTTCTTTTCCGGCGCTGATTTCCGTCCTAGGGGCTCAAATCCGGAAAAGAACTGATCAGTTTTATCCTAATGCATTCTGAATGGAGAGTAATCCGTTCAGGATGCATCAGGATGTCTTCAGTTCAGTCTTTTTGACTGATCAGGCTTTTCAGAAAAACGTAGCATGTTGTATTTTTACCTCCGGCCAAAAATCCTTAACACTTTGACTGAACGCTGGATCCGGTCTTTTTCCCATTGACTTGCATTAACGCCGGATCCGGCGCTGTGTGTTCAGTCAAACCGGATCCGGCTTTTGCATGTTAAACCCGAAAAATGTGAAAAAAAAGTTAAAGTCCATAAATGGCGGATCCGTTTTTTCCAATGCATTTTTTCATTGTGATCAAAATCCTGATCAGGATTCAAATATAATCAGTTTTCACACGTTTTTCCGGATCCGGCGGGCAGCTCCGGTGTCGGAATTGAACGCCGGATTCAAACAACGCTAGTGTGAAAGTAGCCTACATAATAGAAACCCAAAAATGACCCCATTCTAGAAACTACACCCCTCAAGGTATTCGAAACTGATTTTACAAACGTCGTTAACCCTTTAGGTGTTCCACAAGAGTTAATGGCAAATGGAGATAAAATTTCAGAATTTAGATATTTTTTTTAGCAAATTTTCCATTTTAATCCATTTCCCTCTACGCCCTACCGTGTGCCTGTACAGTAGTTTACGACCACATATTGGGTGTTTCTGCAAACTACAGAATCAGGGTAATAAATATTATGTTTTGTTTGGCTGTTAACCCTTGCTTTGTTACTGGAAAAAATGGATTAAAATGGAAAATTTGCCAAAAAATTGCTGTTTTGGCACCGTTTTTATTAGATTTTTTTGACCATGTTAATCTTAGGGGTTAGGTCATGGGGTATTTTTTAGGGATCGACCGATTATATTATCTGCCGATATTGAGGATTTTGAACGTTATCGGTATCGGCATCTATTTTGCCGATATACCGATAACGTATGGGGAACACAGAACGCGCTGCTCTCAGCGCGTTCTGTGTTCCCTTCGCAGCACAGGGGAGAAGGAAGCAGTGTCTCCTCCCCCTGTGCTGCTGCTGCTGCCGCCAATAGCAGGAGAGGAGACAAGAGGAGGGGAGGGGCTGTGGCCGCTGCGCCACCAATGAAGATAAGCCTTTCATTCATTCATATACAGGAGGCGGGAGCTGGCTGCAGAATCACATAGCCGGCTCCCGGCCTCTATGAGCGATAGCTGCGATCCGCGGTAGTTAACTCCTCAGGTGCCGCGGATCGCAGGTACCGCTCATAGAGGTCGGGAGCCGGCTATGTGATTCTGCAGCCAGCTCCCGCCTCCTGTATATGAATGATTGAGAGACTTATCTTCATTGGTGGCGCAGTGCGCCCCCCCCCCCAAGCCCCCCAGTATTAATCATTGGTGGCGCAGTGCGCCCCCACCCCAATCCCGGCCAATAGTAAAAACATTGGTGGCGCAGTGCGCCCCCCCCCCCCCACCCCACCCAGTATTACTCATTGGTGGCAGTGGCCACAGGATCCCCTCTCCCCTGCTCCTCCGATCGGAGCCCCAGCTGTGTAAGCCTGGGGCTCCGATCGGTTACCATGGCAGCCAGGACACTATTGAAGCCCTGGCTGCTATGTTCAGCTCCATGCTGCTGTGTGCACAAAGCACAGAGCAGCAGGGACAGTGTGAGATCCTATAAAAAATACACATTAACAATAAACAAAAAAATACACATTAACAATAAACATATTAATTTTCAGCAGATTTGTGTAGGAATTTTTTTTTTTCAAAATGAAAATTCCCAGAATATCGGTATAAATTATCGGCTATCGGCCTGAAAGTTCACAAATTATCGGTATCGGTATCGGCCCTAAAAAATCAATATCGGTCGATCCCTAGTATTTTTATAGAGCAGATTCTTACGGACGCGGCGATACCTAATATGTCAACTTTTTATTTATTTATTTAGGTTTTACACTATATTATCCTTTTTTAAACAAACAAAAAAAAAGCATTTTAGTATCTCCATAGTCAGTTTTTTTTTTGTTTTTAGCCGATTGTCTTATATAGGGGCTAATTTTTTGCAGGATGAGAGGACGGTTTTATTGGCAATATTTTGTGGGGCATATGACTTTTTGATCGCTTGCTATTACACTTTTTGTGATGTAAGGTGACCAAAAAATATCTTTTTTTTGCACCATTTTTATTTTACCATTTTTTTGACCGTATTTATCTGAGGGGTTAGGTCATGGGGTATTTTTATAGAGCAGATTCCTATGAATGCGGCGATACCTAATTTGTCAACTTTTTTTTATTTATTTTAGTTTTACAAAATAATATTTTTGAAAAAATTTTTTTTGGGGTTTTAGTGTCTCAAGTCTGAGAACCATAGTTTTTTTTCGATTGTCAGTGGCTAAATGGAATTAAAATTGGGGAAGGGGATTATAAATTTAGTACTCCATGGAAGTGTGGTACTCCCTGAAGCAACCGTCAATGCAGAGGCCCGGATGATCAGGGCACACTAAGTGGTGGTGTCCTTCCGTATCCCCCTCCTGTTACACACTCTGCACTTTTTTTGGGACCGTCCCTTCTTTCCAGTATGGGGGGGGGGAACCACACCTGGAAAGTGTTGGCCATGGACGATCCGGGCGCCTCCAGTTCCTGAGGTACTCCGGCCTGCTCTTTCCCGGTCAGAAAAGATCAGGTCCTTGAGGACTGCCTCATAGAACTGAAGGAATTTCCCTGTGTTGCCAGCACTCTGGGACAGCACAAAAGAGTTGTACAAGGCAACCTGTACCAAGTAGACCGCAACTTTTTTGTACCATGCCCGGGTTTTGTGCATGGCGTTATATGGCTTGAGGACTTGATCAGAGAGATCAACTCCTCCCATATACCGATTGTAGTCGACAATACAATCAGGCTTGAGGACCGTTGCCGCGGTACCTCGCACAGGGACATGGGTGATGCCGTTACCGTGAATTGTGGACAGTACAAGGACATCCCTCTTGTCCTTATATCTGACCAGCATCAGGTTTCCACTGGTAAGGGCACGGGTCTCACCCCTAGGGATAGGTAACTGGAGGGGGTAGGTAGGGAGGCCGCGTTGATTTTTCCACACGGTCCCACAAGCAGACGTGGATCTGGCGGCTTGGGACTGGAACAAGATACTAGTATAAAAGTTATCCATGTACAGGTGGTAACCCTTATCTAGCAGTGGGTGCGAAATGCAGGCATTTCCGAATGGCCTCAAACCGGGTACTTGTGATGGCCGTACTGTGAAGTGGGGTCTGGTAGAGGACGTCCCCACTCCAGTAATGCCTGACACAGTTTTTTTTTACTCGGCCCATGTGCAGCACGAGGCCCCAAAACGTCCTCATCTCGGCTGCACTGACAGGAGTCCAGCCACCGGCCCTATCCAAAAAGGAGCCCGGGTGTTGAGCAATGAACTGTTGGGTGTACAAGTTTGTTTGCTCCACCATCAGATTCACAAAGTGGTCACTGAAAAAAAGACTAAAAAAGTCATATTCAGTGAAGCCCACTGTGCGAATCTGGATTCCTGGTTGACCAACCAAATCAGGAATCACAGGGTCAAAATACTCTGGGGTACACCATGCAAGTTCACTGGTAAGTGGCTCAGGTAGACTTATCTGGTGGGCCGGAAAACTAGTACGAGCCCCAGAGCTGCTCGTACTTGTGTGGGCCACAGGGTCCCAGGCAAGACGGTCCCCTTGCTCCGCCTGGTGGTGTCTACGCCGCCTTGGGGGCTCATCATCATCGCTAGATGATGAGGAGGACGCGGATGACAAGAGGAAAGTGGGGTCATCCTTGTCCTCACTGGGGCTCTCGGATTCGGGGGCAAGCAGGGCGTATGCCTCCTCGACCGAGAACGTCCGGCGGGCCATAGGGGAGTGTGTGTGTGTGTGTGTGTGTGCGTGCGTGGAAAGCTTTATTTAGTGTGCGTGTGTGTGAAACTTATTTCCCTGCAACTAAGGGCAAATACTTCCCTTCTCATCCTGTACTCAAAGAGTGCCTGGAGAGTGAGTGGCCAAAACCAGATAAAAGTGTGGATCCAAGCTCAAGGTTTAAAGCAGTTTACAAACTAGACCCAAAAGAAATCTCCAGTTGGGAAGCACCGCCTAAGGTAGATTTGGCAGTCGCCAGGATCTCTAAAAGAGCTGTGTTCCCTTCTCAGGATTCCTCTCTGCTTAAAGAGCCTTTAGACAGAAAGGCTGACTCCTTTTTAGGCCTCCTGCACACGACCGTATGGCTTTTTCAGTGTTTTGCGATCCGTTTTTCACGGATCCGTTGTTCCGTTTTTGTTTCCGTTGTGTATCCGTTTCTGTTCCGTTTTTCCGTATGGCATATACAGTATACAGTAATTACATAGATAAAATTGAGCTGGGCATAACATTTTCAATAGATGGTTCCGCAAAAAACGGAACGGAAACGGAAGACATACGGATTCATTTCCGTATGTGTTCCGTTTTTTTTCGGACCCATTGACTTGAATGGAGCCACGGAACGTGATTTGCGGGAAATAATATGTTCTATCTTTAAACGGAACGGAAAACGGAAATACGGAAACGGAATGCATACGGAGTACTTTCTGTTTTTTTTACAGAACCATTAAAATGAAAAGTTCCGTATACGGACCGTATACAGAACGCAAAAAGCGGGCAGTAAACGGGAAAAAAAAAAGGTCGTGTGCAGGAGGCCTTAATGTCACCGCCAGATCTCTGAGAAGTTCTGATAGACGTTCTTCAGTACCTCCTGCATGATGTTCTTTTGTTTTGATTTCGCTTTGACATCTCTTCTCCCTCTCCCAGCTGTCATCTATTAGCAGTGATTGCCTCCCTATATATCTCCTCCCATACTGCTACACTTTGCGGTTTATACTACTTCCTGGATTGGTTTCACTGCTTGAAGTTGCTACTGCTGGTTCCTCAAGATAAGTCTATTTCTGTATTGTGTTTTCCTGTTGACTTGATTCTAGGTGACCCTGACTCCCTCCGTATTAAGTGCAGGGAGCCGGTGGTCGTGTCCCCTCACTATTATAGGGTTCGCAGGTGTCACTCAGTCTAAGGTACGTGAACATGCAACTTTCTATCATTGAGATCTTTGTATGGGCTGAGCAGTGAGGGAGAGCTCTAGGGCTTTAATAGGGCTCACCCTTTTGTTCCTTAGTTTTGGATCAAGTCAGTCGGATCTTTATTTTTTTACTTATTGTTTCCTACAACACCATCCGTGACATTATAAACCGCCAAAACCGTCTTAATCATGGATCCGGTTTTAGCCTTGACGGACCGCATGCGGGGTATTTCACTTGAGGTCGCAGAGCTCCGTAAAACTGTATCTCAGTTTCAGGTGACCGGTTCTGCTTGCGTTCATGGAGTTTGTTCTGAGCCTAAGATCTTGCTTCCAGATACCTTCTCTGGGGGTAGTGAGAATTTTGTTCGTTGTCCTCTGGTGATGAGGAGCAGAGGGTGGGGATCATCATCTCACTGCTCAGGGATAACGCTCAGTCTCGGGCCTTTTCGCCGCCGGTCGGGGCACGGCCCCTCCGATCAGTGGATGAATTTTTTGTAGCCCTGGGTCAGATATATGATGATACGGATCGTGTTGCTCTGGCTGAATCTAAACAGCGTCTTTTATGCCAGGGTAAACAATCCGCAGAGATATACTGTTCAGAATTTCGGAGATGGGCAGCTGATACTGGTTGGAATGATGCTGCACTCCGAAATCAATTTTGCTATGGTCTTTCAGAGGGATTGAAGGATGCATTTGCCTTTCATGAGAGACCTACCTCCTTGGAGTCCGCCATGTCTCGGGCTGTTCGTATTGACAGGCGTCTTAGAGAGAGAGGAGAGATCACTCCTTCCTGTCATACTCAGTCCAAGGACAGTGGCGCGGTCTCATTCAGTGCGCAGGGGTCTCAGTCTCTCTCAATCCCCTTTGAGCAGGAGCCCATGCAGCTGGGTTTGCTTGCCTCTAACAACAGAGCATTCAGCTCTCAGAGGAGGGTTTGTTTCTGTTGCGGAGCTATAAATCATTTGGCAAATGTTTGTCCCTCTAGGAGATTCAGGGAGTTTTTAGAGAATAATAAAGAAACAAAAAGAAAAAAGTCCTCTAAGGCTACTTTCACACCTGCGTTCAGGTGTCCGCTCGTGCGCTCCGTTTGAAGGAGCTCACGAGCGGTCCTGAACGCAGCCGTCTGGCCGCAATGCATTCTCAATGGAGGCGGATCCACTGAGAATGCATCCGCCTGCCAGCGCTCAGCCTCCGCTCCGCTCAGTGAGCGGACACCTGAACGCTGCTTGCAGCGTTAGGGTGTCCGCCTGGCCGTGCGGAGGCGAGCGGATCCGTCCAGACTTACAATGTAAGTCAATGGGGACGGATCCGCTTGAAGATGACACCATATGGCTCAATCTTCAAGCGGATCCGTTCCCCATTGACTTACAATGTAAAGTCTGAACGGATCCGCTCAGGCTACTTTCATAAGTTTTAATGCAGACGGATCCGCTCTGAACGGATGCGAACGTCTGCATTAAAGGAGCGGATCCGTCTGATGAAACATCAGACGGATCCGCTCCGAACGCTAGTGTGAAAGTAGCCTAAAACGTTCCAAGGTTGATTGAAATTGAAGTTTTCCGTTTGCTTGTAGTTCCCGTTTTGTCCTACCTGCCAGGGTGGCGCTAGAGAGCAAGAACATTGTTTGTGAGATTTTTGTACACTGCGTGCAGAATTATTAGGCAAATGAGTATTTTGACCACATCATCCTCTTTATGCATGTTGTCTTACTCCAAGCTGTATAGGCTCGAAAGCCTACTACCAATTAAGCATATTAGGTGATGTGCATCTCTGTAATGAGAAGGGGTGTGGTCTAATGACATCAACACCCTATATCAGGTGTGCATAATTATTAGGCAACTTCCTTTCCTTTGGCAAAATGGGTCAAAAGAAGGACTTGACAGGCTCAGAAAAGTCAAAAATAGTGAGATATCTTGCAGAGGGATGCAGCACTCTTAAAATTGCAAAGCTTCTGAAGCGTGATCATCGAACAATCAAGCGTTTCATTCAAAATAGTCAACAGGGTCGCAAGAAGCGTGTGGAAAAACCAAGGCGCAAAATAACTGCCCATGAACTGAGAAAAGTCAAGCGTGCAGCTGCCAAGATGCCACTTGCCACCAGTTTGGCCATATTTCAGAGCTGCAACATCACTGGAGTGCCCAAAAGCACAAGGTGTGCAATACTCAGAGACATGGCCAAGGTAGGAAAGGCTGAAAGACGACCACCACTGAACAAGACACACAAGCTGAAACGTCAAGACTGGGCCAAGAAATATCTCAAGACTGATTTTTCTAAGGTTTTATGGACTGATGAAATGAGAGTGAGTCTTGATGGGCCAGATGGATGGGCCCGTGGCTGGATTGGTAAAGGGCAGAGAGCTCCAGTCCGACTCAGACGCCAGCAAGGTGGAGGTGGAGTACTGGTTTGGGCTGGTATTATCAAAGATGAGCTTGTGGGGCCTTTTCGGGTTGAGGATGGAGTCAAGCTCAACTCCCAGTCCTACTGCCAGTTTCTGGAAGACACCTTCTTCAAGCAGTGGTACAGGAAGAAGTCTGCATCCTTCAAGAAAAACATGATTTTCATGCAGGACAATGCTCCATCACACGCGTCCAAGTACTCCACAGCGTGGCTGGCAAGAAAGGGTATAAAAGAAGAAAATCTAATGACATGGCCTCCTTGTTCACCTGATCTGAACCCCATTGAGAACCTGTGGTCCATCATCAAATGTGAGATTTACAAGGAGGGAAAACAGTACACCTCTCTGAACAGTGTCTGGGAGGCTGTGGTTGCTGCTGCACGCAATGTTGATGGTGAACAGATCAAAACACTGACAGAATCCATGGATGGCAGGCTTTTGAGTGTCCTTGCAAAGAAAGGTGGCTATATTGGTCACTGATTTGTTTTTGTTTTGCTTTTGAATGTCAGAAATGTATATTTGTGAATGTTGAGATGTTATATTGGTTTCACTGGTAAAAATAAATAATTGAAATGGGTATATATTTGTTTTTTGTTAAGTTGCCTAATAATTATGCACAGTAATAGTCACCTGCACACACAGATATCCCCCTAAAATAGCTAAAACTAAAAACTACTTCCAAAAATATTCAGCTTTGATATTAATGAGATTTTTGGGTTCATTGAGAACATGGTTGTTGTTCAATAATAAAATTAATCCTCAAAAATACAACTTGCCTAATAATTCTGCACTCCCTGTAGATAGTGGAGCAGCTGACAATCTCATTGATAATCAATTTGCTATAACACATGGTTTTCAGGTTTGCACTTTGGGAAAAAACATACCTCTTTTTGCTATTGATTCCGCTCCACTTTCTCAAAAACCATTAAAGGGCATAGTTCACAATATCTGTTTGACCGTGGGTGATGTTCATGTTAAGGATGTGTCGTCCTATGCGGGTTACCTACTCCTCTAGTGTTGGGGCTACCCTGGCTCACTAAACATAACCCCACCATTGATTGGCAAGCGAGGCAAATAAATGGTTGGAGTGACTTTTCCAGAGAGAATTGCCTCTCGAAGTCTCTTTTAGAGGTTTCTACTAAGACTGTACCATCTTTTCTTTCTGGATTTTCGGATGTGTTTTCTGAGAGTGGTGTTCAGGAGCTGCCCCCTCACCGGGAGTACGATTGCCCTATTAAAGGAAACCTGTCATCGGGATTTTGTGTATAGAGCTGAGGACATGGGTTGCTAGATGGCCGCTAGCACATCCACAATACCCAGTCCCCATAGCTCTGTGTGCTTTTATTGTGTAAAAAAAACGATTTGATACATATGCAAATTAACCTGAGATGAGTCCTGTATGTGAGATGAGTCAGGGACAGGACTCCTCTCAGGTTAATTTGCATATGTATCAAATCTGTTTTTTTTCCACAATAAAAGCACACAGAGCTATGGGGACTGGGTATTGCGGAGGTGCTAGCGGCCATCTAGCAACCCATGTCCTCAGCTCTATACACAAAATCCCGGTGACAGGTTCCATTTATTCTCATCCCAGGCGCCAAGCTGCCTAAATCTCGTTTATACAATCTCTCCCAACCTGAAAGGGTCGCTATGCGTACTTATATCTCTGAGAGCCTGAGAAAGGGACACATCCGACCCTCGAAGTCACCTGTTGCCGCTGGTTTCTTTTTTGTTAAGAAAAAAGATGGTTCTTTAAGACCATGTCTGGATTTCAGGGAGCTGAACAATATCACAATTCGTGACCCTTATCCGCTTCCTCTGATCCCGGACCTGTTTAACCAGATTGTTGGGGCTAAAGTTTTTTCCAAGTTGGATTTAAGAGGGGCATACAACCTGGTCAGGGTCAGAGAAGGGGACGAATGGAAGACGGCCTTCAATACCCCTGAGGGCCATTTTGAGAATTTGGTTATGCCTTTTGGTTTGATGAATGCTCCAGCCGTCTTCCAACATTTTGTGAACAGCATTTTTTTATCATTCAATGGGGAAATTTGTACTAGTGTCTCTAGATGACATTTTGATTTTTTCTCCTGATTTCAAAACTCATAGGGACCAATTACGTCAGGTCTTGCTCATTCTGCGGGAGAATAAATTGTACGCTAAACTGGAGAAATGTGTGTTTGCGGTTCCAGAAATTCAATTTCTGGGTTTTCTTCTCTCCGCTTCTGGTTTTCGCATGGACCCCGAGAAGGTCCGCGCTGTGCTTGATTGGGTGCTTCCTGAGAATCAGAAGGTGCTGATGCGCTTTTTAGGTTTTGCCAATTATTACAGGAAGTTAATTTTGAATTATTCCTCTGTTGTTAAGCCACTGACTGATATGACTAGAAAGGGGGTAGATTTTTCCTCCTGGTCGGTAGAGGCGCGTAAGGCCTTTTCTAGTATCAAAGAGAGTTTTGCTTCCGCTCCCATTTTGGTACAACCTGATATCTCTATGCCCTTCATTGTTGAGGTGGACGCTTCTGAGGTGGGTGTGGGTGCGGTCTTGTCTCAGGGTCCCTCTCCTGCCAAATGGCGACCGTGTGCCTTTTTCTCGAAGAAACTCTCCTCCGCTGAGAGAAATTACGATGTGGGAGATAGGGAGTTGTTGGCCATCAAGTTAGCTTTTGAGGAATGGCGCCATTGGCTAGAGGGAGCCAGACACCCTATTACTGTGTTTACCGACCATAAGAATCTGGCCTACTTGGAGTTAGCCAAACGTCTGAACCCGAGACAGGCCAGATGGTCTTTGTTCTTTTCAAGGTTTAATTTTGTTGTCACATTCCGCCCTGGGGTTAAGAATGTGAAGGCGGTTGCCCTGTCACGTTGTTTTCCGGGAGGGGGGAACTTTGAAGACCCGGGTCCCATTTTGGCTGAAGGGGTGGTTGTGTCTGCTCTTTATCCTGAATTGGAGGCAGAGGTTCAGGCAGCCCAGGCAGAGGCTCCTGATCTTTGTATTCCTGGGAGGTTGTTTGTGCCTCTCACTTTACGACACAAGGTTTTTAAGGAGCACCACGATACTGTCCTTGCTGGGCACCCGGGGGGTAGAGCCACAGTGGATCTCATTGCTCAGAGATTCTGGTGGCCGGCTCTTCGTAAGTCGGTTGAGGGTTTTGTGGCAGCCTGCGAGACCTGCGCTCGTGCCAAAGTCCCTTATTCACGGCCATCAGGTCCTCTCCTTCCGTTACCCATTCCTTCCCGTCCTTGGACACATCTGTCCATGGATTTCATTACGGACCTGCCTCGTTCCTCAGGGAAGACTGTGATTCTGGTGGTGGTGGACCGTTTTAGCAAAATGGCGCATTTTATTCCTTTTCCTGCGTTGCCCAATGCTAAAACGCTGGCGCAGGCATTTATTGATCACATTGTAAAATTGCATGGTATTCCTTCAGACATAGTCTCTGATAGGGGCACGCAGTTTGTTTCCAGATTCTGGAAGGCTTTCTGTTCTCGCTTGGGGGTTCGGATGTCATTCTCTTCTGCTTTCCACCCGCAGTTGAATGGCCAGACAGAGTGCGTCAATCAGAATCTGGAGACATATCTGCGCTGATTGGTGTTCTTTTCTCTTCCTTGCTGAGTTTGCTTTAAATAACCGTCGTCAGGAGTCCTCTGATAAGTCACCATTTTTTGGTGCATATGGGTTTCATCCGCAGTTTGGGACATTCTCTGGAGAGGGGACTTCTGGTTTACCTGATGAGGAAAGATTCTCCTCGTCTTTGTCATCTATTTGGCAAAAGATTCAGGATAATCTAAAAAGCATGAGTGAGAGATATAAGCGTGTGGCTGATAAGAGACGTGTGCCTGGTCCGGACCTGAATGTTGGTGATCTGGTGTGGTTGTCTACTAAGAATATCAAATTGAAGGTTCCCTCCTGGAAGTTGGGTCCTAAGTTTATCGGGCCTTACAAAATCTTGTCCGTCATCAATCCCGTTGCCTACCGTCTTGATCTTCCTCAGACTTGGAAGATCCATAATGTTTTTCACAAGTCCCTATTAAAACCTTATGTCGAACCCACTGTACCCTCCTCTTTGCCTCCTCCTCCGATTGTGGTTGATGGTAATCTTGAATTTCAGGTCTCTAGGACTGTGGACTCTCGTATTGTCCGCGGTTCTCTTCAGTACCTCGTTCATTGGGAGGGTTATGGTCCTGAGGAGAGGATGTGGGTTCCAGTGGCGGACATTAAGGCCACTCGTCTTCTCAGGGCATTCCATAGGTCCCATCCTGATAAGGTGGGCTCTGAGTGTCCGGAGTCCACTCGTAGAGGGAGGGGTACTGTCACCGCCAGATCTCTGAGAAGTTCTGATAGACGTTCTTCAGTACCTCCTGCATGATGTTCTTTTATTTTGCTTTTGCTTTGACATATCTTCTCCCTCTCCCAGCTGTCATCTATTAGCAGTGATTGCCTCCCTATATATCTCTCCCCATATTGCTTCACTTTGCAGTTTATACTACTTCCTGGATTGGTTTCACTGCTTGAAGTTGCTACTGCTGGTTCCTCAAGATAAGTCTATTTCTGTATTGTGTTTTCCTGTTGACTTGATTCTAGGTGACCCTGACTCCCTCCGTATTAAGTGCAGGGAGCCGGTGGTCGTGTCCCCTCACTATTATAGGGTTTGCAGGTGTCACTCAGTCTAAGGTACGTGGACATGCAACTTTCTATCATTGAGATCTTTGCATGGGCTGAGCAGTGAGGGAGAGCTCTAGGGCTTTAATAGGGCTCACCCTTTTGTTCCTTAGTTTTGGATCAAGTCAGTCGGATCTTTATTTTGCTACTTATTGTTTCCTGAAACACCATCCGTGACACTTAAAGAGAGATTATATGGACGCAACCTCATCTGTGCACATTGCCTTGTCCTCAGCTCCATTAGCAAGAGCCCTAAGGATCTGGCTTAGTCAACTGACAAATGGTCTACAAGAAGGGGTTCCTAGAGAAGACATTTTGGAGAATCTTCCTATATTGAAATCTGTAAAGATAAAAGGACAGGAGGCAGCGCCTCATGTGTGGTGTTGTATAATAAGATGATAAAATAGTAGTAAGTTACTCTTACCGGAAAATGTTGTGAGCAGTCACAACATCTATCTGTAGCCTCTGCTGATTTTCCCGATCAGCGTGCGGGGTGCCTGCGCTGCTGCCTAGGTTCCAACCCGTGCTATGGGAGCATTCGTCGGGAAAGAGTAATCCGTAAAAAAGAAGAAAAAACAGAACCTTTCTGGTGGCGCTGTCAGCAGGAGACGGAAGCAGGTAAGTATTGATAAAACAATACTATTTATTGACAGTCGACGCGTTTCTGGGGAGGAGAGCCCCCTTTATCAGGACAATATACAACATGAGACGGCATTCACATACAGCGGTTATTTAAACTCACATATTTTGGCGCGTGAACACTGGGGGATGTGGAGCGGAGGGAGAGGGGCGGGTTAGTGGGCGTGTACCAATGGAACTTGCATATTGCAAACCCTGGGAGACGTGACCTAACCTTAGCGATCCCTACAAACCAAAAAGTACTTGTACTGGTTTCTTGTTGCCGATATTCATTGCAAAGCATACTGTAAGGTAGGATGATACTGATGTAGAGGAAGTGGCTATGTTCTGTATAATCTAAAAGTATATTCTTCACATGCCGGGATGTCGGGTTGACAAGACGAGAGGTGATCTATAGTAGTCATTTGTCTATATATAGAGTTGGTCTGATTCATTATCTGATGCTTGTTTAGTTTCAGAAAAAAGAAGAATAAGAAGAGCAGGAAACAATGTAATAACCAGTAACAGTTGCAAGGTACGGAGGATCATAAGTATCCAAATAGAGTAATTATGTATTTTTGTTTCAAAAACTTTATAAATGAATCTCATAGACACAATTACATAAATGTAGCAGTTTCCCCTTTATTAAAGGGGTGAGGATGCAAAGGAGTGAAAACTATAAGGATATATTAAATAGGAGCGGTATTAGCTTATAAAATCAGAAAAAATGATTATTGGGCTGATCTGCACAAAATATTATGTATTACATAAAAACAATATTAGCGTATAGAGTCTAAATAGATAAATATTTATAAATATTGACTTTTATGTTTTTAAGGCATGTAAAAAAATAATATACTGTATATTAGTTCACAGAACCTGTATAAATATCTATATAAGAAATATTGGAAAGTTGCAATTAAAATATTATTAAAAAATATATATCTAAAAGAAAAAACACCCATTTTTTTGTTTTATTATATTTTGTTTTCTATATATATTCTACGTATTTTATTAATCATATTTTTCTCATCATTTCTGTAATTATTTTTGTAAATAACACTAGAATATGGTCTCATTTATTTCATTTAGCCCTTGTGGCGCAAGGGTGTCTAATTGGTACATCCAGTAGACTTCGAGTCTCTGGAGAGTACTGAAACGATTGTATGGATTATATGGAATATAATCGATTGGTGTGATCTTGATTGGATGTTTCTCTCTCTCTTATGTAGAGGCACAGTGTCTAGAAAGGCTAGGTTTTTGGTAATGCTTTTGGATGTTATGTCTATGCTGGTTTAGCCTACAGTGTAACTCCTGGGTTGTACGGCCTATATATTGGAGTCCGCAGCTACACTCAATGAGATAAATCACATAGCTTGATTGACATGTCAGGTGATGCTTTATTGCAAAGGTGGTCCCATTTTTATTTGAATAAAAATGTGTGCAATTGTTGGTTATAACCTTACAGCATAGGCAATGGCTATTTCCACATTTAAAACTGCCTGTTGTTTTGAAGCGTAAAAGCGACCCCCCTGACCTTGCTATTTTTTTATGCTGTATTGGCTTACTCGGGGCAAGGAGATTCCTAATAGTCGGGGCTCTCCTATAAATCATTCTAGGCTTAGAGGGTAAATATTTGGCGAGATATGGATCCTGTAATAGGATATGCCAGTGTTTCGAAAGAATTGTACGTATGGCATTATTAGATGTATTGAACTGTGTGACGAAATTTATATTCATTTCAGTATGCATCCCTTGTCTTTTTTTGGGCTGTAGACAGGTTTCTTGTGTGTCAGTGGTTGTTCTACTATAAGCGTTCTTAATAAGTTTCTTGGGGTAGCCTTTCTCAGTGAATGTTCTTTCGAGATTTTTTGCCTGGTTTTTGAAATCGCTGTCAAGGGTACAGTTCCGTCGAATGCATTTGTACTAGCTATATGGAATGTTTTCCAACCATTTCTTATTATGAAAACTCGAAAAAATGAATATAGCTATTTTTATCAATGGATTTAAAGTAAGTTTTAGTGGCCAACCGGTTGTTTTTGGTGGAGATAATATCTAAAAACTGAATCTCCCTTTTATTATAGTTTGGGGTAAAAGTGATGCCCCAATCTGTGTTACTTATAATATTGCAGAATTCTAAGGCAGTGTTTTTGTCGCCATCCCAGATGATAAAGATATCATCAATATACCTCTTGTAATAGACAAGTTGTTGAATTGGAGGTACAGTATTCTGAATGTATAGCCTTTCAAACTCCCCCATAAAGAGGTTTGCAAAGGACGGCGCCACTTTCGTGCCCATGGCAGTACCACGGCGTTGGTGGTATGTCACACTATTATATATGAAGAAATTGTTCTTTAGAATAAAACGTAGACTATCTAGGAGAAAACCTACTTGAGGTGGTTTCAGATTGGGGTCTCCCTCTAGGGTAGTTCTAACACACTGTATACCCAAATCGTGTTGGATATTGGAATATAAGGCTGCAACGTCCATAGTGAATAGTGCATATGAATCTTTCCAAGTAATATCTTTTAGTTCCCGGATTAACTGGCTAGAATCATGAAGGTAGCTGGGTAATGAATGCACATACGGTTGCAGGAACAAATCCAGATAATGTGAAAGGTTGCTTGTAGCACATTTCGTATTTGACACAATGGGTCTACCAGGGGGATCATTTATATTTTTTTGTATTTTTGGAAGATGATAAAAATCTGCTGCAGATTTTCTGTGCGATTCTCAAGTGGATGCGCTGAACTTCTCCACACATAGAGGGGCAATGTGGTATCACAGCCTCTGGACACGCCGCTGCGCTCCATGAGAGGGACTGGACCATCACCAGGCTACCCCCTCTACCTTGTCTTCACATCATTAGGCAAGTACCCAGCCCTGATACATGAGTAGAGCCTTGATTAAATGCCACCACGTCAAAGTATCAATTGTGTCATATTTTGCCTTATCTTAACTACATATGATGTATGTGTTGATTACCAACTAAAGATACCAACACTATATGTCACTATACCACATTGCCCCTCTATGTGTGCCTAATATTCTCCCGATGAGTTTTCTAAAAACGAAACATGCGTGTAGGGACTAGCTACACTAGGGCACAATAGGGCCAAGTAGAAAAAGGGCAAGGTTCCGGACGGGGTAGTTCTTTTTAGAACGGGTGCTCCGTAAATAGGACGCTAGGGCCGAGATAGCACCCATATACTAGGGCTGTCTAGGTCCCTTAACCCATTCACATCCCCGCCGGGCCCCATCCGCTCTTTTTCACAGCAAAACCTTCCTGCGTTGGACATCTTTAAAGACCAGAGGACCGTGGCTGTAACTGTAGGACCACTGGTTATTTAAGGTGCCGCCGTGCACCCATTTATTTTTGAATTTAATAGTGCCGCCGTGCACCAAGCATATTTGTATCCCTTGTGCCATCATGCACTTTTTCTTTATATCCAATTATAGCACTTAGGG